>NW_027131390.1:33610000-34087500 GCF_026122565.2 Emydura macquarii macquarii | reverse complement strand
GTCTTTAATTGTCCAGAAATTAGTTTGTTAATGTATCTTTCACCTGAGTACATTTTGTCAAAATTGGTAAGGAGTAACTCTTTCTCAGCTGTCCAGCAACTCTTGTGTTTTCCATGCTGCAAGTTTTGTTTAAGTTGATTGGCTTGGATTCCCTTTGCATTTCGTACCACAGGATGGGTTAGTCTCTTGTGTTCAGAGAGACCTGCTTTGGTGCCAATTTGTCTGGAACACACTTCACATGCCCAGTCACCCGCTGGCTCTCATGATGTCAACCCTTTACATTTAAGGATATGACATAGGATGCTGTGTGCTTTTGGATCTATTTCATCACATAATGAGCACTGGAACTCCACATCTTTACCACCGTGGTTACGTTTGGGAAGGATTCTTAAAGCGGTTAGTTTTCCAGCATGATCCCTGCAAAAAGAACATGCTGGGTTCTCATTAGGCAGTTTCACCCAAACCTTTCCTTGCACCTATTCTTGCATTCTTCTTCTGTCACCATGATAGTGGAGGCATGACAGTATAACATCAGTGTTCATTCTATTCTGTCCACCAATGTTTCAGAGCCTTCTGCATCTCCTTCCTTCTCACTAGCAGGAGTTGTTGGCATGCAAGATTCAGGAGATGTGCCAGGCTTCACAGTCTCACTGAACGCTGAGTTCAAGATCTCCATAATGAAGACTGAGAGGACCTCCATGGCCTTGGTCTGTGCTGCAGTGTTGCTACTGATGGCCCTGGCATTAGTGCCCGTCTGTGAAGTGCCCAGAACAGCAAACATCTCACCTGTGGTAGTCACAGGGCTCTCAGTCTGGGTAGCCACTGGGTGGATTTTGGCTCAGTATCGAGCCAGGGCGCCATGGGTCTGGAGATGCACCTGCCCCAAGGTACAATCATTGTATCCAATAGTGTCAAAGTAGCCCTTTGACTTGGGCACATCTGGGCACTAGCTAGTGCCGCCATCACTCGACATTTTCCACCGTTGTATACTATTGCCTGGCCGGTGTCCCAGGACAATAGGGGCGGGATATCATTTGTAGCGGAGCCTCACTTAGTCCACTCCCTAATTGACAGCTCCTATGAGAGTCGTCCAGCAGGACTGCGAGGAGGTTGAGGTCTCAGTACTGCAGCCCAGCAACCATGCTCTTGACACAGAGCGTCATAGTTACTCCTGCCGTTTACCCGTGCTTCACTGAATTTCTTCACTTTGACATTCAGAGCACTGGACAGAAATCACATTGCATCAACACCCACCACGGGCCTTCGCGATGCTTTGTTTTAGTTAAATGGTCCAATTCCCCTGCTCCACACCAGTTTTAAGTCAGCTGCTAGGCGCCGGCCGAGGCAGAACACAGGCCCCCCCATTCCCGCAGAGGGGGAGAGACGAGCGATGACCCGCCGCAGCTGGGGCGATCCACATGAAGGGCATGGCTTGTATCCAGAGTTGCTGCTGCCCCTCGGGAGAGGGTGGCCCCTCATCCAGCCGTGGCTCGCACCCAGCCCTGCTTCATGTCCAGGCCTGACCAACCAAGCCTTTAGAGCCAATCTGTGTCCTAAAGTAGAGGATCTGGCTTGCCGACTTTTCTTACCTACATTGTTCTAACATGCCAGAGGCTGTTCACCTTGGAAGCCAGCTATGGATATGGATATGGCCAGGTGTGAAACTTACACCATCACCCCCAAATTTTCAAGGGCCACCGGGAGCTCACCGGACGCCACCAGAACTGCGACACTTTCCAATGCTCAGGCCTCTCTCTTGGGGCGAACCCATTCCAGCGTGCCCTACCCTTCAGAAAGAGAAGAGAACTGTCCCCGGGGCACCTGCCGGTTTCTCCGGGATCGGTTGAGTTACCACACTGGACACCTCGCAGCACCCATTTCCACCACTCCAGATTCGGGGATCTGAACTCGACTCCCTTTCGATCAGCTGAAGGCAACAGAGACCATCGCCTGCCCCTTCAGAACGGTGCTATCCTATCTCTCAGGACCGACTGACCTATTCAACTGCTGTTCACATGGAACCCTTCTCCACTTTGGCCTAAGTTCTTGTTCGAATATTTGCTGCTACCACCACCAAGATCTGCACCTGCAGCAGCTCCCCCCGGGTACATCGATCACCAGAGGAGAGTCACACCCCATCTACTTCTGAAGTGTAAGAAAAAGCTGAGGTCATCACTCCAGCTCCTAAAGAAGCAGTGAAGGGTACAACTCTTTGTCTAGCTTTGTGGTTCACCTTTAGCAACCCTGCTGTGTGCACCATTCTTCTCAGCTCCCTCTCTCTCTGCTTTCCTGGATTTTGCAGCTAGTAGTAAATCTAAAGAAAGGGATAAATAAATCTCTGCAACGAATGAAAACCAATATCAGTAATTTAGCAGCTCCCTGGTCTCCCCACTGGGAGAGACTTGCTTAGTAGGCAGGTTAGCCTGTTAAAGAAAGAGCCAAGTCAACGCTCTCTCTGCATGAGAAGCCTTTGAGCTGGCTGATCTCCACCCCAGAAATTAACATCGGGGAGGATCCTCGTGCAATGAGATGAGCAGGTCTGTACTGAGGACCCTTGTGAAAGTGAGAAATAAGCACAATAATGAGGATGATGAATCATCATATTTTCCATTTCTGTAGCCCCTTTCATCCGAGGATCTGATAGTCCCTTACTGGCACCATTTTCATCATTATTTATATAGTATACAGAGACCCAAACTGAATCAGAACCCCATTCTATCAGCCATTCTACATAGAAAGGGACAGGCGCTGCCCTGAAGAGCTTACAACCTGGATAGAAGAGACGGTAGGTGGGAGAAAGGGTTACAAAAGACACACCGAAGGCTGGGGAGCGAGATAGAGAGCTCAGATGATGGCAGAGCGACATGTTGAACTCAAGTCTCCTGAGCTCCAGTCCAATAGCTTAACCTCAAGATCATACTTCTTCCCAAATTCATCCCTGGCATAGTTAGGAAGAACTCCATAGAAGGGCAGCTGCATCCTGTGAATGCCAGGCCTGAATTTGGCCCACTAAATATTTCTGCCTTGCAACTCCTCTTTGAGGTAGGTGAGGGATGATATGGCTGATTTTACCCATTATTGAAATGCAGCCACTTCTGGACTCAAACAACAGCTGTTTAACAGCACATCGCACCACTGCACAGGAGAAGAAGCAAAGCTGAGTGTCGTTATCCAGATTGGAATTTGCCAAGGACACGAGGGTTAATACTGCTACCCTGGTGAAAAATGCCACCGGGTTCAGGGCCTCCGTTTTAGATCTCGTTTGAAAGAAGAAATGAGCTATAGAGATCGGCTGACTAAGGAGCGAACAGAACTCTCCGTCTCAAAGCAAAGCAAAGTGGAATACATGTGGATCAAATGAGGCTATAGGGCCCCACGCCCTCTCCTTCTGGGCTTCTGATAAGTGATCGTGACAACGGCACCATGGCCAGAATAATCCACTGTGGAAATGTGGGCAGATTTACGGTCAATTTATAGTCAAGCTGAATGAAAGAGTCACCATCCAGTGCAAGAGGGTCGAGCCTCAGCGTTTACCTAGTTAAAGTGACCCCAGGGAAGTGGTGCTAAAGTGTCAGCCCTTGCTCGGTGTCAGTCTCTGGCTGTGTGTCTATAAGGACCCCACACTGACAGGCCTTCTAAAGCCCTCCCATGGAGAGACCCCGACGCAGCACTGCTCTGTGGGACGATAATGCCATGTAAGCAGGCAGGGTTAGAAACATCAGCTCAGAGCTCACCTATCCTGCCCCGGCAGCCTGCGCATCAATTCTGGGGACCTGAGCACTGCCTGGAGTCCTATTATAACATGGCTGCTCATGTCTATAAGTCTTGTCTCTCACACACACACACACACACACACACACACACACCCACCCACCCATGTTCTCACAAGGTGTAGCAATTGTAGACTCCCAAGCTGATGCTGATCGGACGTTTAGACCATCTGCTGCCTTATCCCTGCCTAATGGCGGTGTCAGCAGTGACCCAGCGTTAAGGGGTAATTGACATTTTCTGTTTCACAGTCCTCAGTTTCACGCTCCAGTGACTGAAGTTACTCGTTCCAAGGCCTAGCCTGGGGACTCTACAGAGGATAACGTCTCAGTGCCGAGACACTTGGCTTCCCAGCCCCTGCCGCCATGGCTCTCAAGCACTCCAAGCAACAGCAGTGGAGGAGTCAGCGTCTGCCCCAAGGGCTCCCAGCAGGGCTGCTGCCTCAGTACGCTGGGGACCCCTTCAAGTACCCATGCCAAGGCCCTGTGCAGCACTCACACTGCCCGGCTCCCCGGCCTTCTCCACCAGAATCCTCTTCCCCATGCTACCTCTGGTGACCCCATGGCTCAGACAGCAGCAGCATGGGGGAATTCCAAGGGGGCGGCAAGGGGCTATGCTGGAGGAACATGGGGGCCAGGTGAGGATGTGGGGGAGCAGGGCTCTATGGAGATAGCCTGGGGAAGGCCTGGAGTGAGAGAAGCTGTGGGGAGAGGCACAATGGTTTCAGCTCTGACCTCACCCGCCCACCACCAAATGTGCTGACCTCCTCCCTCTGCCTCCACAGGGCTTGTTCAACCTTCCCCCGGTTGGCGATTGCTAAAACACAGCACGCCTCCTCCTCACGGCCCCTAATGACTGCTATTTCAAGCACCATCAACAGCCATCCACCACAATACCTTGAAACACACTCATCTGCTGGCAACCTGCCACCACCCGTGCAAGGCCTTTCCTTCCATTACGCCCCCGCAACCTCCCAAGCCATTCCCAGCCCCAAGTGGAGGTGGGAATGTTGTGGGTGAGATAATCCAGAGGAAGTTACCAGGATTGGGTAAGCACTGAACTGTGATTTCCTGGCTTTTCTATGATCATGCTGGTCTGTGCATTTAACTGGTTTCTACTCCAGGTCTCTGAGGGAGGTGGATGACATGGAGATTGATTATCTTAGCTACTCACACACATACATCACTGCCTGTGGGACAGATACGTTCAGAGCACACCCCTGCCCCAATGAAGGCATGATACACAATCCCACTGGCTAAAGTGGGACTCCCTGCTATGGGATCTGCTAGCCTGACCCTTCTACCTGCATGACCCAGGCTGATAAATGTGTATGACTGTATTTGGTATTTATAAATACTATATATCCATGTGCTGGTATAGATAGTGTGTATATGTAGGACTGTATATACACACACACATCTCCAGACAGTATCTAGATACACTGTATATCACTGCATATAGTCAAAACAAGCCATGCATACATATATATACTGCCTGTATATACACACTCCTGCAGTGCTGTCTCTCACCGTCTGGTGTCTAACTGTGGCCAGTGACCCTGAACTCACGTGCCGTTTCCTCCCCCTGTCATCTGCGTCTCTCCAGGAGGAAGAAGTTGTCCGCGAGAGCCGCTTCTACTTCCGGGGCTACGGCCTAGGCCACTGCCTGCAGGTGAAGGATGGCAGCGCCATGGAGGGTCCCAGCACCTACAGCCCCGCTCCGCCGATCCCTTTCCTAAGGGAGAGGGAGGGAATCCTCAGGTGCTACATTGACAGGGCCAAGCGGATCGACACTATCTCCCGAGCTGTCTTCCCCTTCACCTTCCTGGTGTTTAACATCTTCTACTGGGTGGTCTACAAAGTGCTGCGGTCTGAGGACATCCACCAGGCCCCCTGATGCGACATGGCACCAGGGAGGGGAGCTGCCACGTCTTCCCTGTCTTGTGTGTGCCATGCTGTGTGGGCTGGAACCGTCCACCAGCACCGGTCAGGACACTAATAGCTCTGCCAGGACCTTGTCTCTCTCTGACCCAGAACGTCTAGTACCAGCTAAGGAACTGGGGCGCACTCTGCATGGTGTTCGGGGGCATTACGCTGCCTGTGAGAACCAGGCCACACTCCATCCGCCAATACCCCAGCATGGTGTCAGGGGTCGCTGTGCTGCTCGAGGCACTGGCCTTTATAATCGAGACATGCTCCGTCTCCCAGCAGAGTTGGGGGAGTGCTGCACTGCAGCTGTCCAGAACCAAGATAAACTCATCTTCCACCTCCACAGTATGGTGTGGGGGTGGTGCTGTGATGCTGGACCTGCTGCCCTCCAAAACCGAGACACGTTCAATGCACCGATGCGTACTCAACGTGGTAACGTGGGATGACGTCTTGCTGGGAGGGCTGTTGTTCAAAAACTGGACACTCACCTTCTTTCCAGTACCCCCACCAGCACTGAGCTGGGGGCGCTATGCTACTGTGCTGCATAACGTGGACATGTGCCCTCCCGCAACACCCCAGCAAAAGAACAGAGGGTATTTGCTGCTGGAGGTGCTGTCCTCCAAAACCCAGCTACAACCCATCTGCTAACGCCCCACCTTGGCAATGCCATGCTACTGGGTGTCCTCCTCCATAACCCACACATGGTGCTAGGATGCACTGTGCTGCTGAAGTGTTGTGTCCTCTATGCCCTGCACGTTCTCCATCGGCCAACAACCTAGCATGGTGATGCCGAGCGCTGTGCAGTGCTGCCACTATGGTTACTAACGAGATCGCGAGCTCTTTTTAACAAACCGGCAAAGCCCGTCCCGCATGCGAGCCAGGCCTGGCAGCCATGGAACAATGAACACCCCAAGGAAATGCAACCCTTCCTTTGATATTTTTTACCCAGAACTGCCTCATCTTGAAAGGGTTTTCTCCTTAAAATAACCACCGCCCTCTTCTAACATTCTTGGCCCTCTCATCTCCTCGTTCTCACCCTTTTTGGTGAGCATCTCACGGCCAAGAGCAAGACACCAGCCTCCTCCGAGGCTCTGAAGAGACCGGTCAGATGGTAGAGGCATGAAAATGGCAGTCAGGCTGAGAGTGCTGGAGCCTGCTGTGGAGAAGGTTCACTGTAATGGAAAGGGCTGCAAGTGTCTGTCTAGGGGGCCCTTTTATGTTCTTTACTTACTCTGTGAAGAAATGTTCCCAATTCTCCTCACGATCCAGCCAGTCCACTCCCCTCTCCTCATGCCAAAGTGAACGGAGCCACCCAGGCTTGCTCATTACGCAGCGCTCCCACACAGATTTCAGTTGCAGGAGTGAAAGGGAAGGGTTTTTTTGGTTTTTTTTTTTAATAATTAAAATGTGGGAATAAATGAGGGCCCAGTCCTGTGAGTGATGAGCACCTGTACGTCCCACTGGCTAAACTGGAACTTACTGGTGCTCAGAACCAAAATAGGAGGTGCTTAGTAACTGGCAAGATCAGGCCCAAAGTTGATCTCCCTTAAAAGGTTTTGCTGGGCAGCAGGGTTCTCTGAGGTGAGCCTTCTCGTCCGATTCCAGAGGAGAACCAGCCTGTGGCTGGCCAGTGTCCCTGGATCTGCCCTTTGATCTCTCCTGAGGAGCTGCTTCTGGCTGCAGGAGAGCAGGATGAAGTCCTGCTGAGACAGGAAGGAGTGAAGTTGTTTCCAAACATAAGAGGGGCAGAGAGGGCAGGAAGAGGAAGTACTGGCCCTCACCAATCATCTTCCATTCCCCACCTGTTTTCCCCTTTCCAACACCACTAGGCTATCTGGATCATTTTTCCACTGCATCAAATTCACCTCTGTTGGTATTCTGTTGAAGTCAGTGGAGTTGCATCAAGCTTGTTTTGTCAAGTAACTTTGGCCTAAATCTTAAGGATTCTAATAATCTGGGAAATAGCAGACCTGAAATATCAGAAAAATCCACTGCTCTGCCCCAAGTAATAAAAACCAATAGGCAACATTTATATAGGCCCTACAGAAACAAAACAAACCTAAGGCTTGTGCTGTCATTCTCCCTCTCTGGCATTTTGGGCTCTCCCTCCGTTCACATGTAACCAGACAGTGCCCAAAGCTGGGCTCATCTTTTCAGAGACGCTGGTGCTCTAGCACAGACGTTCATGCAGTACAGCCCCGTCTGGGGCTTCAGCCCCACAGATAAGGTGGGGCCAGAGAGGGTGGACAGGGCTGACCAGGTGGACAAGGACAACCCTGGCAGGAGAAGTGGGATGGTCTCTTGTCCAGAAGCCTGTTACGAGCAAGTGCAAACCACAGCACAATGAGCAGCGGGTGTCCCTTTAAATCGCTGCAGTGCCTGGGGCCGAGTGCCAGGCTGCAGATACGGGGCAAGGTCTTGGCACGTCTCACAGTGCCTCTTATTGTAGATCTGGTCCAGATGGGCAAACGGCACAAATCCGCCTTGTTGAGAAACTTCACGAACAATGCCCCAGGGACAGTAACAGAGCTGAACAAAGGAGCCTCTCTGAGTGGAGCGAGGCCCCCAAAATCAGCTGGTGCCAGACCCCCTCAGCCCCAGCACACACAGAATCAAAGCCAAAAGACCCCCTACTAGAAACACCGGAGAGCAGCCTCACCAGTCAGGGACACAAGAGGCGGAGTGCAGATCACACCAGCTCTCCCTGCTGTAATAATTCCCCCACAAAAGGCCTAATGTCCTCCGCTCTCCTGAGGACCAGGTGCCCAGATACCATGGTGATGGGCAACCTTATACAAATCTGGAGACATGGCGAAGTCTCAGTCTTTTCTAGGGCCATACCCCGTTGACATCAGTTGCCCAAGTAACCCTGGAGTAAGAACATCAGGATTTAACGCAACAAGAGCGCTCAGCACCTCACAGGAGTGGACTTGCCTGGGGCTTTTTGTTGTCCAAAACTTTTGCAAAGGTCCACTCATTATTTAAACCTCACCCCACCCATTTGGGGTCAGTGGGCAAGTAGATATTGCTGTCCCCATTTTACAGACATGGAAAGGGAGGCAGAAAGGTTAAGTGACTTGTGAAGTGTCACAGCTGGGGTTCCCCAAGGAGTGGTCAAACTAGGTTAGATCCCCATTTAGCCACAAACTGTTCCACCTGTGCTGATGGAGGCCTACTCCTGAACTTCCCCATAAGTCACCCAGGCTTACTAAATATTTCTCTCCCTCTGTTTTATTGTTGATGCCGAGTCCTGGTTGGTAGCTTTGGCCCACACATAACCCAAGATTACTATTTAAAGACTTGGTTTTGGACAGATCAAGTCTTTGAGGCCACCAGAAGTAATTCTCCAGCTGGTAGAAAGTCACTTCTCTATACTGTGAAACTGCTAACCTTTCTCTCACAGCACTGAGGGGCCCAGAAGCGCCAGAGGTGCATAAATTGTACAGCATCTGGAGAAATGTCAAGTTTTGAAATGGATTTTTAAACAGCATCGATCTTCCTACACAAATAAAATGTTTCTGGGGTTTTCATTAATATTGCCAGTATTATTTTTAGAAGACAGGATTTAGTTTAATGTTGACACAACACCTGTCAGAGTCTCGATCTGCTGCCACCTCCCACACATTTACTCTCTTCGAAGATGAGACCTGTTCTTGCTTTCTCCATCGCTGGTCCCCTGTGTGGAGCTGAGGGCCACAATAGCACTTTCACGAGCCCAAGGGCTATTTGGTCTCCTTTTCATTCAACCCTGTGCATCCCAGTTCACTCTTTTTCACCACAAGATTTTAACTCTGCTATTGCAGAGAAACAACCCTCTCCTCAGGTCCAAAGGAATTTACACTCTATGGTCAGAGACATTCACACACACACACACCACCCCTCAACCTGCCCTGGAGAAACCACTGTTTCCTAGGGTCCAAAGGTAATTTAATCTCCACATTCATTCATACCTTGGTGTCTCCCCACTCATAGTTCAATCAGAAGACCCCAACTATGCCTTTAAGAGTTCTTTCAGCTCCCTACTCTCTGCTGTGTGTCATAGGCCCAAGATGGCTCACAGGTGATAGATATTCTCTTTTAGCTCACATGGTAGGGGCTGGAGTTGGAGGATCAGTCTCCCGTCCCCACTGTTGCAATGAAGCTCTAGTTGAGCACAATGACAACCTAAGAGCTCCACGTAGCCACAGTGTAATTACAACATATATAATCAGCCCAGTCTGAATGTAGGCAGTCAGACACAAATACCCCCCACACTGTTAGGAGATTGAGACTGAGGATTTTGGAAATTTTTAGTTCCTGAAGTTTTGCAGTACAGTCTTGGATTTGAGCGAGGATCTCACTCTGGCAAGGTATTCCTTGCCTTCAGAAAAGTAAATACAGGCAAACGTATGTATCATTGAAAGCTTAGCTAGGATGTTGTTAATGATGTTGTGTTTGAATTTAACAACACTCTGAGATTGTCAAATAACAGGCTCAAATTAAGTTATTTAATCAGAGATTATCAATCATAGATCAGTACCGCACTATACAGAACGCAGGAGGAATAGGTACATTATCACTCTTGGTGTATGGGAAAGAACTGGCCCTTGAGACTCTCTACTTTGTAGTGGGCAGGATGCCAACAGTTTGGAATCCCCCCCCCCTAATTCCCAAAACCTCTGTCTCTTTATAGGGTAGGAGACAAAGAAACCGCACTTTGAAGGGAAAATACTTTCCTATGATTAATTTCACTGAGAGTCCTGTTTATGGAATCTTTAAGTTACATGATCAATAAGAATTCTAATCTGCTCATTATTACTGTTTTATCCCTTACTGAACCCATCTGTCGTAACAATTATCCTTTATCGACCACCTAGTCCATTACAGAAAATGTCTGCCATAACAAATATTCCTTATGAGCCAGTTTTGTTTGAGGAGGTATTTTCCCTGGTCACCTATTTTCCACACAGACTTGGAGGCACCAGCCATATTGAAATATAGTGCAATATTTGATCACATGAAGATCCTGAATTTAGGTCACTCGCACGTTAAAAACCCCACGCTCTGGCCAAGCACATTTTTTGCTAATAACAAAGATTTTGGGAGAATACTTAATATGTAAATGAATTTAATATACAAGAAAAAGAACACTAAAAAGGGTTAATGTTTACTAGCAGGTTCTAACAATGTATTAGTCTAAATCAACAAAATTCATTCGTTACAAAAAAGGAGACTTATTTACACTGAACATCCCCGTTCCTCAGATGGGATGCTCAATTACAAGTGTATTGCCTAGTCATTATTATTTTAGTATGGTGTTAATAGTGTTGTCGATAGCAAGGACTCCGGCTGGTGGCAGAGGTTTATTTTCAATCATCTCAATTTAAATGAAATTGCAGACACTCCCTATCAGCAGTGATGACAGGACAAGCTGGTGCTGGTGTTGCATACCATACAAAAGGGTCTGCAATGAGAGATCTCATTAGTTAAACCTTCCGAGGTGCTACTGTACGAGTGACATAGTTACAAGGCTTGCTGCCAAGCCTGGTCTCCGGAGCACAGAGCATTAGGTAATCCTGCCCCCTACTGGTGCCTTCTTGCTTCCTTAAGGAAAATTCAGGCCCTTGGGGGCTGACTGGCTCTGGAGACTGGAGCCTTCACCTTATCAGCGGCACCTGCACTGAGCTGTCTTTGAAATCTCTAGCACCCGGAGCACTAGTGTAGAAGAGGCACTGGCTTTCTTTCTTTTTCATTTAAAAAACAAACCAAAATCCAGCTCCGTCATGGACCTAATTCTGCTCCAAGCTGGGTTAAGTGGTCAGTGGCTGACCCAGCCTAGCGCTCCTGCTGTTCCCAACACGGTTGGAACCAAATCTGTGAGAACAGCAGTGGGTGACTGCCAGGCACCGTTCAGTGTAGAGCAAGCACTGGCCAGTGCTCACTTGTTGAGACCCAGCTCACTGTAGTAGTGACTGAAAGCGGTCACCGTCTGATGTTTGCTCTTTGGCCTGTGTGAAATTAATTTGATGGGCCTCCATGGGTCCATGTCCCCTCACAACCCTCCCATCCCCGCACATTTGACCCCTTAGTCTCAGCAACGGCCAGGACCAAGGTCCCCCTCACCTCTAGTGGTGGTCCTTTCACATTAGGGCTCAACCACATTTGGGAGAGAAGCTTGCATGTCTGTGGATACTTCGAGGGCTAGGGCTTCCAGCACCTTCCGCCACGTACATCTCTCTCACCTTCACCCTCAAACTCCCACCCCTTCTCCCATCTCCACTTCCAGAGCAACTTCCTGTGCCGAGGGCTCAGGTCAGGAGACGGGATACCGCCTATCAGCCTAAGTAGAGAACACAGACTCCTCACCCCACCTTTGGTGGGTGCTGCTGCATTCCCACTCTTATCTCTTGACAAAGGGCCTCCCTTATGATCCGCAGAGCCCAGAGCAAGAAAATGGCTGTGGAAAGCCCCAGAAGTCGTCTAGGGCCTCTCTCCACACACAGTAGGAGGGCATGCAACTGGAGGACCCCCAGCATCTTATCTTGCTTGTGCTTATGGCCTGCTCTGTCTTTGATGACAGAAAGCAGCAGCCTTCCCATAAAACATAACAAATCCATGTCTCCTAGGACTGTCATTGTGCTGCATGCCAGGACCACACTGAGCTTCCCAGCAGCAGCAAGGCAAGATCTCAGATCCCACTTCTCCAAAAGCATAGGCCCCTGCTCCTAGAGGCAAAGGAGACTCTCCATCGAGTAGTATAGGGTCCCTGACACACAGTAAAAGCAGTTCTAATTGTACCTACTAGGGGATGTTGAACACACTGAGATCACACAGCGGCAGGTGCATCAGCAATACAATGGCTGGTAATGTAGGGAGGGCAGATGGTGAGAAGAATGCTGTTAGTGGGCATTCAAGGCTGGGTCAGTGAGTGCACGTACAGTAAAGCCTGCATTCAGGACCGTATTGTTTCCATAGGGTGACGTTGGCCTCCATCAATTGTATACGGTGCTCTTGGCTTTCCCTGCTGTGGGTTGTGAACAGTGCATGCAGCATCCTGGACTGGAGATGGGGGCAGCCGTAGGGGGAAGCAGCCCTGGCACAGAATTACAGTGAGACGCTATCTCCAGCAGTGATTTTTCTGACGTAATTGGCAGCAATTGTCTCATTTCATTAGACATTACACAGGCAGTTACTGAGCCCAGCACTCGGGGCCTGTAGCTGGGAAGCCGCCTGCATTTGCTGACTGTGGGGCTGAGGGTAGAGTTGCACTTATCCCTCGGTTTGGCTTTGAGGCTCCCCCTGCCCCCATGAGCCCTGACTCAGTTGGCTGCCACCTAGCTCCCCTCTGGAGTGCCAGTCACACAGTGTGTGAAGAATTCCCAGGCTGCGCCTCAGGCCTTCATGGAAGGCTAGGCTGGCATTTTCTCCTAATATCCCTCTTTGTTCCCAAGGCCCATTGAGCACCATGCCTGCTGGCCAGAGTCCCACAGCTTCCCTCCCCGCCACACCCCCCCTCCCCCTTATAGCTCTCCCTGCAGCCTCTCCTCTCAGGCAGGTCACGCTTCGCCCCTGGCACCTTCACTGGGAAATGTCTTCATTGGAGAGTCAGCCTGGGCATGGCTTAGCCCCCTTCCCATCCACACACAAACCCCACTCACATGAGTTTGGGGATGCTTCCAGCTCAGGCTAGCTGGCCTGGCTGGGGGTGTGGGTTAGAGCCAGGAGCATGATTTCTTTCCCCTGAGCTGGTGCAGTGAGCACATAGACTAACAAACAATAATAACAGTAAGTCACTCAAGTGCTGATAGTCCTTCAGTGCCTCCCCACAATTCCTTCTCTCCCGCATCTGACCTTCTGGGCACGGTGAGGGGACAAATTCTCCTATAGCTCACCAGGAAAGAATCAGAGCGGCTCAGCTCACTGCGGCACAGAGAGCCATGCGATGTGCCACTGAGCTGCACACACGGGGAAGCACAGCACCAGCAAGGAACCAGTAACTCCAGGCCCAGGTTTGCAGTCTGGCTGCTCACACCCAAGTGTCAATCACCGGCGCTGACACAGCAGTGAAAGCATAGCCCGAGAGAAGTCCGCAGCATAGCTCCCTCCCCATAGCCACCATCATCTCAGACCTGTGAAATGTCACGTATGTAGCCCGGTCCCCCTCAGCTCCTCCATGGATCCAGGAACAGGAGGTGGAGACCAAGATCCATTTCTCTGTGTGGAAGCCCCTGCCGGACCAGCAGGTGAGTGAGAAAACCTTGACTGAATCCCCCTGGAGTTTCCTCAGCATCTTCTCCTCTGCTAATCCTAATAACTTCTGAGGATGGAATCTCAAAATGGTCGTGGATGTGCCTCAGTCAAAGCTTTAGCTCCTTATACATCTCCACTGTGGTCACGAATCTTCGTTGTCACTTCTATGGTTACTCAGCTTCTGACAATCCACAGCCATAGTCCCTCAGTGGCCCTATACCCTCTCCCCCCCTTTGTCCTTAGCTCTCCTATATATCACACAGCAGCTCATTGTGTCCCAGCTAGGATTACAGGCTTCTTAGGTTGTTCTCTGAACACCCACAGTGTCCTTTAAGTGCCTGTTCAGTGGTCGGCATGCCTGGCATTACCTTCCTCTGGTGTTAGGACTCATGGTATGTGCTTCTCAGCTAGTCTCCCCAGGCGCATTTCAGGTTAATTCTGACTTTGTGACGGAAACATATTTTATGTTTGTAACGTACCTGACAATCCCCTGCCCCTGGGTCCCACAGACCCCAGCACAAGGACTCCCTAGAAAAATCTAATCTGTCCAGTCTTAGCGTCCAGTCAGGCAGTGGGGGACAACTTACCTGCCAGCAACGTAGCAAAATCCACAGGAAGTGCCAATCCTTCCAAGAAATGAACAGACTCTAAGTCCTGTTTGTGACTCTCCCCAGAACCCTCAAGCCGAGCCACAAGCAACATGGCTACAATGAAAGGGAACAGAACCCAATCCACTCTCAGGCACAGTCAGGCAGAGCTAGTTATTATGGCCTACTACCAGAGCCAGCTTCATAGCGAGGGGCTTCGGCTGAGTCTCCTCAGGTTGCTGAGTTTGTGAGACCTGTGGGGTGGAAAGGTGGATGCATCTTTTCAGAGAGTCTCACTCATAAGTAAGTGATATCTGCTTTCACTCCCATCGGTGTAAATCCGAGTGTAGGGTCAAAGGAGTTCCATTCAGAAGTAGGCTGAATGTGTTTCCATCAAGCCAGCCCTATACCTCCCCTCCTGCACGCACATATACATACAGAGCCTCTCTCCTTGTAACCCCTTAGGGTGGTAACATGCTTTCTTCTTCTTTCCACTAGGAAACCCACTTATGCCTCTTCCTTCTCCACACCCCACACACTCCTCGGCAGTGCTAGGAACATGCACAACAACCTAATACAGAGATACCTTGGAGCAAGATTAACCACTTCATTAACATTTCCTCAGGTCCCTTCTTAGCCCTTTAGGAGTTCTCAGAACCACTATGTACTGCTACAAACAGCCCAGCCGAAGTCCCGTCAACCCTGGATCCTGCTTCCCTCGGCTCTCATCCCTGCTGCAGGGCCCTGTATTAACTGCCCAGCGTATAGCCAAAGCTCACCTGCTGCCCAGGCAGCATGGTCACCAGTCGCCTGTTCTCAGCCCCCACACAGGAGCTACTGCTGGTACATGCTCATGTATTTCAGAGGCTGACCCCGTCTGAGGCTCCCAGAGACACAGTGAGAGTAAACCAGGCTCTACAGAGTTGTAGAAAGAGGCTGAGGCTCAGACAGTTTCTCCAGTCGCTTTGGAAACAATACCAGCTGAACCAGGAGAGGAGGGAAAATAAAGCTCTCTTCGGCAGTTACAGTGGTATACTCATAGCAGGGTAGTTATCCTGGAAAAAGTTTCCCTATGTAGACCAGCCTTTACTCCCTGCATCCAATTCTGCTCTCAGTGACACTGATATGAGCTCCTCAAAAGTCAGTAGACTTGTTCTGAGTCGACACAAACATAAGAGAGAGTGGCATGTGACCTGTGCTCTCCCTGCTGGTGTGATGAAGCACAGGAGGGAGAGTGTTGGATCTGAGAGGCTGTGTGCTCCGGGCCATGGAGTCTGTGCTATGGGGAGTCTGGCAGCTCGGCTTGGAGCCTGACGTCTCTAGTGTGAAGAGATGGCTAGATCTTAATGAGGGATCTGCTCTCTGCCAGAAGCCCCATGCCCTGTTTCTATGAGCTATTTCACAGGTGCGATGCAAAAGGTGAGGTTTACTTGGGATGTATTTGGCCATTGCAACCCTAGGGCCAACTAGCTGTGAGGGACAGTCCCTCCCACTGTTTCCCCTTCGTCTCCCACTCTCATGTCTGCCCTCCCCTCTCCATGCTGGCCAGGAGCCAGTATTAGAGAATTGCCAGCTGTCCTCGGGGACTTATGGCAGCCTGGACAGCTCTGTAGTACCATGAAGGGCCAGCGCTTTTGTTGGCAGCTGGCATCAGGGGGAGGCAGAGATCACCGCTGATAGCTCCACTCTGGAGCGAACATCAATTTCCCTCTGTCCTCACAGCCAAGTTTCCATAGAGCTGATCTGTGAGCAACAGCCCAGCCCTGGCCTCTCACTACTGGTGTGCAGGGCAAAGCACCGGCTCGTACCTTTTAGAACTGTCTGCCTCCCCGTTGTCACCGCCCAAATCCGACCTCGTTCTTCTGCCAAACACCACCGTTTCTGCTGAGCCCCAAGCGACTCTTTCAGCTGGGATGCTGGCCTCTTCCTGGCCTCACTTCTTAGGACAGGCTCCCCCTCACCAGTGGGCATAGACAACTCAACCCGCTTCGCTGCTCAAGGCCAAATATGTGAAATAAGCTGGCAATCAGCTTTTGGTGCTCAGACTGGCCTTGCTCAGAACCACCTAAGCATCAGAAATGCCAACTCCTTGATGGGCTGAAGTAGCCTCCAACCAGGTGCAGTACTGCCTGTGAACGTGACCATCATGTGGTTGACGTCTCTGGGTCACCTGCCCAGACAGTCCCACCCACCTCAGCCCCTGCTGTCATCTCCTCTGGCCCACTCCCTGCTTCTCCTGGGCCCAATCTGGGCCACCCGTCCTGTTCTCCAACCCCATCTACCCACCGTGTCCCAGCCTGCCCTGGCCAATCTGCTCTTCCACAACCTGCCCACTTCTAGGAGCTACCAGGACAGCCAATTGTCAACTCCACATGCTACTGTTCCATCATTTAACCCTTTCTAACATGTCAAATCATGCTCATAGCATAGGAAGTGGGATTACAGCAGGAAGCAAGTTGCAGTCTGTGTCACGGCTGTACTAAGGAAGGATTGTTCATTGTTACTGGGTCATCATTTGTAAAGCACCTTCCCCTCTCACAAAGATGTTTGAACAGCACCAGACCAGAATATTAAACTGAAGAGGACAAAAAGCAAAGCTTTCAAAGTGAGCTTCCACAGACAGCATCACTCGTCTGATCCCTGCATGGGAAAGATTCCCTCCGGCTTGGTGCTGCTATATGTGTACATAGGCTACCCAGCCTAGCACACAGCTGGTATATGCAGGGGTATGTGAACTCTTTAAAACTGTAGCAAGAAGCCAGGTAGGGAGGTTTGGAGTGGATTCATAGCAGCAGGGCAAGATAGAGCACCTCTAGGGATAAAATCAGTTTCAGGAATCAGACCACAAAAACTCAGTGATTTAAGCCACATAATAAATGCTGGGATTTTCTTTGCTTTCTTCTTTCTGAGCTTCAAGTTTAAGTTGTACTCTGCGATCACAAAAGCTAGAAACTTACTTCTTGTTTAAAAAAAAAAAAAAAAAAAAAAGTGAAAGCATAGTTTCTCACCTGATCCCCTGACTCCAAGAGCTGGGGCTTTAAGAAAAAATCCCAAATATACACACAACTCACACATCGTTTGTGTAACCCCAAATACACACACCAACCCACACTGCAATCATTGCTCCTGGCTGCATGGGAGGAAGCAATTGTGGGAAGTTTCAGTAGAAGAATCCTATTGTGAGAAGAGGCCAGGAACCGAATGGGCCATGGAGACCAAACACCCCCCACCCCTGCAGGCACTCTCTCACACGTAAGTGGTAGTGATTGGTTTGGATCATTTAAATCAGCACGTGCCAGCATTCTGTGTATGCCACCAGTATCTCACTCAAGGAGTGTCTCTGGCTGCAGGCATTTTTGAGGCAAAAGGACAAAATCCTGTGGGCCTGTCTCATTCTTCCCCCCCTTCCCCCCCCCCCCCCATATCGAGTCAGTGGGACCTCTGCCTGAGGACAGACGGACTCCAAGTCCTCCCAGTCCATGTGCCAAGGATGTGGCACATTGATTTTAATGGGAGTTAGGTGCCTAAATGCCTTTGAGGAGCAGGGTCCCAGTCAACAAACACCAGCTCCCTGTGATGCTTCCCCAGGGCTAAGAGGCACCTCGCTGCCACCTGCTCTTAGCATGAGGAAGTCTGGTCTGTGATTGATCCCCCCAGCAGGCAGAGACAACAAGCACTGCCCTCTAGGCCCTTCTCTCTCTTCAGGTTAGCAATAAGCATGCTCCAACCCTCAAGCTCTCCCAGTGTCTCCCTGGGGCATCCTCCCCTGAACACTCACAGACCAAAGCAGCAGCCCAACCCAGCTTATTTATCAGCCTCACCTCAGATCAGCGCTCCACTTGACACACAGCAGTTAGGTACGTGTATAGCGAAATCAAGCACAGATTCACTTAAAGCATGGAGATTTGAGGGATACCAAGTAGAAGTACTAGAAACAAATGGTTATATATGAACTAACTAACTAGCTACATTAATGTCTTGTAGCACAATGCTCATCCAAAATCCTTGCAGCATTTTAAAGCCAGCTTGGCGGTGACCCTCTGGACATAAGACAGACCGCTTGTTACACAGGATCCATCATCTAGGAGACAAGCTATTTCCTTGTACCCCCAGATATACCCTAACAATCCTTTATCTTCACCATCACTAGGCATCCCCTGCGCTTGTTTCATCCTGCCAGTTTCCTCTCTTGTCGATTTCACACTCTCTTCTTTTGCTGGTGGCTCAAGGGGCCAATAGGCCTGCATTGTATGCAGCATTGTTGTAGCCATGTCAGTCCCAGATCTTTCTCTGTCTAATAGGCCTACATTGTGAGGCACACAATACACAATATCCAAGGACCAGACCAGGGGACAGATGTCTGCTGCCTCCTGCCTGAAAGGAATGTCTCCAAGCTATGTCATCTCCTGGTGATTTGCCTTACCCGCAGACCTTAAGAACACAATTTTTAGTACAGATATGTAACTCTGTAAGCATCATCCATCCAGCCAGGTGTTTCACAATGATTATGACAACCAGTGGGCTAGTGGACTTCACATGCCACCCTTTGGTGAACTGTTATGCAAATATCCCACCAGGGCATCCCTGTAAAACCCTATGCACCCCCTGTGCTTTCTGCCAGTTGGCACCAGGAGGTCCCAGGGTCTCACTCCCCCACTTTGAAGTGAGAAAGAGCTGGGACACTCTTCTCATCCCACCAGGCTGCCTGAGGACTCCCTCCCTAGCCTGCACCCTGCGGCTCTGTCCCAGAATTACTACTCTAAACTCCCTTGTCTGAGTGATGTGGTAACCATGACAGCCAGCGATCTCCCTGTAAGATAGGCAGTGACAGAAGGCGGCACTTGGGTTTCTGCCTTTGGGACACAGCGGCTTGAACGTTTCCTTTCTCAGTGTAGCCGTGTGTCTGGGGGCGAATGGCAATGGCTGCAGCTTCCCTGCAACTGACCCTCTCCCCTTCCCTTCGGGCTAGAGACACGCTGCCAGCCTAGTGGCATCACAGGCAGCCCAAGCTCCCTCCTGGCTCCCAAGTACATATTCACAGCACTGCAGGAGGATGCGCACGCCTGGCCCACCCCAGAAGGAAACGCACACAAAGCTGAGCCTGATTTGCTGTCCGTGCAGCAGGCTGTGAGCCATGGTACAGATTACAACATAAGGGACTGCTCCTTTGTGGTGCCGACATGCTCCATTCTCAAAGACACACAGCAAGTCGGGGGACAGTCAGGAGCAGAGCATGGGAGTGTTCAGACCACTTATGTAAAGATCCTTACATACAAGATTTCAGTGGGCCTCACATCAGGCCCACAGGTTATTTTCTACCTACTCTGTTTGAGACATCACAGCGATTGTCAGACTGTCACAGAGATGCAGCCCAAGGCATCGAAGCAATATCCAAGGCCAAATTAGTTGATGGTAAATTAAGGTCACTGGAATTATCCCAGAGATTAATCTGGCTCTCAGGCAGCAAGGTGAATGTAATCAGCACGGGTGTTTTCTGGACTGCCAGCCATATGGCTAGTTAGGGACATATAAAGATACAAACAGATATTACCTGATTGCCTGACACTTCCCATTATAAAGGCCTTTTTTCAGTTGCATTTAACTTTGCCAAACTTTAACCATTTGAGCGAAGTTTTCCTTGCCAGGTGTCTGCCTCAGATGGAAATTTTGGGGAAAATTTCAGCCAAAATGGTTCAACCGTTTCTGAGAATGACGCTAAGGAAAGATATGTTGTTTTGCCCATGTTAAAAAAAAAAGTCCTGGAAGCTTTTTCTTTGAGAGGCTCTAACCCCCCTGCTGTGAAACAGGGACTTGAAGGCTGGCCTGTGTGTCAGGGTTTGCCTTTTGCCATCCTTGTGGGGGGGAAAAAAAAAGTCAGCCAAATTATAAACCTTGGGAGGGTGATGGGGCACACAGGGGAGAAATACTTGCAGTTTGAATACTCTCAGTAAAAACTCACTAGAACTTAATAGCTAAATTCACTGAAGATTCAGGGCATGCTGCAGCCTGGAGCTGAGCAGGACTCTCCCGACAATTGCAGCTCTGGACTCCCGTGGAACATGTCAAGGAGGGCACCAGAACTAAGGGCAAGTAGCCTGCCTCTCTGTGCTCTTAGTGCCCCCCTTACTGGGCACAGGCGGGCAGCATGGAAGAGAAAGTGCCAGACTCAAATACAAATGGGACAACAGCCAGACCTGTAGGCAGGGTTTGGGGGAGGGGAGCAGATTGGGACAAGGAGTTTGTGGGAGGGAAACTGGAATGGTTGGGCAGAGAGACTGGGGACAAGGAGCCAGGGGTAAGAAGGAAACTGGGACTGAATGGGCAAGAATAGGATGGGGAGTGGGGGGCGGGGGCAACAGAGACTGGAACTGAGATGGAGAGCCCATAGATAGAGCCCTGCGTGGATACAAAATTTGTATCTACATTCGATCTGCAAACATAGTCCATGGATATAAGGCAGATATCTGCGGATGTATTGGGCTCTATCCATAGGGGTGAGACTAGATTTACTGTGCAAGGAGACTGGAGCTGAGAAGCCTAGGAAATGGGGATTGAGACTGGCTAGGTGAGGAGAATAGGATTGGAATCAAGAGTCAGGGATGGGGAAAGGCCAGGACTGGGACAAGGACAGTTTGGAGGGGATGGGATAGAAGAGGCCCAGCTTGGGAATAATAGGCAGACAAGTTTGTGGCCACTAGACACATTCCCTTCCAGATCCTGAAATGGAACCCGGAACTCGGGAGTCTTAACTATTCCTCTGCTGTCAGCAAATACCTGTGAAACCCACCAGCACGTGTCCCAACCTCTCCTACTGCTGCTCCACATAGACAATGACAACTTACTACTGCTGTTATTCTGTTAGCTCAAGTGGCAGAGGTTTGCGTAGCAGACCTACAGGTTCCAACCCTGCTGATGACCCAGGAGGGGTGTCAGTATGATGCTATATGATGGAGTTTGTTTTGTTCAGTTCAGTTTTTAAAAAGCTAGGAAATTACCCACAGAAGCTACACGAGAAGAACATTCAAGTTGTAAAATCAATCATTCAAGAAGAGTTAGGAGATGCCAGCAATAAGGTGGCCTGTGCAAACAATTTGCCCCCCATTGTGCATATACATTAGTTACAGAATCACATACTATTCTTGCCACAGAATTGCTGCTTCTTTCAGTGCAAAAGAGGGACTTGCTTTTGGGGGAGGGAAGAAACCAAGATTGTGTAATGAAGGAGACCCCTGCCCCATTTGTTGTGGGAACTGGAAGGTTCATAGTGACAGAGGAGGAAAGGATGGTCACACTTAAGGCCGTTGAATGGTACCCTGGGGAATTGGATGTATCCCTGCCTCTATCCCAGAGTTCCTGGGTGATACTAGGCAAGTCACTTAAACCATATTTTTCAGAGCTGGTCACTATTTGTATGTTCCTCATTTTCTGAGTGTCTGACTTGAGACCCCCAAGGTCCAATTTGCAGATGTACTGAACTCTCACTGCTGTAGCTGAAGGCAGCAGGAGCTGTGCTTTGAACATATGAAGTAATATATAACACTGAGTAGTCTGAAAAAAAGTCAGATCCAAATTGGGCACCCAAAAATCGGAGGAAGCTTTGATTTTAGTCTCTCTGTACCTCAGCTCCCTATCAGTAATATACCCCCTGTGGCAGGGTACCGCCTTGTGCTTATGGCACAGTGTGGCTCTACAGGTCTCTCAGACTCTCTCTCACTTGCACCCAGGAGTAAGAGTCTCCCTACGTGAGGCGTGTTAGTTAACTCTTCTGCAGAGTACAACCTCCTGAGTCCCTCATGTCCACCCCTCTTCTAGAAGCCGAGATACTAATCCAGGCAGGCCTCTTCTCCAAAACTGAGGAGTCCCACAGCCTCCCCTGGGCCTGGTTAATAATTCAGATACTCTTACCCACCTTGTATTCAGGGTTACCACAGCTCTCATCCTGCAGCTGGGTACAACAGTCACTCTCTCCTTGGGTCAGAAGTTCCCAGCCCCACTCCTGAAGCTGGGTTGTAACTCAGGCCAGCTAGCCCCTTTTCCTCATGCAGCCTTGTCTCCCTAAACTTCGAGAGATGAGCAAACAAGCTGCTACTGCGGAGTGCTCTGGTAGCCTTGTTTCAGGCTCAGATGCTCATCAGTCAATTAGCTGCCCAGCAGCAGCCACGTAGGCAGTGAATTACTATAGGTGGGCCAAAAGAGGTTTGCTTTGGCAGGTGCAGACTGAGCCCTGACTCCCCTGAGAGGGGCCAGCTGCTCCGTGACACGCCCTTGTTTCACAGGGGTGGTGTGAAAATAAGTTCATTAATATTTGTGAAGCACTCAGATACTCTAGCAATGTGCGCCATAGAAAAGCCCCTGGGGAAATGAGGAATTCTGCCGTCAGAGCAGGGTTTGAAGAGTGTGCCGTAAGAAAGGTGTAGGGCCACACGTGGAACAAGGAGTAGAAAACAAAGTGTTGAAGTAGCTGCTCACTATGTGAGCACCGTCCATCTTGTGCCCTGAATGAGGCAGAGTCACGGGAAAGAAAAGTATGTGATCATGTAATTAAATCTGAATCCTGCATCTCTCTGATTGCCTTCCCAGGACAGCCAGCAGGACGGGCCCTGGTGGCCGTCAGTGTGGAAGGCATGCCCCCTCTGTGCTGAGAAGCACCACCCTGAGCAGCAGCCTGTCTCAGACGCCAGGAGAGACTGTGGTGTGGGCTGCAAACATCCTACCACCCACTTGTACCTGGAAGTAGCACTGCCACCCTGATGCCTCCTGTGCTGCCAATAGGGGTAGAGGGAATATTTATTTTAAATACAAGATCCCACAAACAGGCCCACACGGGGCAGATCTGAACTCAGCACTCCACACAGGACATGTGGTATGATTGGCCCAATCCGCACCTGGTGTAAATAAGCATGGCTTCATTTGCTACACCAATCACACCAGCTGAGGATCTGCTCCACCTTTGGTTTGCAAACTGCAGGTCCAGGCAGTGGTGCAGGTTTGTTCAGTCTACCAGATGATCATTGTCCAGGACCTGTGCCCAGGTAGTTCTGAGAGCCCCTCATTAGAATCCCATGGATGGTTTCTCTCAGAGGCATGGCGGAAGACTCTGCCACACTGGACCTTTTCCAGAATCAGTGAGGTATTGATTGCAACAGGCTGTAAGCGAAGAGAGAGAGAGAGAGTGGCACAGAATATAGATCCTGGCTTGTGGGGCACAACACCCATCGACTGCTGTTTACAAATCATTCAGGGCCTGCAAGGAACTGAGTGTCCTCAACTCCTTCTGATTTTAGGGGAGCTCACAGCATTCAGTACTTCGCAAGAGACACTCAACATCTAGCAGGAACCAGCCCCGAGAAGCTGTCCAGCTCTGTGGCTGCAGAACGTTCTGTCTCCCTAATATATCTTCCAAGTGTTTTGAAACGATCCTCCGGATCTTTGGAAGTACTCCTCCTCCGCACGTCCATGCCACGGGGCCTCTAGCTCTTGGCTCACGCTTTCTACATTTGACCTCATAATCATCCACATTCACTAACTCGGCCTTAGGAAGCTCTCCTCCCCCCTGCATCAGTAACATTGTGTGCTGGGCATGGAAGACATTTATTTTTCCTGTTAGTGCCATTGTCGGAAATATGGGCAAGTTTTTGTCTCTGGGCTGGTGTATTTTCATGACAAACATCCCTCTGCTCAGCCTCCAGGAGTGTGACTGTCAGAGGTGCTCAGCACTCACAATTATTCTAATTATTCAGCACCTCTGAAAATCAGATCTTATATGTAAATTCTTTCCTCATTTAGGGGCTCCCCTTCCACCCAGACCCAGGGAAAAGGATTGGTGTCTTCCTTCTAAAAAGGCTCCATAACTGCAGGCTGCTATTCCCTGGGACCAAACTCTTTTTCCTCCCTGACTTATTCCCTACCCCTCTCTTATCCCTCCAGTTCTCCCTGCCTTGCATACTCACTTCTGCCTCAGCAATCAGACCCTTTTCCCTTGGGCAAAACACCAGAAATGGGTACATAGCTTGTAACTTAAAGGCAAAAAAAGAAACCCTTTCTAATGAAAAATAAGCTGCAGGTACAAAACAGAACAAAAGGATAAGTTGCTTGATTTTGTGTGTGTGAAAGTGTAGGAGATCAGACAGACAGAGATAGATCTGTGAGTGTAGCTCCAGCCCTTCTTGAAGTGAAAAGAAGGAATACAAGCTGCATTCTTGGCTGCTCGCAGACAGGAAGGGCAGAGGCAGTGTGGCACAGAGTCCTTTGTTTTAATTTCACATTCTTTTGTTTTTCCAAATGAATCTATTTTTAACCCTATTACTTAATCTGTCCCCCTGCTTTCAGCCTTCGCTCCCATGTCCCCTCACGCATCACTGGCTCCGCCAAGTTTCAGCACAGTCTCCTGATTCCTCGCAAAACTCCCAGACCCCGAGAGGTAAAGTGCAGGCAGTGCTCCATTTACACACACACACATGCACAATGGGAAAAGTCTCTTTCCCCCTTGGAGATAGGCAGATTTGGGATTCATCAAATGGATTTCTGGAAAAATTAAGGAGAAAGTTGTCCCTGGGCTGCATCTCCCACCCATTTAGTCCCCATCACACGTTGCTCTTGGTTGCTCCTGGTGCCTGTTGGGAATTTTGCAAACTAAGGACCGTGATACACCCAACCCATTGTCATAATTTCACTGCACATTGTTTAAAGAGAATTTAGTACTGGAAAAGGGTGCTGGATTGAAACAGCCCTGGAGACAGAAAAACAGGTAAAACACGGGAGGCAATAATTACTCCTGGACAGATCTTTGGGGCCCTTCAGGATGAAATAATAATAATACCTTGCACGTAGGTTTATATATATAACACTTTCCATTCAAGAGACCTCAAAGCACTTTACAAAGGAGGTCAGTATCATTATTCCTGTTTTTCAGATGGGGAAAATGAGGTACGGCACATTGAAGTGACTTGCCCAAGGTCACGCTGCCAGTCAATGGCAGGGCTGGGAGCAGAACTCAGAAATCCAATTCATAGTTCAGCCTCTTCTGTAGCTATTTTTTTTATTCATTATTATTATGCACTTAAGATGTGCCCAAGCAGAAAAAAATCAGATCCAAACCTGGTTTTCAAACATTGCAAAGTTGGGAGGCGATGAATACAAGTATTTTGCTTCAACCCAGTATAAATTAGGATTCGTTTTCAAAATTTAGATCTGGATCCAGATTTGGATTCTGACATCACCCCCACCCCCCACCCCCAGTTCTGTGGTGCTTGCTTTGGGTGTATGATTTAGCACCGTCTCTATTACTATATATACCATGCCAAAATGAAAACTCTGCTGTTCCTTTAACTATGGCATCACTTCCACACCACAAAATGTTGTAACACCAGACACAGATAGCCACAAAATCAGGGAGGCTACTTCTAATTGCTCATCTCCAACCACTATGATGAAAGGGAGCTAGGACCTTGGAGGAAGTGACATTTAACCTAGGCAGAATAAAACAGTAGTAAACGCACCACAGAGAACATCCCTATGTTGGAAGGAAGAGAGCGTATGGGACCTTAAAGGCTTTTCTATTTCTAGCCTTTATGATCTCCAACCAGCATGAAGTACAACAGAAGAATGTTTCTCCTTCACCTGCTTGATTGTTTTGGTCTCTACCAACCAAGGAGCCAATGGACCTAGAGCAGTGGTTTGTCCAGACTTGCCAGAAATGGGAGATTATGAATAGAGTGAATAGAATATCACAGCTGGCCTGGTCCCTGCACTCCCAGATCTCTGCCATTTGGAGAGGTGTTACGTTAAACATGTTGCTTTTCCATCCTATCTTGCTGCAAGTTATTCCGAACAGCTGCTGGGCTTCTGAGCAGTTTCCTTTGTGCCCTGCCTAGCCCTTCACTCAGTCCTCTCCTGCTGCATCCTTGGCACTCAGCCCTGACAGCTGGGAGGCCCTAGGGCTGAAGCCCTGAGAAATCCCAAGTCCCAAGCCAAATCCCTGAAGTTCTGGGACTGATCCCTCACAGTCGTGCACCTCATTATCCAAGTTAGGGTATATCTACACTTAAATCACTACAGTGGTGCAAGCTGCATTCCCACAGCTGTGCCGCTGTAGCGCTTGAGTTTAGACACTACCTACACAGAGAGGAGGGGTTCTCCTGTCGGTGCAGTTAATCCACCTCCCCAAGAGGCAGTAGCTAGGTTTCTTCTGTCAACCTAGTGCTGGTGACACTGGGGGTGAGGGCAGCATAACTACGTCTTTTGGGGGTGTGGATTTTTCACACCGTTGCGAGACATAGCTAGACCAATGTCAGCTCCTAGTGGAGACCAGTCAGTCTCTAGGTGATGTAGGGGGCTAGGGAGGGTTTAGCCTCTCAAGATGTAGGGCTGGATCATCACTGCCACCCCCTGGAGCTCTGAAGCGGGAGATAAATGGGACACGCTTGCCAGCTCCCAGGCAGTGGTTCTGCACAAGGAAAACAAGGGTGATGAGTTTTTCCAACCCCCAAACTAGCTTGTTTTGCTCGACTCTCTGAGAAGCCTCTGCCCCTCAGGTCCTGGCCTGAAGGGGATGGTGGGGAAGGGGTAAGGTTCTTAAACAACAAGCAATTATTTAACTCCCAGCTGAGAGAAGCTTTTGTTCTCTTCATGTGTAACAACAGCCGCCCTCTCTAGACCCAGCAGCTGGGATTTGGGGGCACCTAGTGGGGAGATAAAAAACTACAGTATGTCACTATCCTTTCTGCCTCGGAAATCCAAAGATAGCAATGACCAAAAGCCAGAGCCACTGTCAGAGGCTAGATCCAGACGCAGGCACAGATACCAGGCCACAGAACAGAGACCTAGGAGGACTCGGGCATTTTTCCAGGGGTTCGGCTCTGTCCTGGGGGCCTAGGAATTGATGTGGTCATGAGGGATTCATCCCATGTTGGGAGCTCAGGACTCCTGGATGAGGATATGGTGCCATTTGGGGGGTGTGGGGCGGGGAGCAGGAACACCCCATCCCCCACCCCGAATTAAAGACAGGAGGTCTGATCAGGGCACAGAGCCTAGCCCCAGGCAACCTGAGAGTGGAATGTGAGAGGAGGAGAAGAGAGGAGAGGGGCTGCTCCCAGCTTGTGTCCCTGGGCAAGGTATTTTGTTTACACACAGAGACAGGGTGATTAAGATAAGAAAGGGCTGGTGATTAGATTAAGGTTCTGAAAGTAGTTAGAAGAGCCTGTAGACAGGAGGGGAAACCCTCTGCAGGAGGAGCACATTGAAAGGAGAATGCAGGGGACTCAGAAGAAACACAGGGAAGCCCTTTGAGCCAAGGTTACATTCAGAAAAGAGGGAGATGTGAAATATCTGTGAGTGGAAGTGCTGATGGCAACAGAAGTTTTACCTGAATAAGGACTGGAAGATTTGAGCCTCCAACTTTGTTTCAAGAAGAGTGGCCCAGAGCTCCTGTGTCTGTTTATTTTCCTTTCCTGCCTGCAGTGGCCCTGATATACCTCAGGAGACTCACTTTTTTTTTTTCAATTTTAAAATGTGGAATTTTCTTGATGTTTAAATATTCTTCTGTGAGAACTGCAACTCAGTCACTGTAGGGTTGTGTTTCAGAGCCTTCTGGAAAGTAAGTAGGCTTTGCTGACTTGAAAGTGTCAGTTTCATTCCTGTTTAAAGTCAGTTTCTAGTCTATTATTTGTAGTATCCTAACACCCCCTATAACTCCAGGCAGGTGCGGTATAAACTTGCAGGGCCTTACCCTACTAGGATGTTTCCAAAAGTTACATGATCTATTCTAAGCTTGGTAAACTGCAAAAAGTAAGTAGCCTAAATGATAGACAGTAATCTAGATTTTTCTACCATTGTTTCAATTGTTGTATTCAAGAGTTTTTAACAAAGTAAGAATATACATTAAAATTTTATACCTAACCAATGTCCCTTAAGTGACACAAGATGTCAGAACATGTTAGTATTAGAGGTGAGTGTGCCTAATATTTATTTAATATTATTTCTTTATATATGAATTAGATACAGTGTCCCTGTCAGTAATTTCTAAGTTGTTATCTCTCAAAAAAAACCCTAGAATTTTCAGGTTCCTATGTAGCCCCTCGAATCACGGTTAAAGTTGCCCCCTTCTACCAAAATCCAAAACGGCACCCCCGATGGTGCGGTACAGGGAGCTCCGTCAGCCGGCAGGAAATCCAGGCTCAAAGCTGTAGAGAGTCTTTTACCAGGGGCCCATGCTGTAACTGGGACAGAGTCTCCGCGGGAAGCCCAGGTGGAGTAACAGGGACTCAGTCTACACTGCCCAACCCTGAGGAAATGTTCTTGGGGTGAGGAATATCCCCCAAAGGGTACAGGGGCCGGTTCCTGGAGAGACAGGAGCCATGGAACCTGCCTTTCCCTAATTCGAAGGGGACAGAATCCAACTGCACAGCTGCCCCTGGTTTAGGTAGGAAAGGCAAAGAGCAGGCTGTGTCAGCTCCCGTACTGGCCTGAGCTGACAGGCAGGCAGATGCTGCTGCTGCAGGACTCCCTTGCTTGACTGGCAAACAGGCTGGTTGTTACGTAAGAGATCTATAGCCTAGAACAGACCCAGCCTGCTGGCACAGGAACTGAGCATCAGATACAGCCAGATACCACAGACACTGGGACACACAGGTTGTACAGGCACAAGGTCAAGGCGCTGACAGAGGCTCTCAGGGCTGCTGTGGTATCAGGGAACTTGCACCCCAGTGGCCATCCTCATGGCAGTACTTCAGCACCTGCACCGCCAACAGCAGTGTCATGGTTTTCGAGCAGTCAGGGAGGTGTGGACTCCAGGAGTGGGTTATGTCCTAGTTGGGAAGGGACACTGAGTTCTACACATTCACTCCTGACCATTAGTTGGTAAAAGCAAAGCACACCTTAAGTCACAGCACTCTAGAGAGCACCTGTCTCCCCTTTTCCAGCCACACTGATTCTCCCCAAGTTTCTATTACAATGGTTACAACTGCTCAGAAGCTGCCAGTCCTAAAACTACCCCTCACATCACAAGGCCTTGGCTATTTTGGAACATAAAAGCTCACCTGAACCCAGGATCAATGCACTTTCTTACTGTAAGGAGCAAAGCCCAGATCCTCAGAGGTGTTTAGGCTCCTAACTTCCACTGAAATCAGAGGATCTGGGCCCAAGTGTCTGCTCGGTGCCTCTGGAGATCAGGCACCAGTAAAATCAGTGAAAATTGAGCAGTAGGAGGTGTTTATTTTCTACATTTCAGGATATGCCTTGCAGATTAATGATAGAAACAACATATGGTATGCTGAGATCACTGCCTGTCATGCTGCCCAGTACTGTCCCATTGTCTTGTACTGTTCAGTCTGTCTGTTTGTAGCCATCTGTTATCTTTTGTATACTTAGGGTTGTAAGCTCTTTAGGGCATGGGCCAACTTTTTGTTCTGTGATTGTACAGCACCTAGCACAATGTAGTCTAGGTCCATGACTACAGCTCCTAGACACTACTGTATTACAAATCTTCTTCACCTTATCCCATTAATTGGGACTGGAGGCCCTTCTTCTTCATCTCTAAGCATTCCTGCTAAAAGCATCTTCCAAACTGACACCGATCTTTGTCTTGTCTTCCTTCAGGATCTTGAACCACCTTTTTCCGGATCTCCTTCATTCTCTTTGTGCTGTGACTTCTAGATCTTGTACTCTCACATCTCATCATCTCACACGACCCAGCCATCTCAGCTGATGCTCCCTCAGCTTTTCCATGATGGGGACTACCCGCAGCACAGCTCATACTGTCTCACTGCACCGCTTATCAGCTCTCATCTGAGCTAGCATCCACCTGGCCATTCCCATGTCAGCAGTGTGAAGCAGTTCTTCTTTCTTCCTCACTGGCCAGCATTCTGATCTATGCTTCATGGCTGGCCTAATCATGGTCTTATACACTTGGCTCTTTAGTTTACTGGACATAATCTTATCACAGGGAATTCCTGCCAACTCCCTCCATTTGTACCAAGAGCTCTTCATGTGACACCTAATATCCACTTCCACATTCTCATCATAGGTCAATGCTGAACCAAGCTCTTGGAATTGTTGCACAGACCTTAAGTCAATAATTCTTTCTAACCATTTCTTTGTGTGACTCATTAACTTGCTGGGTTGGTAATTATTACATTCTTGCACAGCCCTTTTTCACTCAAAGATAGAGAAACCAATATACTCTTTCTCCACTCCTCAGGCATTTTTCCAGTTTGGAGGATAAAGTGGAAGACGTTTGCCATCATCACCACTCCCTCATGGCCTAATCCTTTAAATGCCTCAACTGGTACACCATCCTGTCCTACTGCCTCCCCGTGTTTCATCAACGGTAATGCTGTTTAAGTCTCTACCTCAGTGATAAGTTGTAGGAGGTAGTTGCTTGTGCATATTTCCCTCAGTTATTTCTGCTTGTTACCCAAATAACAAATATCACAGGATCTTTTTAGGGGATAAGGCAACAAGCCACATTCACTGTGAACACAGAAACTTGGTACATAGTATTAAAGAAAAGAAAAGTATCAACACTCTAATAACATTAATATTGTGCTTTACTTAGTGAAATAGCATTAATAATAATGTAAACACTAGGAAAACAATATTAACATTATATCAATACTACAATTACAGACACACAAGTTTCAAATGATGCTTTTATTCATACACACACACTGACAGGCATACATAGACAGGGAGACAGACAAACATACATAGGGATCTTTCAGATGTCATAGTTACCAGCCTCTTGGTGCTCATGATAGTCACTGGCCAGGTGACTAGAGCATGAGGATGAGGAGCAAGGTTCTGCCAATGCGCATCGGTACTCCTGGCTGCTGTGATGTTGTAGACCCGAACCTCCAGCCTTCATTTTCTTGTCCCATTTTATAGGGAAAGGACCCCATGTAACTCTATGGGTTTTGCATTGTCATGCTGCAACTGCATTCTTGGTGTGATTCTTAATCACCCACATTTTTGCAAGCCTGATCAGATATTGTCCTTTGAAATGTGCTGGCTCCAAAGTTATCAGGGTGGGTTCCTCTTCCGCCATTTGATCATCTTTGCTCCTTTCTTCTTTCCTCAAGCGTTTTAGGTGAGGCTGGTGTTTTCTTCATGTCTGTTTCAATATCCCTTACTGAGACCAATTGTTCAATCACTCTTCCTGTCTTCACCCAACTCAATTGCTCAGCCATTCACACTTCAATCATTCAGGGCCAACTCCTAGCTGAAGAACTTACATATTATTTTTAAAGCAAACTTTATTTTTAACAGTGTCTTTTACAATTAGGTAGGTATATTGAAAGAGGGTAAATAGTAAAATTAACAGATAAAATGGTCTTAAAACAGATAGACTTATAGAAAGTAAGTGAACATTTAAAAGGGTAAAACAATAAGAGTTAGTTGAGGTTTTAACTTTTGATTCAAGTTACAGTGTGTCAGGCTGAAGTGCCTTTTGGTAGGAAAGGGTGGGGGTGTTTGTGGCTCTGATCTTTCATGTCTTTTTCAAAAACAAGATTTTGGCCAACATGCTGTCACCTGCTAATGATTTCACCATCTTCCACCAGTGCTCTTCCGTTTTTGTTTTTGACACACTTCACAGTTCCCCAGTTCTTTGTGCTTCTTTGCCCAATCTTGGCTAATCTGTATATTCCTTTTCCCCCTTCCTTAAAATGTAGTCCTGCATATAAGGCTTTAAGTACTTGGCTCTTGGCTTCCGCAACAGCTCTTTTCACCTTTCCCCCCAGGTTGTATTCCTCATCACTTCATGCTCTTCTTACTTTCTGCCATTGCTTAAACTTTTCCTCCTTCTTTTTTACTGCCTTCTGCACATCACTGGACCAGCAGCATGTCTCCTGGTCATGGAATTTCCCTTCTTTCATTTTGGCCACAGGCAGCTTTTGTGCTTTCTGTAATGTTTGGATATTTCCCCCCAAACCTTGTTGGTATCATTGTGGTTTATTTGGTTGTCGTCCAGCCTCCGTAGAACCTAATGCTTAAACCTCAGAGGCTCCTGGATAGCATAGTTAGTCTGCCACTTTATCCTTTGTTCCACAACCTGTCCCCCACTAGCCTTTTCACCCATTACAAGCAATCTACGTTGCTCCACAATCTGCTCTCCTGGAATCACTTTGCAGTCTTTACTGCAGTACACATAATAAATAGGCATAATAAAGAGTCTGTGGAGGCAGCATTAGCTTCCCCACTAAAGAAATGACACTTCTTCAGCAACCCCTTCTGAAAAAGCCTGGTCCAACAAACCACAGTGCTGGATGCAACTGTCTTTGCTCAGACTCTTTTCTGTCAAAAACAGCTCTGTAAAGCAACGGTTCCCAACCTTGCGGGAGCCAAAGATTACAGGGAGTTCATGAGGCTTCAGTAATATTGAGGTCATTTAGCCCCCCTGAGCTCCACGCCAGCTGGAGCAGAGGAGCAGCCTTGAGCTGTGTGCCAGCTAGGGTGAAGCAGCAGCCCCCCTGAAGGAGAGCAGCCTCAAGCTCCATTCTGGCTGGAGTGAAGGAGTAGCCCCTCCAGCCCCACACCAGCCTAGTGGCCAGCCAGCGAGGAGCAGTCCAGTGCTTGTAGGGGCCTGGAGCAGCCCTGGCCAACCCCCCGGGGCTTGCCTCCATTACTCTCAGTCCATTAGGGTTGGGAAGAGACAGGGCCACACGGGGCGTGCGGTGGCGGCTGCACCAGAGGTTTAGCTTCTTACTCAGGTAAGAGTCGTGTTATTTATGTAATTTAGCATTATCATCATCATGTGTTTATAGGGGTTATATGTGTTTATGGCTAGTGTGGAGGGGAGGGGAAGGGTGGGACATGTGTTAACTAGTGGGGCTTTCACTCAAAAAGGTTGGGAACCACGGCTGTAAAGGACAAATTCTTGTCCCACTGAAGTCAGTGGGAATTTTGCAGAATCCCTGCTCACATTGATGTCAGTCAGAGCTTTGCTGATGATGTCAATGGGAGCCAGGGCATGTCCTAAATTTGGACCCAATCTGTCAAGGTGCTGAGCATCCTCAGTGGGCATTCGGCAGCTTTCAGGAGCAGGCCTGTTATGTACAGGAAAGGCATTGCTTTCTCCTGTGCTTAGCTCCGAGGACATGAGCGGAGGTGACAGCTGCCAGCTGCCTCACAATGTGGGTCGTGGTGGGTACACACAGCAGGTCTCCACAAGGACACAGATGGGCCATTCTTGACATTGGTTTAGTTGTTTAACCCTTCACTGTTTGTAGCCCAGATGCTCTTCAAAGTTTGGAAATAACTTTTCTTCCCCCACCAGCATTTCTCTGTCTCTGTTTTGCCGACCTAGCTCTTTGTGGTGTTAATTCTGAGCTGAGCACAAATCTCAGCCCTAGAGAGGACTCTATTCTCTCTTGCATCGGCATTCTCCAGGTCTGATGTTTTGGTCTGCAAGGTGCAAAGGTGGGGGAAGGAAGCACAAGCAGATGTTTCATACCAATACTCTGTCCACTCTGGTGGCTACTTACCCAGTGCCAGATCCATTCCACAAACCTGGTCCTTATCCTCAAAGCCCTACATGGGGTCAGGCCAGGATACTGCAGAGAAACCCCACACTCCCAAGGCATGGTGGAACTAAGCTGGTCGCAGTCCAAGATTGAACTTGTGGAGGTGGGCGACGGATATTCTCTGTAGAGGGCACTTGATTGTGGAATCCGCCACCACTGTAAACCAGGATAGGTCAAATCTAACCAAATATAGGAATGAATGCAGGACTCATTTCTTTCAGTAAACCACCTGTTATGAAGTGAGCAGGGAAATATCCTGATTGGGGCTTTGGGATACAACCAACCTAGATTTAGTTACTTTTAAGTAAACAGATTTAATTTGTGGTAAATGGGTTGTGATCTTTGTTCCTCTTCCTAGAGGGAACGGATATACATCTAAATGCACATAAGCAACCACTGGATGGGCACCTTAGAAATATGAACAACAATAAAATACTACTAAATGAATAGTAAAGTCCCTCCTTCCCTCTCTGATCCTGAACACTCTCTCTGGCTCAGCTAGGGTTCCCATCTACTTACTTTGGTCCTCAAGGTGCCAGACATTCATGCCTGAGTTGAAACCAGCAAAACCCTTTGGAGTAGGAAACAGACTACACAGGGAAAAGGGTAGAAGAGGGAATAAGAAGACAGCAGCAGTAGAGGAAGAAAGCTGTAGGAGAAGTGAAGGTATTCATAGGGGGAAAGGAAGGAAGGATCCTGAGAGGTGAGTAGGAAGGGGAAAGTCAGTGGGTGAACTAATGGACACCCCAATATTTCTTCATCAGCTGCATATGACTCTGCTTCTGAAGCCAGAGCATTAAATAGCAAAGAGCAGAGATCTTAGATCAAGGTTTGTTAGTTACCTGCTGCAGAGCCAGCACAAAGCATTGTGTTTTTGTAGGTCCTAACACATGGAACAGTGTAGAGATGGAAACAAAATCTATGTATTCTAAAAGAATTTCTGCCCATGAGGTCTGAGTTTTATGGTACAGATCCAGTTTCGAATTTAAAATCCAATGTGTGTAAACACAGCTCCTAAGAGGAAATTCTCAAGCAGGATTCCTTGCTGTCTTGCTGGGGCCTCTGCAGTGCAAAGAGCTGTGCTAGCTGAGCCCAAATATGGAAGTAAAGCTCTAAACCTGCAGCAAAAGCAGGAATTGAAATCACAAGTGTAGCGGGTTTGGGGCTGCAGACACCAGAATGTGGAAGTGAGCCGGCCTGTGGGGTTGGTGGAGAATGCACAGATGAATCCAGGACAAGCAAGGCTTCTAGATCAAAAGGTTTGTTTGTGCATGAGGCTAGGCAGCTCCCCAGGTGTCGCTGGATACTTGAAATCAGGGCTTGCTTGACAGTTCCCTCTTCTCAAACCCTATACAGCTCCTTCTGAACATAGACCAGCCAAAGGTGAGGACAGTTCTGAGTAACCCCCAGTTGTGTGGCTACGGTGGCCCAAGCACAGAGGCTTGCATTGCAGCCAGGACCACACCAGCAGAGGCAGCATCATGACATGCTGAGGCAAATATTACAGATGCAAGTGGACTGGGTATGCTCCTGCCAAACAAACCCTTTGGCAGCTTCCAAACCCCCAGTGCTATGAGAAATGCAGCAGGGGCAGTTGTTACTCAAATAACAAATATCACAGGATCTTTTTAGGGGATAAGGCAACAAGCCACGTTTATTGTGAACACAGAAACTTGGTAAATAGTATTAAAGAAAAGAAAAGTATCAACACTGTAATAACATTAATATTGTGCTTTACTTAGTGAAATAGCATTAATAATAATGTAAACACTAGGAAAACAGTATTAACATTATATCAAATGTTTTAGCAAAAAACAAAAAAGCAATGGTCAGGGTTTACAAGGCACAGTAATACAATATCCAGGGATGGTATGCAGTGGGGGGTAGGGGGTGATCGGGGATCAGGGGGTGGCAGCAGCACGATGAGCTGTGGCCCTGTAGGAGGGGCTGGAAGTGCGGGACTTGCGGGTTGCAGGGGGGTATGTGGGGAGAGGGGGACGCTATCCAGCGTGGGGGGAGGGTCCCAGGGAGGCATTTGCCAAGGAAGGCAGGTGAGTCCATGTGCAGGAGTGGGAGTGCAGGTCTGGGGAGGACAATGGTGGGGTGGGCTGCAGTATCCCGGATGGGGGGTGGCGGTGTTAGGTTTAAGGTTTACAACGAGATATATGGGCATGAGGGAGCATTTCAATGTATAGGAGAACCATTGGGGGCATGTTTTAATAGAAAGAGTATATAGGTCTATACGGGGTGAAATGTCTCTCGTTAGTCCAGTGCCCCTTACAGTTGATTGGCGGGTCAGTCCTGTCTTCTCCTGCGGTGGTCTTCGCGGGATCCGTTGTTGCGCCCACCGCAACCTCTGGTGTCGCGCCCCTAGACGAGGCCGCTCGGGTGGGTGGAGTCAGTGGGACCGGCTGGTTCCAGGGGGGGCTCTCCGGCCCGCTCCTCCTGGTATTGCCGGTGTCCGGTGATATGTTTGACATATATATCCCTTGACCACCGGATGGCATCTGACACCATGAAGCGTCTCATAAGTTGGGCGTAGCGCCGACCCACACCGCAGGCCCAGAGCACGGGCTCGTTGCGGGGGTCCCAGGTGCCCAGGGCCCCGACGATCAACACGTGGATCTGGACCTCGTAGCCCTGAGCCCTCAGGGTGTCGGCCAAGGGGGAGTATTTCTCCTTCTTGCAGGCTCGGGCGGCGTGGAAGGCCGTGCTGTGGTTCTCGAAGGGGACGGTGACGTCCACCATGATGATCTTCTTGTGGTCCTCGTCAGTGATGACGACGTCGGGTCTCAGCTGGCTGTCAGTCCCAGGGATGGCGGAGTTGACGGTCACCGTGCCTCGGTGGGCCGGGATGGCCTTCACCAGACGGACCTGGATGGCGTTGTGCCTCAGCTGCCAGGCTCGGGAGTGGGGCTTGCAGCTGCAGAGGACGTGGGGCAGGGTCTCGTTGACGTACCCGCACCTCCTGCAGCGCTTGTCTCGGTTCCCGAAGTGGATGGCTCCGTTGAGCAGGAGGCAGTTGAGGCGGGCCCAGTGGACGAACTGCCAGTCGGCGAAGCGGGTGTATTTGCCGTCTGCCAGGAAGTGGTTGCTGGCATCCCACTGGCTGGTGACCTTGAACACTTTACCTGATCCGGCTTCTTCTTCAGGCTCTTGACGTACAGCGAGTGCACAGAGACCTTCAGGCATCTCTCCAGCATGCCTCGTGCACGGGGGGGGGGGGGGGGGGGGGGGGTGTGGCCGAGGGCTCTGATCCTAGGTACCAGGATCGACAGCTCCTGCCGCTCCTTGCACCATGTCCAGTGGCAGCCGGTGTGCTTGCCCAGGAATCGGGTAGCATTGCGGGCTCGGGTCCAGAGGGAGGCGATGTCGCACCCGTCTCGTCCGAAGACACCTTCTAGAGAGCCACTGAGGTAGGTGGCGATGTCGTGGTTGGTGGGTTCTCTTCAGATCCGCTTCCTCGCTGCTTGCACCAGGGCTCCGGACGCGATGTTTCTCACGGTGGCGTCCGGGCAGGTCAGCAGGCGGAAGGCGTGGGTGACGACTGCGATGTCGCAGAGGTCGCCCATGCACATGACATTGGCGCCCCTGTTTGTGGCCAATGTAGGTTAGCTCGTTGCTGGACCTCTTGGGGAGGGACATCCAGCCCTTCACTAACCGCCTGATGGCGCCGTCGGCTTTGTTGAGGGGGACCTTCACCATGGCTGAGCCCCTCAGGACGAAGGAGATGCGGGGGATCAGGAAGGTGTTGAGGGCGTTGATCTTCTGCCAGGGGGCCAGTAGGGACTTGTCGATCTTGTCTGCGTCGCTCAGGATTTCCTTGATAGTATCTTACAAGCCTGATCAGATTTTGTCCTTTGAAATGTGCTGGCTCCAAAGTTATCAGGGTGGGTTCCTCTTTGGCCATTTGATCATCTTTGCTCCTTTCTTCTTTCCTCAAGCATTTTAGGTGAGGCTGGTGTTTTCTTCATGTCTGTTTCAATATCCCTTACTAAGACCAATTGTTCAATCACTCTTCCTGTCTACACCCAACTCAATTGCTCAGCCATTCACACTTCAATCACTCAGGGCCAACTCCTAGCTGAAGAACTTACATATTATTTTTAAAGCAAACATTATTTCATTTTTGACAGTGTCTTTTACAATTGAAAGTAGATATATTACATTTCACAGTGTGGCTTTTTATACTTACAAATATATTGAAAGTGAATAAAAATTAACAGATAAAATGGTTTTAAAACAAATAGACTTATAGAAAGTAAGTGAACATTTAAAAGGGTAAAACAATAGGAGTTAGTTGAGGTTTTAGCTTTTGATTAAAGTTACAGTGTGTCAGGCTGAAGTGCCTTTTGGTAGGAAGAGAGGGGCGGGGGTGTTTATGGCTCTGTTCTTTCATGTATTTTTCAAACTCAAGATTTTGGGCAACATAAAAGTGCTCAACAATGCCCGTGCACATCTCCAGCCATTCATCTCAATCCTACTGCACCACAAAAAAGTCCCATCAGATGCAACTTGCCTCTGTGGGGGTCCACAAGAAAAAAGTAGTACCTAAACTCATCAGCTGCTTACTGCTAGGGTGTGATTACAGCTTGCTCTGACATACCTGGCTATAATCTGCAAGTAATTACCAATGTTCTGGACAGGTTTGTACAGCCTCTGCTGAAGTTCACATTGCCATAGCTTCACTGTTCCAAGACCAAAGCTATCAAAATTACAGCTAACTAGGGAGCATCTGCCTGAGCAGCAATCACACTATGACTGCAGCATAAACCTACCCTATAGAGTAAGGCTTCCTATAGAAAAGGGAGCAGGTGGCTTATGGGACTGGAGATGAGCTGTGCAGCCCTCCCCCATTAGATTGCCTGTTTGAATTAGCGCAGGCTAGCAGTGACTGAAAACTTGCTACCACAACTTGTCAAATAATATTCTTCTGATAACTGAGTTCTGTGATATTTTCCAAATGAATTACAGTATTCCATTATAATGGCTGATTCTTCAGTTCTGGTTATTACCATCTGATGCCTGTTGGCTGCCACCTGCAAATGGTTCTCAGCCTGATTCCTCATCACACAAGTCATCACCACAGTTAGCACTGACACACTCTGGTTGCCAACACTGTATTTAAAAAATAAGGGATCATTTTCTTAGCACCCCGCCCCACTCCTCCCAATATTATTATCATTATCATCATCATCATCAATAACAAGTAGTACTCACCTACATTCGCCAAGTGTATTTCTTGCTGCTTCTTGCAGCACTCAGCAACTCCCTAACTTGTTGTACAGAGATGAAAAAATAAAGGACTGCTGGCAACCCTTCCGTCCACAGATCTGAAAGAGTTTTCTCCCACTGAGATAGGTCATCATCATTTTGCATATTAGGAAACTGAAGCATACAGAGGTTACATGACTTGCCCAAAACAAGACAACAATAGAGACCAGAGTAGAAACTAACACTTCTGATTCCAAGACCTGTCATCCTAACCCTATCCTTTCCCCTCTTAGAACTTTAGGCCTGATCTTGCTCCTATCAATATCAACTGGGATGTTTCTACACTAGAAAATTCCACACTCATTTTCCAGTAATGGACCCGCTGCACCAGAGCTAGCAATGGTAGCATCAGCAGCTCTTGTGATTTTATTGCAAGTTATATGATATTTACTGTTTTTTTTAAACCCCATCTCCTAGAGCTGAGAGTCTTAGCTTTCATATAGAAAAATAGGTTTCTAGCTCTCATGGGTGTGGAGGAAACCTTGAAATTTTGAAGCAAATGCACTCTTGTGGCTCAGAAACCAGAAGGCAAAGAAAAATAAGCCTTTAAAAAAAATCTTGTAATTGTTGAGGGGCCTGACTCATGATTTTTGGGCAATACAACGTTATTGAACTCAGTGGGAGTATGAGATCCAGTATGGCCAACCCTCAACATTCAAAATTCATGACTCAAGTCCCAGAAAATCATGAGATTGGCTTAAAAATCATGAGACTATTTTTTAAAAAAGCATAGATTTTAGACTATTTTTATTTGTTTGCTGATTCCTGAGGCATTAAGGTGCAGTGGCTTCACAGTTTCAAGCTTTTTTTCTGGCAACTCTGTGAAGTAGTTTTTCTGAGAAATGGAAGCAGAGGTTCTCATGAAATCACCTGAGTCCAGCAGCTGGGGCTTTAAGGAAAACTCCCGCTATCGTGAGACTTGGGATAAAATCGTGAGTTAGTGACATTGCAGGAATGAGGCCTGTGCAGGCAGCCGGGGACAGGTTAAAGCATGACTAGGCCCTAGTGACCAAACTGCCCTTTGCCCTCCAGGCCAGGGCAGGGGCTAGAAGCACAAAGGAACTGGCTCCACCTATGACCATGCTGCAGCAAAGGGCTCTAGGCCTGGGCAGGCCCCACCCAGCCTGGGGTTGTGGAAGGGGAGATGAGACACCTCCGCCCCTGTCAGCCCCTGGGGCCGGGGAGTGTCACACCTGCCTCATTCCCTCCCCCCAGGGCAGAAGCTGGCAAACGTGAGGTCATGACCCATCATCACCTGACACCAATGTCACATGACTCTCCCCCCCCCCCCCACTTCCAACTATATGACAGCCTCTGTCGCTTGTCCCGCTTCCGGGTTGGGGGCCGCCATCTACCCTGCTAGGTGGGCGGAACTTTGTAGATTCCGTGTCCTGATTGGCTGAGCTGTGAGGGCGGCAGGGTGGGATTGGCTATCCGGAGTGCCCCTCGGGGGTTAGGTTGGCACGCGAGCCGGCGTTGCTATCAGTGACTGTCTGGCTTGCCGATGGGCACGGCTGCAGGGAGCTGGCGGGGGGCCGCGCTGGCCTGGGCCCTGGCCCTGCTGGCCGCGGGCGGGCGGGTCGGGGCGCTGGAGAACGGGCTGGCCCGGACCCCCACCATGGGCTGGCTGCACTGGGAGCGCTTCCTATGCAGCACCGACTGCGCCGGCGAGCCGCTCTCCTGTATCAGGTACCTGCCGGCGGGGGCGCTGCACTCGGCCGCCTGGCGGGGGAGGGGGCCAAGAGTGGGCGCCACAGCCCCGTGTGAACGCGGCTGGGATTGGATTCGGAGCCGCGGGATGCTGCAGCGGTGGGGTGTGAGCTCGGTCGGTCGGTCGGTCGGTCAGGTGCCTGGGAAATGAACTTTGCGGCTCTTACGTAATGAGGAGAGTGTGACTTGCTTATCTCGCGTTCCCTTTTCCGTAGGCTTCATTACAGGGAACAAAAAGCCGCGCTAATTGTGCCTGCAGAGCACAGGGAATTGGTGCGGCCTCGCTTCTCCCTAAGGGCCCATCTGAACCCAGCAGCCGCCCTACTGGGCCAGACCATGGTCTAACTTGCCCCGTATCCTGACTCCAGCAGTGGCCCGGAGCTTCAGGGGGAATGTGCAGAACAGGGCAGTTATATGGAGTGGTCCACCCTGGCAGTCAAAGGATTAGGGTCACCCCTAGACCTGCATTGCAAATGCACTGTGGCGGGGGATCCTGGGACCGGGAAGTTGTCTCTAAATACAGTTATGGCCAAGCCTTTTGCGCAATTTTGGGACTGGCTTAAAATACATCCTGTCCAGTCACATTCACACGCTGAAACCGATCTCTTTTCTCTCTGCATCTGCGATAACCATCTTGTTTTGCAGGATAGGCAGCAAACAGAACCTGGATCAATAAAAGGTTTAGCAATCTTGACGGGGTGGTGATCTCCTGAGGGCTGGAAATAAACCTTCTGTTTGGGACTGGCCAATGTTACATGAATGTTCTTTTGGATCCTTAAAATGCACCTTTTGTTGGGTTTTTCCCAGGCTAACAATATCCCATGAATGTGGGTGTCCCACTAGCGGACTTTGACCCGTTTTGTAAAGTGCCTTGAAATCTCTGCGTGAAAAGCACTTTACAAGTGTTAGGTGTTTGTAATATTGTCTTTAATCCAACCTATGTATTTATACTGCACTATAGCATCCATCCTAGGAAGTAACTATGCAGATGGAAACCATGTATCTGAGAGACTTCATGCCTGTTTTTAAGCTCAGATTTAGCACAACGTAATAAATCTTAATGCCCTGTTTTGACTAACTATCCTGGTACCTTGGACCCCTGTGACCCCTGGTTCTTGTGTCCTTCAGTGAGCAGCTGTTTATGCAGATGGCTGACTTGATGGTGTCTGATGGCTGGAAGGATGTAGGCTATGAGTTTGTCTGTATTGATGACTGCTGGATGGCTATGACTCGAGATGATCAAGGCAGGCTCCAACCTGACCCAGAACGCTTCCCCAGTGGGATCCGCAAGCTGGCAGACTATGTGAGTGTACAGATGGAGATGGTACCTAAACCCCCAACTGTGGGATCTTCATCTTTCTTCTATTTCAGGATATTTGGAATGACGCATACAGTAGAGTTCTAGTAGGTGCCTTACTTAGAGAGATGGTGGGGGACTTTCCCTGATCTACTAAAACTGATTAGTTTGCTTGATATATTAGGTTTTTTATGATGAATCTTCTTCAGATCCACTGCCTAGCAAATTCTATACACAGGTTTCTAACCCTGGCTTGTAGGGACTCCTGAAGTAACCCTTAGAGGATCCTAGCCCCTGGGGTTGGGAGGGTCCTCATTCCCATGTTATCTCTAGGACTGTCCATTATATTGGAAGTGAAAGTGGAATGGGGATCCCAGAGGTTTCTGGGCTGTGATTTTTCTCTTGAATGGGCCTGTTCTTGGAGGAGTTGGAAATTCACTCAGCAGCTATGCGGTTAAGGTACTGTAAGGGGCTTTCACTTCTCTCTTGTTCTCCTACTGTGTGTCTCTGTTTCTCCCAGCCCCGTGGCTGTTGACTCTCACTGTGTATGTTTGCCTCAGGTCCATTCCAAAGGGCTGAAGCTGGGGATTTACGGGGATGTTGGAAACAAAACCTGTGCTGGCTTCCCTGGCAGTTATGGCTACTATGACCTTGATGCCCAAACCTTTGCTGACTGGGGTGTGGACCTGCTGAAGTTCGATGGCTGTAACTACGGCACGCTGGACCAGCTGGCAGAAGGTATGTGCTAACTTGAGAGATTCCATGTGGGAGAATGCTTTCCAATCAACACTGTCTCAGAGCTGTGAGACAAGTTCAAAAGAACTGAACATATCCACTGGCACAGGGGATATGAGGGTGAGAGGCTTAGAGGGCAGGGTGCCATCTAAGAACTCGGGGGAACCCAAAGGAAGCATCTCTCTGATGGGCCAGGGCTACATGCTGCAAGTCATCTCCATCTTGGGGATCCAGGAATGGGTCAAGCTGACTTCAGTTGACTCATTCATCAGCCACTCTTGCTGATTTACTGCAGGGATCCCCAAACTATGGCCCACATCCAGCCCACCAACACATTTTTGACCGGCCTGCTGAGTCTGCTACCCCTTCCTGGCCCTGCCCCTTCTCCCGACCCCTCTCCCACTTGACTTGGGCCCAGTGCCCTGGCCAGAGGAGCTGCTCCAGCCCACCATAAGAGCAAGACTGAGTGATATGGCACTGGCAGCTGAAAGTTTGGGGACCCCTGGTTTACAGTGTCTGTCTACTCTGGAGAGTCTGCTAGGGACCCTCACCACACATAGCAGGCAACCAGCCCTGGGGAAGATATGCTGGCTAACAAGTCACAGACTCACGTAAAAGGGAGGAGGGTCACTCGGAAGAGAACTCCTTCTTTCCACCCTTAACAGAGTGGCAATCAGTGTCATTGAGTCATTTGGCAGCAGGAAGGCTGGGGCTGGCTCTGGCCTCCCTCAGGCAGAGCAAACTGATCAGGGCTAAGGTCCTGTCCAAGATGGTTGGTCTAACATGCAATATCTTCAGTGCCTGCAAGTGCCAGGCCACAGCTGCCAAAGCACCTTTAGGCAGTGGCTAGTGAAAGCGGAAGCTCTTGGGAGAGGTTGTCTCTGTGACCCCAGGAGAGCGTTTTAAGCAGGACAGCAAAAAACCACTTTCACTGCCCATGCTTTAATCAAAGGGGACACAACAGGACAGGGCTCTCCTGGGTACAAAGATAAGACGAGAACAGTGATACTGGAATCTCACCCAGCTGCCTTTGTCTCCTACTGCTTACACATTACCTCCGAGTCCCAGTGGCCTGGGCATTCCATAAGGGTTAGAAGAGCACATTACTGAGCTGTGCACTTGTTAGCCACAGCTAGCTTTACTCCAGCAGCTCTCAGTATAGAGAACAGCTCCTGAAGTTAAAAGAGCAGCTGTTTGTAAAAGCACAATGAATGTCTACCTTAATACAAACTCTCTAGACTAGAACAAGTTGTACAGTGAGGTGGGGGGAAGCCCCATTACACAGCAATGCGTAATTAAACCCATTTTAGAGGGGCACAATTGAGTCTTAGTCAACCATTACACTGGTCTTACCCTAGGTCACATGGCAAGGGGGTGGCTGAAACCATTTTCATCAGTAGATACTAGAGTTCTTCACAAAGGGAGATAAAATGTCATCCCCATTTTATGGAAAGGAAAACTGAGGCACATGGTGGAGAAGTGATTTGCCCAAGGTCTCTCAGCAGGCTGCTGGCAGAGCCAGAAATTGAACTCAGCTCTCCTTAGTCTCAGTGGAGTTCTCTGTCTCTGAGTCATATTACCTCCCTCTTCCTAACTGATCCAACTTGCTGAAAGGCAGGCAACTGCACCACAGACTCCTGGCTGGACCCTGGCAATCCACTCCTCTCTCCTGGGGTTCTGACTCAACCAATACCAGGTGAATGTCATCACACACCCCACTCCCAGTTTTACAAGAGTCTCGATCCAACATTTGAGCCATCAGTGGTGAGCTCCCTTACCCTCTTCTGCCTCAGTAGGTGGTATAACCAGGCTGCTGTTCTCTTCCTTCAGGTTACAGGAACATGTCTCTGGCCCTGAATAACACTGGCAGAAGTATTGTGTACTCTTGCGAATGGCCTCTCTACATGAGACCCATGCAGAAGGTAAGAAGTCTTCCCCAGGGTGCTAGCCCTAGACAGATGTGATGCATGGCAGGAAGACACTGGTGACATTGAGTACTAAGGAAATGGATTAACTTGCAAGACCCTCAAGTGCCTCCACATAAACCCAGGTTGAATGTCAAAGTAGATGCCAAAGTGACTGAAGGGAGATGGTGAAGGAAAGTCTTGATGAATGTAGGGGCACTGAGTGGAGGGGTAAGGTGGGTATCAACTAGCTAAGAATCCATGGCAGAGAACTAATGCCCCAGAAGAGCCTTTGGATGCTGCCTGTGTCTAGTGGGGCATCATGTTACTGTGTCTCAGCGTTGGAGTCCTGGGATAATCTGGCTACACTGCTGAATAGGTGTGATCTGTGCAGAGCTGGGGCTGTGATGTTCGTCCTCCCAGGGCTTCCCCGAGCGTTACTGAATCCTCCCCTTCGGCCTTTCTGCTGGTAGGGTAGTCCCAGGCACCAATGGGGATTTTGGCGTACTGAGCTGTCAGGGATTTTTCCACTGTGAAGTTGGGAGAAATCTGTGCAAAATCCTAGTCAGTAAAGGGACTGGAGTGTGAGACTCCACCTGGAGCTGGCTCCTCCATCCTGTGACAGCAGAATGCAGCCACACCATCCTGTGTAAAGAGGGGATTAAATGCACTGGTAGTTGTAGGGTGTAAACTCCAAGAACCAGGAGTAATTATTCAGGGTGGTACCATGTCTGACTAGATTTGATGGGGTGACATTAGGTTGAATAAAATCAGGAAGAGGTAGGTGACCATGGAATAGTCTCCCAAGGGAAGGTGTTGAAACACCATCGCCCTAGAATGGCACAAATATCAGAGAACGTGCCATAAGCCAAGGAGCAATGCTGCACTGCAATCAGCACATGGAGTGAATGACCTTATAGGTCTTTTCCATCTGCGCTTCTCCCCCATGCATCCATGAAGCAATCCATCCTTGCGTGTGCCTCCTTATCCTAAATGCTCAGGTTCTCCCATAAGCACCCTCTTTGTCCTCCGGCAGCCCAACTACACGGAGATCAAACACTACTGCAATCACTGGAGGAACTACGGTGACATCTATGATGCCTGGAACAGTGTTAAGAATATCCTGGATTGGACAGCTTTGCATCAAGACAGCATTGTGGACATTGCTGGGCCAGGGGGATGGAATGACCCTGACATGGTGAGAACACATGAACTCTAGTTGCACGCAACACCCAGGAGGCCTTTACTTGATTAGAGAATAAGGGGGGAGTCTCCATTCCTGAGAGCAGCAGAAGGAATCAGGAGGGAACTTTATAAGGAACTGACTGTGGGGAAATGACTGTTGGGGACAGAGGACCCTCCATTGTGGTCCTAGCACAATGGATTCATCAGAGAGGGCCCTGTACCCATGCAAGGAGGGGGTACAACATCCAGTGGTGAGGAACGTAACCTGTGTGCATTGCTGAGGCTCAGCTGGGAGCCATTGTCTAAGAGCAGTTCTATTCTGAAAAGCAAGCCCAAGGCTTTCAGAAGTGGTCACTAGCTGTGGTTGCCCAGCCTGACACCCATTGGGCCCAATTCTCAGTGCTGATCACCCAGAGCTTCCCCCAGGCCCAAACTGGGCACCTAAAATTAGTAGCCACTCCTTAAGGAGTATTTGATCTAAAACTAAGCCTTGTGCTCTGCCTTCCTGTCAGACACAATCTTCTTCCTCTTCCCCAGCTCCTGATCCCCAAATAGCTGTGTGAACTGGGACTGTGCCCCACCTGCTCCTACCAGCTGGTGATAACAGGCTCTGGATTGCTACCAGAGCTAGGCTTGTCTAACTAGCCCCTAATGCAGCACGATGTATATTGTTTTATTCTGTGCATATAGGGCACATCCATCCAGTCACTTAGCCAGCAGTGGGTGCCTGGTGTCCTGATTTCCCCTTAAAGAGCATTGGAAGTGAAAAATGTCAGTGTCTGTATGAGCATTCTTCTTCCCCGCTTGTCACAGCTGGTGATTGGGAACTTTGGATTGAGCTGGGACCAGCAGCTGACTCAGATGGCACTGTGGGCTATCATGGCAGCGCCACTGCTCATGTCCAATGATCTACGTCACGTCAGCCCCCAGGCCAAGTGGCTGCTCCAGAACAAGGAGGTGATTGCCATCAACCAGGACCCGCTGGGCAAGCAGGGATACCGTGTCACTAAGGTATATGGGGGGGCTAGGGTCACTGAAATGGGGAAGAGCTTTCCTCTCCTGCGCACGAGACAGTAGGTGAAACTAGGGTGCTGGGGATGGTAAGCCTACTTGCTTGCCTCAAAGTACGAGTGGGGAGAGTAGAGTTTTGAAACATTTACTTATAGAGAATTGACTCTCCCATGCCTGTCTGCTTAGGGAGAGTGTGACTAGGACCTGTAGAGTCAGGCCTGCCCCCTCAACCATGGGTTTGGTTTCCGTTTGACAGGATAACAACTTTGAGCTCTGGGAGCGGCCTCTGTCCAGGGGTGCCTATGCTGTGGCTGTGCTGAACCGGCAGGAGATTGGAGGACCCCAAATCTTCAGCTTCTCTACCTCTTTCCTTGGAAATGGCCTGGCATGCAACCCTGTATGCTCCATCCAGCAGATTCTCCCTACCAGTGAGGACTGGGGACTGCACAACTGGGTCTCATTCTTGAACGTTGAGGTGAACCCAACGGGTACTGTGCTGCTGAAGGTGGTGGTGATCACAGAGCCCCCCGATGAGAAGCTTGTTATGAATATGAACAAAAACCCATCTCCAGATATCTTATAATGGAGTGGTGGCCTAATTCCCCATGCACTAGAGCTCCCTTGTTGCCACCCTGTCCCTCCACATTGGTAGGTAATAAGTGGTGAAGATGCCATCAGTGACAAAGTTTACCAAATTTATTAACCCTAATCCAGCAGAAAGTACTGTCATCTCTCTTCATCCTTGTGTTGCAATTACCAGGAGAGTGGAAAGAGGGTGTCTTTACTTATCCCTGCTGGATCTATTCAAGTCCTGCTCCCTCTAGCACATGACCTACCCTTCCTTTCCCTCGGGGCTAAAGGACTGAGCCAGCCAATTAGACTGATCAGCCTTCTGTTAGACCTAATGGCCTTGGTAACTGGTGAGAAAATGCAAAGCAAGCACATACCATGTTAGTACGGTTCTCAGTGGTGCCAGGACTCTGGGGAAGAGTGCTCCCCTCTTGCCTTAACAGCTTCCTCTCAGGCCAGTGACATACACCACCTGCAAGAAAACACACCCTCTACCCTCAGCTGAAGTCATAGTTACCCCTCCACCTCCCAAGGTAGCTCTCACCTTGCTATGGTAACTCAGCTTAATGTTTTAAGCCAGTACTTTTTAAGCTATCATTTTCTTGCTGTTTCCATTTAACATGGGTAAAGGCCCCTGCATCCATATAAGAAAGGAACCCTGCCCAGAGAGGCTTGAGTATAGGCTAAGCACCGAAGGGGGGCTTTCATTTTGCACTAGGGTTTTTATTTATTTTTTTTCCCAAATCCATGTTTCTTTGGGGGAGGGCAGTCACTCAGCTGCCTTCAGCACCTTACTGATTGCCCTGGTGGCAGCAGCTATGTTCCACTGCTGGCTCTGAAATTTGGACTAAAGCACCAAGAACTGGATTTCTAAGGGATTAATCATTAGCCACTCAAACAGAGAATGATGGCTTATGTAAAGCGCTTTCTCCCCTCCCTAGTGCTGTTGACTGATGCCACTACAAGGAAATGGAGTAGGGAAAGGTTGGGCTTGCTCTGTCCTTTTCCCCCATCTCCTTCCTTTGTGGTACAGTCTACTTTCATATACACGGTAAGGGGTTGAGGCCTTTTTGTATATTAGTGTGTGGAATGGAGACTGCACTCAACTTGATAGTGATCTTTTGAGATTTTTATTGCTGCGGGTTTTCTAGCTCTTTTGTAAAACTAATCACATCCACACATACTGAGCTAGCTGTGTACATGAACATTGTGCACAAGTAATGCTAAAAAAATTAAAGTGTACCTATTCCTAGACATCTTTGATAATTGTATTACAAAGTACTTCAACAGATGGTGTTGATTCCTGCATTCTCTTGGGGATGCACTATCAAAGGCGGTCTCCTCCTTGAACATTACAGAACAGCAATTATTTCAAAAGGCTTAAAGGTGGTAAGTTTGCATGCAGAGTTGCTACAGGAATCTGTATCCTATCAATGATTAGGATAAGCAAGATGCTATGCTACACCTCCACTGCAAAGAATAGCTTAGTTTTAAAAGGTGTACTTTTGAATTCCAGTTAAAAAAAAAAAAAAAAAAACCTCTCATTACTAGCCTAGAGCTGGCAGACCCTGTCCTGTTACAAAACATGGAAGGAGTTATTCCTCCAGCTGCTGTAGTGAAGAAACATGCAGTAAAGCTGTTTTCCCTGTTAACAGAGCAACCTTCTGGTTACTGCATATAAAGAATCTCAGTTGTATTTCTACCCACACACATTACCTTTTTTCTGCCCAAGTTTAGTGAGAGTATCAAGTGGAATTTCCTAGTGATGCTGCATGATGCTCCTTAGCATCCTCCACACAGCTTAGATTTCAGAAAACTAGAACTTCAGATTCCTCTCCCTTGAAGTAGGGGTCAGTATCCAAGAACAGCACTTACTATTCCTATTCTGCTGGATCTCATTTACCTTCTTTAGCACTAGTTGGTAGTCAGTTACCTTCACACATGGAGTTAGTGCTTTGTGCTTAATTTATAGGGGGATCAGGGATTAGAGCTCAGGGCTGGTGTGGAACAGAAAGCTAGCCAGGCTTCTCTCAAGCTTATGCCGAAGGATGGGATCAGGCTAAACATCTTAACACGTATACCTGAAGGGCTTAATGAGACATCCCCTTTCCTACATGGAGGATGAAGCAGGCCACAAGTTGAATACATGAAGCTTAGCCCCTGTAGCTGTACTCATCTGAGCTACCAGTAGCAAGTTCACATCTACCAACAGAAATGAATGATGGCTGTCTAAAAATGGTACTGGGAAGTGGAGGTGCATCGGTCAATGAAATCTCTACAATTTGTATTAGGGCTGCTAGACCCTGTCCTAGTACAGTTATTCCCTGTATTTTCAGTTTACTACAGCTCCTAGAGCTTGTAGAGAAGAGGGATCTAAAATGAGGCCAGCACTATATATCTGTAGCAGAAGGAATGATGCCATCTGCTATTCAGTAGGCTCAGCAAAAGTCAAGCCAGCCCCTCCCCCATGCATTAGAACCATCACTTAGGGGATGAGCTGAACCTTGTCCACTTACAGCCCCTCCCCCCCACTATTCCTCTAAAATAATTTACTACAAGGTAAGGCTAAGGCCTGGTCCATGCACATTGTACCACTATAGTAAAGGTGGGATTTTATACAATTTAGTTAAAGTGCTGTAGTTTTGTATACAGACATCAATTTAACTCCGCCTTAAAGTGGTTTAGCTTGTGGCCATAAATTTTCAGAAACAAGCAAGACCAAAAAAGCAAGTTTAAAAGAGGAAGTAGTCAGAGCTGTGCTAATTAGTTTAACTAAATCAATTAAGTGTACCCAGTGCAACTTCTGGTTAAACAGCCACAGCCCTACCTTCTGTTCCCATTTGTGGAATAAAAGGACCTGGGAGGAGAGTAGCAGCATGTGGCTTCCACACCAAGCATTAGTACATCAGAGTGGTAGGCTCTGAGCAACCTCCCACAGAGTGGCACCTCTGAATGTCGATTAAAAAAAGTTTCTTTGATAGTAGGCAGATTTTATTCTAAAGCCTCTTTTTAAGCAACATCAGCCACTGGTGAGATTTCCCAGTCCCAGAGAGCTTTATCCAGTGGCAGCTCCCATTTGATATACCTGAAAGTCCCACCCTAGCAATGAGGACATATGCAAGAGCAGATCTTTCCACATACTTTAATGGATTCCATAATGAGCAAGATGGAGTTTAGAACTGGATCACCTGGCCCTGTAAGAGAGAAGAGACTGACTGAGCATGTGCAATACAGAACCCTACAACAAACATCTCAGCTCACTTCAGGGACCTGTATGGAGCATTATATCAACACCACCTTCTCACAGCCATTCTGAAAATCCGCTAAATTACATTGTTCTCCCTGCCAAAAACCACCTTTGCACCTTCATTACTTTCTCCATGTGATAGTTACAACTAACAGAGCAGCAGGATCTTTACATTAATAGCGAGGTGGCTAAGATTTGTTAGCCGGCTTCAGAAGTGTAGCTTCCTCACCACGCTCGGAACTGAAGCGGCCATGCAGTCAAACAGCTTACAACACCCCTCTCAGCACACAAACATACCTTTCTCTTCTTGTCTCCTCCCAGCTCAAAGTGCTTGCACCTCTTAATGGCCAGCATTCTCTTGGACCTGCAGTTGGGCTCCACACACTCAAGCCTCAGCACAATCTTCTTTGTGGTCTTGGCCTGGAGAGAGAAAGTCAGGGAACGGAATATTCCCAGTAGCAGGCAAAGCCAGTCATCCTTTAGCCCTAGATGAATGAATGTGAGGGATTTTTGGAGTGGATAATTCAGTAGTTGTGAAAATGAGGAATGAAAGAGCAAAGCCGACAAAACTATGGGCCAGTTTCCCAGCACAGATTTGCTACCACATTGAAATCCTGGCCTGCAACATTCTGTCCGTCCACAGGTTCTAGTCTGGGTTCTGTAGATCATTGGTAATCATAACTAGCACTACCAATCTACCACTGACTACTGAAATAATAGCTTCCAATACTACCAAGCAAACCAGACTACATGATTGTTCAGTGTAGTTTCATGTCTGTCAGAACATTCCCATTTTTCTTGTACCCCAAGGTCTCCAAAGACAAAATCCATATTGCAGTCACCAACTGTGCCACACAGCCAGCATTCTATCGCTACTTTGACATCTCTCTCCCTAGGCTCCTAACAGACCCAAGCAACACAGAAAAGCCACCAGTTTTAAATGTGACCTGCACATGCAAAAGACTGGGTTGTGCCTCTGCTAGGTATAAAGACCCAAAGAAAAAGTTATAGGGGTAATTTTGCTTTTTTCCCCTTTTCTAAGTTAAATTAGAAATTCCAATCATTTTCTGGGAAGCCTAGAGATGACCAGAAAAATAAGATGATCGCTATATGATGGAAATTAAACCCAATCAACTGAGAGGGGAAGCGGTTTGCATTCACACTATTTAAAGCCCCCCCCTTTTTTTTTTTTTGTTAAAAATGTACTTAACTCAGATGCCCAAGAAACACTTGAAAGTAAATACTTCACACTTGAACCTAATGGCTGAGTTCACCAGTCCCCGTTATCAGAGACATCCAATGAATCTTACAGCAAAATCAGAAAACTATGACACTCTAGATATTCCTACAGTTAAAACCAGCCTCTGCACTTTTTTTTTTAAATATATATATATATATAAAAATATAAAAAGAAGGGTAGTTCTCCAGGCTTCCTTTTTACCCCTGGAAACGGGTACAAACCCATTTCCCCTTCAGATAGCCTTTAACATACACTATTTTAGGCTTGATCTACACAGTTGTTGCACTATAGAACCATTTTGCTTAAAAAAAAATCATATCCCTAACCAAAACACTCATAGTAAATCTTTTAGTGTTGACAGTGTTTATTGACATTGGATTTTTAAAATTATTTCAGTCTTAATTTAAGGTATCTGCAATACAGGTAAGGGAAAGAGGTAATCTAATTTCTATCCCCATTGTGTCCCTTTAAAAAAAAAAAAAAAAAAAAAAAAAAAAAAGGGCACTCAAGACAACATTTACACAGAAGCCAGCCTGATGTGCTTATAGCATGGCCCACCCACCACACAAAGACATTACTTCAATCTACCATGAGGAAAAATTTCTTATTTGGCTGAGAAGCAGCAAAGGAAAAGTGAATTTAGGCACAAAAGTGACAAACCTGTCATCAAGACAAGTTGCTGAGCCCCAAGAAAAGCAAGATTCCACTTGCTGCACCCACTCTAGACTCATGCCCCCATCATGCACTGACATCCCTACTGAAGGCTACCTACACATGCTATATGAGCCTCTACTCAACAATCCTCATGTAAGGCTCTGAATTACCTCTCCCCCAGCATGTATGGAATTGACTAGAGGGTTTCAATGCCCTCTTTCCTTTAGCCAGTGCTCACCTTCTTACGGAAGATAGGCTTTGTCTGACCACCATAGCCACTTTGCTTCCGATCATATCTCCTCTTTCCTATGGAGAAGAAACAAAACTATTCAGGCCAACAGCTGAAACTCAATAATGTCCAAGGATCCTGGGAGCCTCCAACCCCATAATCAACATAAAGGTTTGATTGATAAACAGTTATAAAAGCTCACAAATTCTCCACATGTATTCTATCAATATCCATTATCCTGTGTGTTTATCATCTCTGGAGCAATACAATACCCATACCTAGGACTGAAATCTCCTGGACTCCCAGTGCCAGCACTAATCATAACCCCACTGACTGTGCACATTGTTGGCATGACACACGGATAAATTCATGCCTCCCATAAAAATGAGTCTAGAAATGCACTGAATTGCCCCTTACCCTGAGCATAGAGAGAGTCCTTGCCCTTCTTGTACTGGGTCACTTTGTGGGGCTGGTGCTTGCCACATTTCTTGCAGTAAGTCCTACGGGTTTTGGGGACGTTCACCTAGCAGAGAACAGAGTCAGCATGTTAAGAGTAATTGCCATGTAATCTGCCTGGGGTGTCCCAGCACTACAGCCAAAGCAGGGATAAACGTGAGCAGTGTCTGCCTGTCCCCATTCCCCCAATGCCCTGGGATTGCAGCTAATATAGGGACAGGCACGAGGGGTGCCTAATAACCCTCTCCCCCCGGCCCGCACCCGGCCCAGGCAGGCGGTGCCCCCAACCAGTCCCACTGCAGGTAAAGCAAGGGGAGGTGCGAGATGCCGCCCCGCCCCGGGCAGCCGGTGTCAGCGCCCCTAGCCCACGTCTGCCCTCCATGAGCTCAGCTGCTTCGGGGGGAAAGGGGGGAGGAAGGGGAGGTATAGACAGGCCTGCGGAGGCTACCGGCTCCGCTCCCCGAGCCAGCGACCCCCTCCCGCCACTGGACTCCCCTCGCCCCCGGCTCTCGGGAGCGAACATGGCCCCAGCCCCCCCCCGGCCGAGCCCCCGCGTGAGCCCCCGGCCCGGCCCCAGCCGAGCCCCTCCACGGCGGCTCCCGAGACGTGCGGCCCGGCCCCGAGCTGACGCGAGCGGCCCCCGGGGCGGATGGCGGCAGATACACCCGGCCAGGCCCACTCTCACCATCCTGCCAGCAGCGGCGGGCGGCACGAAAAGAAGGGAGCGACCCGGAAGCGGAAGGAAATAAACGCTAGATAGACAATAGAGGGAGGGGGGTCGAAGTGAACCAGAGCGCCGGAGAGTGACCATAGAGTCTGGGAGTAGTGAGCAGTGCGCCACCTACTGGGAGAAGCAGGCATTAACCAGAAGGATAAAAGGAGGCAGTTCATTGGCTGGGAAAGATGAAGCGCCATAAAGACCAAGCGCTATATGGGCCATAAAGATGAAGGAGAGCCTCTGATTGGTTGAGCTTCCTCCCAGTGTGGGGCAGAGGGGGCTGAAAGGCTGAATTGTGACAGTGAGATTCCTTAGCTGTTCCTGCAGAAGGGCATTGAAGGTGCCAGATGAATTGCTAGCACTGCATGCAAGCGTGTCTGTATCTGCATCACACCCACAATGCCCTGAGATTGTACTTTGTGGGTGCAGCTGAGGGGCCTCATGAGGCTCTAAGGGCTGACCCTGAGATGACATTGGAGTCAATGGCAATTGCAGGTCTCAGGCACGGGTGTGCAGAGTTTGGCCCTTCCCTCCCCCCACTTGGGAATTTCTGTGTGGTCTTCAGGGAAATGGATGTAGTCCATGGAGTAAAACTGCCCCCATTCATTTTTACTGAGTAGTTATCAAGGTGCAGGTCATTCCGTCCCCCGCCAAGGGGGCATTTACTTGTGAATGACATCCTTAAATGAAGAGAAAATTCATAATATTGCCAAGGCAGCAAAAATGCAGAAGTTTTTTTTTCCTCTTATGTTACCATTTTTATCAACAGCAAAAAACTACCCTTAGCTAATGACTCAGTAGGAGGAAGTGTCTGTCCATGTCTCTACCTCCAGCTCCAAAGAGAACTTCTGTTAAAAATGGCATACGAGGTGGCTGGCTCTGCCCCGCTCTCCCTACAGCCTCCTTTGTCCCACATAAAGGGAGCTCGAAGGATATGTCTACCCTGCAGTAAAATTCCCACAGCTGGCCCAGGCTGCTGGACTATTGAATGACAATATAGACGTTCGGCTTCAGCTGGAGCCCAGGTTCTTGGACCCTCCCCCATCGCAAAGTCTCAGAGCTCTGGATCCAGCCTGAGCCCAAACATCTACACTGCAATTTTTCAGCCCCACATGCCCAAGTCAGATGACCTGGGCCAGTCTCATGTGTTTTATTGCAGTGTAGACATACCCTCACTGTCTCCACCTTAATGCTCCACATTTCTCATTTCTGTTCTACACTCCAGTCTGTCTTCTCCTGTTCTTTCTTGTCCTTTTCCTTTGTCTGTCCTCTTTTATCTTGCCTGCCTGTCCTGTCTCTCCCTCTAATCTCCCTTTTATTGTCTGACTGACATCTGTCCTCTTGCTCCATCTGTCCTCTCTCATCATGCCTCTCCCTCTCCCATCCATTGTCATGCTTCTGTCAATTGTCCTGCCCTGCCTTTCTGCAGACACCTCCTGCCACGGCCTGGGGCCTGGTGCCCTTGTCACACAAGACTCACGGTGGCACTGTTGGAGTCTGCCTGTGGGATCAAAAGGAAACCAAGCTACTGCTTTAAGTCCGAAACCAAAAAAGGGGAACTGAAAGGGTGGGGTTAGTACTCAGTGTCCTTCCTTCCTCCCTCCCTCTGTGAGAATGAGTTGCCCGCTGCCATTCCTATCACCAGCCGACCAACCCTGCGTTTCAAACGAGCTGCCTGCTGGCTGCTCCAGAGTCTGAATGCCACGGGGAAGCCACCCTCAGTGAGGAGAGCCAGCTCTGGGGCAGGTGTATGGAGAAGAAGTGACAGGAGATCACCAGTAAGTCTCTTTCTTTTGGAGCCCCATGGAGCCAGGCTGAGTGTAGAGGGGAGGTGATGAGGATTGAGAGGGAAGCTGCTGTGCAGCGGCATGTTGCACGGAGTCGGGGAGGGGAGTGTCCAGCATCTGCCACATGGAGTAAGCAGGGAAGGACGTGCCAGGCTTCGGAGCAATGCCCAGCAAGGGGTATGGGATCCAGAAGGGAGGAGGAGTAAGCATGGAGGCCATCGTCAGTTCATAACCAATGTGCCAGACGGGCAGTGACTATGAAAGGTGGCTGCATGGTGTGACATGGAGCAACCTGGGAGGCAGGTTTGGAAAGTGTCTGGAAGTCCAGTGGGCTTCGCAGAGGGATCCCACAGACCGGCGAGGGTTAGAAGACACCTAGAGATCACCCAGGCCGAGATCCCATCCAGCCTGCACCCAAGGCCAGAGTCTACAAGGGGTCAGAGTCCATAGGGTTAGGACCTGGGGAAGGAAGGAGTGCAGGACCGGTCACGCACAGGGTCAGAATACAGGAATGGAGGACCTGCCAAATCGGGGGAGCCTTCCGAGGACGTTGCAATGGCCAATGGGGCAGTAACATACCCAAAAGGGAAGTTTCTTCCTAGGCAGCTAGGCCTGAAACAGGAGGGTGCATGACGTTCATACATGTTCATTCTAGCTTGTGTGACTGCAGCTATTATTAGTCACGTGAATGTCTCGTATTTGTCTGGATCCTACTTGGCTCTGTACCTCAGGAATTCCTTGTGGCAGTGCGTTCCCCGGGTATCAATATCAGCAATTCACCTGGGGTCAGGATTGGTCTGGGTCAGAGTCCACATGAGGCTCACGCAGTAGGTGACAAGGCCCCGATGTCCTCCCAGACTGATAACATGGTCAGTGGTATACACAAAGGGGTCATGGGCCAAGGAGACAGCCCAAGGGGCTGGAAGTCAGGACTCCTGCGTTCCATTCCCAGGTCTATCACTGAATTACTGGGTAACTGCAGGCCAGTCACTGCCTCTTGCCGTGCCTCAGTTTCCCCTGTGGCACAATAGTGATAATGGAATGCACCCACCTTGCAGGAGTTGTCATTTATGTGTAAAGTGCTTTGAGATCCATGGATAGAAGGTCGCGGTTGGCAAAGCATGCCAAGATGTGAGTGCCCTCCCTGCCCACCCTACCTACGGGCAACAACAGAACTGAGCTGGAGTGTCTCAGCTTCATACAGCGCCACCTGCAGGGCAGCAGAGACACTGCAGAGTCCGGACACAGGGCCTCTGTCTTTGCTGCAGATGATGCCCAGTATAGCTGAGGTGGTTTGAGTTAGAGCATCAGCCGGGCAGGTGGAGGGAGGAAGGGAGGGGGAGCAGCCAGGGACAGTCCACATGGGGAAGGGTGCCTCTTGTTTCTTGTCCCTCCCCCATGATCTCCAGCACCCCCTTTTCCTGGCTGTCTCTCTCCCCAGCCTCTTGCCTCGCCTTCTCCAGTTGTCCGCCTGACCCCTCCCACCATGCCCCCCTTTGTTTGTCTCCTCCGCACAAGCCTCCCCCGCTGACATCATAGCGAGTGGGGGGCTGGAGGCTCCCACCCTCACTGGTGGGTTTCTTTCTAAGATACCAGACCCATGGCTGAGTCTCAGTATTATTTGAACCTTGTTGTGGCTGGATGATTGAAGTCCCAGGTGATCTGCCACCTAGACATGATGAAATCCTGCTCCCTTGCTAAAGGGATGTACTCAAGTGCTGTGATCTAGCAGAGGGGAGGCAGTCAGCCCTCCATGCCGGGTGTCACCGAATGCTGCGGTACCTCCGCGCTGGGTGTCACCGAGTGCTGCGGTACCTCCGTGCTGGGTGTCATTGGGTGCTGCGGTACCTCGGCGCTGGGTGTCACCGGGTGCTGCGGTACCTCGGCGCTGGGTGTCCCACTGAATTTTATTTCACCGAGTTAAGGCTCTGAAATGCAAAGATAATTTCTTGTAAAACCTGCCTGCTAAGCTGTGAGCCTGAGGTGCCTACTCCGCTCCCACCAAGTGAAATCAAACTGCACAGAGGGAGGCAGACGGTTGCTCTCAGGACTGAGTGCTGATAGGCCAAGGACAGAAAACTGAACCCCACTGGGGAATGACTGATTCTAGTGAGGGGATCCAGGCACAGCTGCCTCCCAAAATGGCCTGTCTTAACCCTGGCCTTCTCAGAGCCATGAACTCAGCTGTTTTCAGTGTTTTAGCTCTGAATTCCTCTCTAGCTAAAGACCGCCCACACCTGTACACCCGCACTGGGTAGTTCCTTCAGACCATCTCTGACCTCTTCCTTTCCCTGGTCCATCCTGGGTCATCACCTGGACTGACCCAGCAAACTGTAGTGCCGTGGCACTTGAATGGGGCTCCCAGGCGCAGTGTATTGGGGTGGGCAATGGGGCAGGCAATGGGAATTACCCCTGTCTAAGGTTAAACTGACAGAGGGGCTAGATGCAGCTCCTCACAGCCCAGGGCACGGCATGGCTGAGACGTGTGGGGGAGGCTGGCCACAGGCTGCGGCATTTCAATTATTCTCTGCTTCTCATGGCTGCTCCTGGGCCCTGGGCAGCATAATTCAGAGCAACCCCAGGGCTGCTCTAAATTATGCCAGGGGCCAGCGAGGCCCCCAAATGGCCCCAAAATCTGGAAGGGTCTTTCCTCTTCCCTGTTCCTTCACTGAGCATAGGACCGGTGTAACTAGAATCAAAGCCTCTCTCTACCCTGCCCACTCCACCCCCAATCCCCGGAGTGTGAACCCAGCCAGCCCCTCCCATCTCCCACTACACTCCAGGGCTCTGTTGCTGGAGCCCAGCTCCATCTGAGAGCTCTGCACCTGTCCCTGGGGCATCTCCAATCACTTCCAGGGAGTCAGTGCTCATTAAGAGCAAGCGTCACTCCAGTTAAAGCAGCAGAGCCTTGATGGCTGGGCTATGCAAATCCCCACACTAGCACAGATGAGTAAGCTGGGCAGGTTCCTCTCAGGAGGCCTGAGGGCTGTAGCATGGCTTGGCCATGTGCGTCTCACTTTCAGCATGGGGAGGAGATGATCAGGGAGGAGGGGCAGTTGATGAAATCACAAAGCAGGACACTGGCACAGAGGAATCCCTCTGGGGCTCCTGAACAAAAGCTTAGCATCTATTAAACTTAGAAACAAACTTAGATTGCCAGGAATACAGAATCCAAAAAGAAGACTCAGCATTTTAGCAGACGGCACATTTCCCTGTCATCAGCCTCTTCGAAACCGCTCTTCTTGCACAACTCTGTCTCCAGACAAATTGCTTATACACAGATGCAGACTAGACCATTAGTTGAAACAGTGCACTGGGCCAAATTCTGCACTGCAGCTCCCCTTGATTCCAGCTATTGCTAAGAGCAGCATCTGGTCGACCATCTTTTGCTTTTCTACCCTGGCACTGCTAGGCTAGAGGAACCCAGCCATTGACACAGACCCCTGCAAAATAATTAACCCTTTAGCTGCTCGGTTGACTATTGTGCAGTTCTCCTCTGTCCCCGGCCCCAGCTGTCATTCAACCTCCCCTCTCCCCCAAGGCTACACTGCTCACCAGCAGTTGCCCATTCAGCTACATCGAACTCGTTGGGACGCACTTTTACACCCGGGGCAATTCTTTCCCCTTTACCTCAGAGATAGTAACAGCAGAGGGTCACTGCCAGACAGACTGCAGCAGGGGGACCAGTTTCCCATTCATTTTCACCACAGAGCTGGGGGAAGGGAATTTTCCTGCTGTAGGATGGACAGATGCAATGAAGTGGAGTGAGAGGACAGAGAGATGGACCCAGGGATTGTGGAAGTTTGTGGGGCAGGGTGCGCTGACCCCCCCCTCCCCCCCCCCTCTCTCTCTCTCTCGCTTTCAGCTGTAGGGCTCCAGGGGAATTCCCCAGGAAGCCTCAGACTTGGAGATCCTCCCTCCCTCCTGTCCCCCAAGCAATGACAGATTAAGCACAGATCTCATTGGCTCCCGGCTAGCAAGGACCCTGAGTGCAATGTATATGCACAGATCCATCAGGAGGGCCCCGCTGCTTGAAAGGAGTGGGGCCAGGAGGCATAGGAACTGGAAGCTCAGAGACAGGCCCCAGTGTCTGCCTCCCTTCTTCTTGTGTTTGGATTTCCAGCACCTCCCTGTGGTGTGCATCCAGACAATCAGGAATGCACTGCACAGCAACTGAGGGATAGCACATGTGACTGGCCAAGCACTCAGGCACCAGGGTGCCTCAGAGAATCGCAACAAAGCCGCTTCCATCCCCCTGGCCTGAAGAGAGAAAAGACCACCCTTTGGGCTGGAGCTTAGAGATCCCATGAGCCACCACTGTCCAGATGACCTTTTTTTTTCCTCCCCCTATGCTGCCTGTACTGACCCATCTCTGAGCAGCACCACTCACAGTCTCTCTGAGTCCTGGGGTTTGACACTTTGTATGTGCAAATGCAGCTGTCCCATATTTGTCAAAGCATAACTGACCAAAGTGTCATATCAACAGGAAGTAACATTAGCCAGGCAGGGGGGAGCCATCCTCTCACTCCCACTCCTGTGCTTTCTGTTTGAAGCAAATGGACAGCTTGCTGCGAGGTACGTGGTGAACAGCACTGGGGAGTCACCACAGACAGCCGTCAGACGTGGAGATCGGAATGTGGGCTGCTGGGATCAGAGCCCCTGGGAGCTGGGATCCATATTACGATGATTTATTATTTGCATTGAGGTAGTAGTGCCTAGAGGGTCCTAATCAAGGCTGGGGGCCTGTTGTGCTGGCTGGGTACTGCCCAGACACATGCTAGCAGGCACCCCCTGACCTGAGGAGCAATGCCTAGTTGATGGAGAAGCTGGATCCTGGATGTTATCTCTGCTAGGCTGAAGGAGGCTGCACAGTCTGTGGGGCCATAGGAATAGAGTGCAAGGGACCTGGTCCTCCGTTGGTATTTATCTTCCTTTCCTTTGTCAATGGGCTCTCCCTGGAAGACACGGTGAGGAGCTGTCCTGCCTGCTCGTGGATTCTAGCCATTGCTCGGGTGCTGTGTCGCAAGGTAAAGCCTTTTTCACTCTTGTCAATAGAGCAGCGTAACTAGTTGGGCAGCTCTGCCTGGGGCAGAGGCGGTAGAGCCAGTGCAGTGTGACTCCTGGGGTCAGATTGCTGGTTATTCGTGAGGGCCTGGGGATCTGGGGACATGCCCGCAAATCTCAGGTCCTCCAGGCATAGGAGAACTAACAGTTATTCCTATGAAAAGTCATTATAACCAGGATTAACTGGATGATTCAGAGTCTCTGGTTGTTATTCAGTCACCTCATCAGGGAGCAGAAATAATGCCATGGGAGTCAGGTAACCAGTCCCACACCATGAAGAACATACAGCCATCCCTACCTCTTCTGTAATGCTCTTCACCAGTAAATCTCAAAGCACTTTACAAAGGTGATATCATTACCCTCACTTTACACATGGGGAAACTGAGGCACAAGGCAGGAACAAGTTGCCAAAGATCACCCAGCAGCCCAGAGCCAGGAACTGAACGTAGGTCTCCTGCATCTTACTCAAGGGCCCTTTCTATTAGGCCATATTGCCATCTGGAATACTCTCCTCAAGGTAGTTTTCCTGCACCATTCCCTGTCCCCTGCCCATTCAAATCCCTCCGCAAGACTCTCTTGTGCCATGATCCCCACAAGGTGGGAATCAGGCAAGACGTTCAGCTTTTACAAAGTTTTTTAACCATTTTTCACAGATATTTTTAAACAAAACCACAGAAAAAAATTGTTCAGCTAAGCTGTGCGTAGGCCACTGTGCAGAATAACATAGCTAATTACTGCACGCCTGCTCTGGGCTCCCCAGCTCCTCCCACTTGGTCTGTTTGCCTCTCATCTGACACTATGGTAGACTGCAAAACTCAGATACTTCAGCAATAAGGGCCGTAAAAAAAAAAAGACTCTTCAAGGTGGGGACTATGTCAGTTTATCTGAACTACAAGGCATCACAGCATGTTGATGAGCACAGCAAAAAAAACCTAACTGCTTGGCTGGCTGGTTCTTCCTCACAAGCTCAGCTGATCGCCATATGCGTAGTCAGGAAGAATCTCCCACGGGGTCAGCTTTGCAATGCCCTTGGAGGGCGGATCTTTCTCTGTAGTGTGTGGGGCGTGGATCACTTGCTAGGATTATCTGGGTATATCTCACTTCATCATTTCCCTGTCACTGCAGGGGGCTCAGGCACTGGTGTTCTTCAGTCCTCCTATTCTCTGCCTGTGGCCCTCCATAATCTAGTCTCTCATAAGGTGCAATACTTTGGTCTAATTTTGGTTGTGGGGTGTAGTGTGCAGGTGCTGGTGGCCTTGGAGATACAGGAGGTCAGCCTGGGTGATCTGAGGGTCCCTTCTGCCCCTAAACTCTGCAACATTAATTAATTAACAACAACTTGCAGCCTGAAAATGATTCATCTAAAGCATTTTGTGGGTGCTTCTGAACAATGAAATGAAGATCATGTGGTGAATTATTCTGGAGCCAGAAGAAGGGGCGGGGGGTGGTTTTTTAATAACAGCTACTCTTGCTGCTAATGCATGACTAGCTCTCCTCTTTAATAACTGGAACATAGAAACTGCCTCACCAGATCAGGCAAATTGGAGAGGTACTGGATTCTGCCTCTGGCAGTGTCCTCTGCTTGATAGGTCAGAGGAAGGGACACCTCCTTCCTTCTGAATGTATCTGTGTGCTCAGTTGTGCAATGCTGAGTGTGGGAAGAAAAATTCCTTCTGGACAACTTTTGACCAGCCTATTGACCAAGGATTAGATTCTGCTCTGCACCATTGACTTCTATGGGAATGTTGTCATTGACTTCAGTGGTAGCAGAACTAAGCCTTAAAGCTTGAGGACCGGTGAGCTTGTAACTTCAGAACAGCTAGTTCTGAACTGCAAATGTTACTCCTGGCTTTGAATCTTACTGAATACGTTTTATGATTCCCCTGCAGCAGTGATGAGTTCCACAGGTTAATGCTACCCTTGTGTAAAAACGTCTGTCCTTGTAGCTGTATGGAATGTGTTGCCTTCCTTATCCTGATAGGAGGGGAAGGGGAGTTCTCCGCTGGCCTTCTCTGAACCATTCGTTATTGTCTGTTTCTCCAGCAAATCTCTTCTGACTCTTCTCCTTCCAAATTAATAGATCATGACCCTGCCTATAATAGGGCTGCTTGTAACAGTGGTTTAAAACCATTTTTAGGCTATCGTTGGACCTCAGCTTTTCTCCCTTGCCGCTAGCATCTCTCCTTCCATTATTATGTATCTCTGTAATTACCCAGCCCTGCACAGGGCTCTGGGATACAGTTTGCACCACAGGAAAGGCATCAGATAAAATACAGCTGTATTCTTTTTTTTTTTAAAAAAAGGGTTATTTAGAGCATCCTGATGATCTCATTAGTTTGGAGCATTGTGCAAGAGGGAAAACAGAAGTGATTTTAACATCAAGTGAAACTGACATCACACGTGGCTCGCAGGCATCCAGTGCTAATGATGTTAAACAGGCTAAGTCTTTGGCATGTTGGAATGGGCATAACCAAGCAGCGTTTTCGAGTGACTAACTGACAGTTCCATATGTGACTGGCCAGGCCCTCAGCTAGACTTAGCCCGATTTTGGGTCATTAGAGCCCTCTAAGCTAGGGCAAAAGTCACGCTAATGTTAGCGCTTCTAGGCTGGAAACTATTCCACATGTGGAAAGTATACAGTTCTATACTTGTATTTACAAAATATGACCCCGTAGGGTGTGATTTACAAACCCAGGCGCACATGATTAATGTGTAGCGCAAGGGGGGAGCCCCTGGAGCCACGCTGCAAAATTCAGGCCCACGTTTGGATTCCAGTACTTACAAATGCAGCAAGGAGCTTGGAACCAGGGCTTTGATTTGAGCCCACTTCTACCTGGCTGTTCACCAGGACACTACAGAGCCTTGCTCTGCTGCTGCTGTAGATGGATGGACTGGATGACACAACATAAGTTGCTTCAGATGCTTATTTGTACCAAAGTCCTGAGCCGCAGATCCAGCTAAGCTGGGGTCAGAGAAGGGTCTGCATGAACGGTGGCTTTATAGGTCTGTGCAAAGCCAGTACACCTGCCTCCGTTTCCCCTGCATTCACCCATAGCTTGGAATATGGTCTCTCTTGGTGTCCAATTCAAAGGCCTGCCTCTGGGCAGAGGCATGTACAGTAATCTGATAAAACTAGTCACCCCAAGTTCCAAAGTACAACAGGTACAAACACTGCAATTTTCCCAGGCCCCTTCTAGGGCCATCACTTCCAGGTCACCCACCTGAGAGTCCATCTCCAGTCTGTTCCCCGTTCCTTTGCCCTTGTTCCAGGGCGCCACTTGCTAGGCCAACCACCAGGCCGTTCTGTCCCACAACTCTGCCATCACAGGCAAGTCTGTCCTCATGCGAGAGAGCTCCCCGCCCGGCTCTGCTCACTGACTCAACCCTCTCTGCCTGTGAGTCCAGACCCTTCTCCTGGGATCCACCCTCCATCAAACCTCTCGAGTTGGGCTCGGCTTTCCCTGACCAAGCTCTGCCGAGGGACCTCTGTAGGAGGACTCTGCCCAGGCTTCCCCAACAACTTTCTCCAGTTCCCAGGCTTCCCAGCAGGTCCCTGGGTTGACTCTCTTCACTTGGAGTTCTGTCTTCCGGGTCTCCTGTAGCACTTTCCCAGTGACGTTTGCCACTGCTCCTCTCTGCCTCTGGCAGTTCTCCCCTGCTGCTTCCTGTCTCCTTTGGGTCTCTGCTATCCTCCACAGGCAGCTCTCACCAGCCCTTCTTGTCTCCTTCCCTGGAGCCCGGATGCCCTCTTTTAAGCCTAGTTGGGGAGACAGCTGACCAGTCACAGGTGCACTGGCCTCTTCCCTCGTAAAGGGGCCAGGGCCCTGGGACAATCCCTGCTGCATTCCTCCAGGCTCCAGGGCTGTCAGGGACCAGATCTGTTGTCAGTTACAGTAGCCTCAGGGCTGTTCTAACTCATTCCACTTGGTAACAGATCCCAAGTTAGGTCAATTGGGAAGCACCAGAGTGCTCCAGCCCTGCCCATTCCGCCAGGCACACGCCTACCGCATCCTCCATACTGAGGATCCTGGAGGAGGATGTGGTCAAGCTACTCAGGGTAGCTTTATGGCCTCTTTGTTTTGGGGCGGTATCAGGAGCCAGTTGCTAACCGCAAATCTTCAAGATATCATCACTAACAGCTGCAGTTTCCACACTGCGGCCAGCTTTGTAACCCTCCCAGAAATGTCACCCACGTTTGCATCATAAAGAAATGGCATGAATTAATTCCCCCTGCCAACACACACACACAATTTTGACGTTTCTTGAATATCACTGTTAAGAGTCAGCTATGTTCCCACCACTCAGTGATTTCAAATAGGGATTTCCTTTCTTTCTCCCCTCTTCTAGTCATCACTGTGTTGGAGGGCCTGTGGTAGCCCGGGGATGTTCCCAGCATCAGCATTATGGATCTGACCCTAGCTGAAACCTGCTCAGATGTCACCATATCTTTCTTGGTCATTACTGGGACTCGACCATAAAAAATACAATACATCAGTAAAACATGGCCCTGAAAGATAAAGATCAAGTGTATAAATTACTCCCTGTTCCCTTTGTGACCATGTATCCAGCCCATTAACATCTCCAGCTTCAGCTTGCTCAGATCCCAGTCCAAGGGCTTGCAAAATGCCCGTCTGGGATCTCCCAGGTAGCAGTGTGAGCTAGTGGGACGTGATCCGGCACACTTGATGTCCCATTGACATCAATGACAATTGTGGGCAAAGGTCAAGAACTCTGCACGCTGCCCTGATGGTATCTGGTGGTCTGCTCACTGACGGCTGGTCTCTGCTTTGCTTTGCCCATGGCAGCCCAGTGAGTGTGGTGCGAAGGAGGAGGAGGAAGAGGAGGAGGACGACATGGCTTCTGCTATTCTGGAAAGCATCTTCCTGAAGCGCTCTCAGCAGAAGAAGAAAACCTCTCCTCTCAACTTCAAGAAACGTCTCTTCCTCCTGACGGAAAGCAAACTCTCCTACTATGAGTATGACTTTGAGCGTGGGGTGAGTCCAAGGGCCTAGGGGAAAGCAGGGGACATCCCCAGTAGGGCTGGGGAGACTCTACAGAAGGGCTAGCCCCACCAGAGTCTGAGGACACAGAAACACTTTCCCCAGGTCAAACAGTGACTCCCAGTGACAGCGGGCTGGCAGTGCAGAGAAGGGTCAGAGGTCTAGCGGTGGGGCGGAAGGGACGTGTATGGGGCTGAGTTTTGACCTAGTTACTCTCTGACTGTGCAAATCCAACTGCGTCAATACATCCTGTTAAGGCAGAGATGGAGAGGGGGGTAACAGTCCACGCTGGTACCTAGAGATTAACCCTGTAGCTAGCTGGGATGCAGATCAGACTCCAAGCTTAGTGGCTGGTCCCTGTCTCTCTGTATAATGGGAAAGCCAGCCCTCCGCCCCTCTCTTCCTCCAGCTCCAAAAGCCCTGAACTCTGGGGAAGTTTGAATCCAGATTCTGATCCACATCCAAACGTTGCAGCTCACATCTCTCTGTTGTGACAAGGGGCTGCAACAATCCAGGGTAAAAGAGCATGTGCCTTCCCAGGCATTTATTCTTATTCCTAGAGCAGTTTCTCAGGAGACTGCCAATACAGCCCAGAGCTCAACATCCCAGGATCTCTGTGGGACCTGCCGGTACCTTGTGATGGCTGCAGGAACCACTGGAGAGGAGTATCAAGCTCTGGGCCAAATCCTGCCCTTTAGATACCATCTGTGCACTGAAGTCAGTGGGAGCTGTGTGGGGGCAGGGTCTGTGCTGAATTCTGATCATGGGGGTCTTGTCGCCTTCTTCCCCCCTTGCCTCCCAAATTCCTTTCCCTGGTTCTCTTTTGCAGCGGCGAGGCAGTAAGAAGGGGTCCGTGGACATTGAGAAAATCACCTGTGTGGAGGTGGTGGTTCCAGAGAATAATCCTCCCCCGGAGCGGCAGGTGCCGGTGAGAAAGGGACCCATCCCCATTCCTGACAGCGCTCCCCCTCCTCACAGCCCTAGTGCTTCCTCCTTACCCTGCTGTCCCTGCCCGTGGCTGCAGTTCTCCCCATCATACCATGCAGGGTACTCCCTGCCCCAGCCCTTTGGGGGAGATTCCTGCCCCAGTTCTTCAGGGAAGTGGGGTCGAGCCTTGTGCCAAGAACTGACTGCTGTTCCTCTGGTGAATTATAGTTGGGGCTGCAGGTCCCCAAGGGAACTGAGGAGATCCTGGCTGCAGGTCCCTCAGGGCTTTGGGAGGGCTCCTGATTCAGTTCCTCGGGGCAAGGGGGAGGTTCCCACTCCATTTCCAGAGGGGCCTTTGGAGGTTGCCACTCTCCTCTGGGCACACTGGCCCCCACTGCATGGCTGTTAGCTCCACTGCTCTGTCATGCCAGAGGGCGTATTAGGTAGATCGTACACCAGAAGTGGCTGGCTGCTTTCCCAGTCTCCTGGGACTCTGCCAGCCATGACACCTGGTGTGGCAAAGGCAGGGAAGCAGGCTTTGGGTTTGTCTGTCTGTTGTTAGCTCCCGTTAGCTCTCATTCTGAGATCCTGGGTGCCCGGGTGATGGGCAGGTGCAGAATGGACGCAGCTCTGACATGCCAGAGGGCAGGGAAAGATCCCAAGTCCACAAGGACTGGGGAGGCATCTGTATTACATCTGTATTACATCTGTAGTACAAAGCCCTGATAACCAGAGCCCGGGGAGCACACAGCAAATTCATTATATAGCACCCATATGTGGAGCCAACAGGACACTATGCACATCCATCCTAAGGGGCTGGGCTGGCTAGAGAGATTTACAGTAGCAATGCTTCAGGCTATAAATCCACATTCTCTGCCTGTCTCTTTCAGAGGAAGGGGGAGGATTACAATGAGATGGAGCAGATCTCGATCATAGAACGGTTCCCGTACCCTTTCCAAGTGAGTCACTATTACCCCCAGCTGGCTGCAATGAGCTTAGGCTTGCTTTGCATGAAAGGAGGCAGCGGGGGCAGGTGGAGGTAGCTAGTGGTCCTATGCTTTGCTGTACTGGGATCACACCAGCGCAGAGTGCTGTGCTTAATCCATTTTAAAAGTGCAGTGTGCCTGTTTAGCTTACTCCACTTTCATTCCAGAATCAGAGTGCCCACACAGGGTGCTAACCTGGAATAGCTACTGTGCTTTACATTCCCAGCCTTCATCTGAATTAACTGGCACGTGCAGACAAGCCCGTAGTCTCTCTGTTCCTCCGCTTCCCAGCTGTAAAATGGGGATGTGGGCCTGCCCTCCCTCAGAGTGGTGTTGTGAGGGTAAATAAATGAGGGAGTTGTGAGGGGCTCACACACTGTGGTGCTGGGGACCAGATAAGTACTAGATGTTGACGTGAAACTGGTGGGTATGTACTTGGCACAACTTGGCGCCACCTGTGCTACCGCAGCGACGCTGCTATTTATATTCACACTAGCTCAACAAGCTAGTCCATGAGCAAGGGAATCACACCCCTCGCTCATAGTGCAGACGTAGCCTTCGTTTCCATTATACAGCATTGCTTATACAATAACTTGCTCCACGTTTTACCAGGCTGGCTGTAATTTAGCACCAGGGTGTCTAAACTAGGGTGGATATCTGGGGCCTAAGCAGCAGCAGTTCAATTCAGAGCCAAACTTCCCCAAAATGTCAGCTCCCGGGTTTTAGTTCCACCCACCACAGAACAAGGGTCCGCTGCAGAGTTTGGATCTGGAGGTGTTCAGCTCTGGGGCTTTGGTACAGGCTCATCTCCAGTATCTTGTCTGCGTGGCTAGCTACATACTGACGTGGGTTTCCGGATTCTGGTTTTGCAGACATTTTGCTCTTCGTGAGACTGAACTCTGTATGAATTTCCCCTCCTTAGCCTAGTGCTGATCCAGTGATAATCTGCAGCTGGGCCCCCTACGCTCCCTGCCCCATCTCTGCTTGTCTGAGTCCTGTTTTTTGGTGAACAAAGCAGCCCCTGAAATATTGAAAGTCAAAGGAGGAAGTGGAAAGTCTCAGGGGAGGGGGCTTATTTATAACCTCCCGGTCACGGTCTCATAAGCACAGCAAAGGGGCCAGAACAAAATTAAAGGGGTTATGCTCTGCAGCCAAAGATTACAGATATCCAGTCCCCACTTCCCCTGTCCTGATGTGGAGAGCGTAAGTCTGTCTGTCCCGCAGGTGGTTTATGATGAAGGGCCACTCTACGTCTTCTCCCCAACAGAGGAGCTACGCAAACGCTGGATCCACCAGCTGAAGAGCGGTGAGTCTCTGGCTTTTAAAATGAACCCTTTTAAAAAGCCCTCTTGCTCAGGGCAAGAGAGGTTTCAGTATGCCACCCACGTCCTATTGGCCGCTGATGGGGCAATGACATCAACTTTGGGCTAGGATCCTAATACTTTCATTTGAGCTGGAGCCTATTGCAATGACTCAGTGTAGCAAGGCTGTAACACTTGTGGCCAGCTGAAATCTGATGGAGCTGTGTGTGTGTGTGTGTAACTGGGGGCTCGTGTGCGAGGGGGGAGATTAGCTGACTGAAATGACACAGGGAAGTTCACCCGTGCAAGCCGGAAGGAAGTGTGTCTGATAACAGGGAAGTCAGTTATTACATGACAACCCCCATCTTCTTAAACAACTGACATTTAGCAAAGCCTGTAGCTCAGCTCAAGCTCTTCAGCTGGGTGACAGAGCAGTGTTCACACAACTCTGCCCTGGATCCTACCCCTTGCTACCACTCTGTCTGGCAGCGTGCCCCTGTTGGTCTCCCTGCAGTGCTGTGCCTTCAGCTCACCGCCTCTAGCCCTGTCGTCCTCATTCTTCTGCAACCGCTGCCTTCAGAGGCCGAGCTCGGCCCACAATAACAGAGCTCTGGCTGCCCATCACGTGCCATGAACCGGGGCTGCTGCTAGAGAACGTCTCTCTCTCATCGGTGAGGGGGGTGCTGTGCCTCAGTATAATGCTGGAGAACCGGCCGGCACATAGCGCCGTGACATTGTCATGGAACATTGCATGCGGTGACATTCCTACATCCATCACCTAGTAACGGGGATGGAAAGCTGGCTTAGTTCCTCATCTGGGGGTCTCTAAATCAGGAGATGCTCCTGAGCAGGCAGGCTAAAGGGAGACCAGCCCAAGGAGGGAGTGAAATGAACTCATCCAATGCCACCACACAAGGATGTAGCAGCCTCCTCTGCCTTGGGTGTGTATCCAGATCCAGAGCTGACTTTCCTCAGCACAGGGGCGTTTCCCCATGCAGGGCTGGAGTCAGCCCACACGGGAGAAAGGGGGCAGCTTTAGGAATTAATCACCCAGAGTCGCTTTCCCCACAGCAGTTGCTTGGAAAGACAACAGGCCAGTGCAGTGAGAGCTGTGCTAGGAGAGTGATGGCTCGAATAGAGTTCAGGTTTGGGGGCCCCCTCTCCTCTCCCTTGCGCGGGGGGTAAAGAAGGAAGGGGTCTGCTGGAGGCAGTGTGTAAGTACCCGGGTGTAAGTCAGGAGAGCCACTGACTGTGTGGCATAATCACGCCTTTGAGACGTTTGGCTCATCAGAGCAAAACACTGAAACTTCCCAGCTTATTTGTGCATTTCTCTTTGAACACAAGGGCATCACATCTTGCCAGCCCAGCCCCTTGCTGCCTGGGCTCCAGGGGGCAGAACCTCAGGACTGGCCCTTTGGCACCTGGAACCATTCAGAGAAGGGGAACCTCAACATCTGCATTGCAGTGAAACAACCATGGCTGGCCCGTGGCAGCTGACCCGGGCTCATGGGGCTCAGTGCAGGGGGCTGTTTAATTGCAGTGGAGACGTTTGGGCTGGAGCCTGGGCTCTGGGAACCTCCCCCCCCATGGGGTCCCAGAGCCCAGCCTCCAGCCCATGCTTGGACATCTACACCATGATTAAACAGCCCTGTTGCCTGACAGCTGTCATAGGCCAGCAGTGGGTGTTTAATTGCAGTGTAGGCATGCTTTTTATGACTCCCTGATCCTCCAGTCACTGGCAACAGACCTGGTACTGAGGAACAACTTAGAGCAGCCTCGGGGGTGCCTTGAGCTGGGCTGACTGCGACAGCCCCAAAGGAGTTGTCCCAGCAGCCTGGGATTACAGATGTGCAAAGGCGTTCCAGCCACACTCATTTCTCTCTGCCATGCCCCCAAGCGAGGGGCTTTGAGGACACGGTTGTGCTGGCTTTGCTCCACTGGGGGATCCTTCTGTACATGGAGAGTCCACAGCTAGACAATAAAGCCAGCCTTCTGGTTTCAACTCCTGGTCAATGCAAAGCCAGCTTAATGGGGCTGAGCATATCCTTTTTAATGTCTTCCCCCCTCCTCTTTCCAGTACAGCTACTGCAGAGTTGCCAGTCACTAACCCGCTCCGATCCACCACCCACTCCCCAAGCCCACGGGAGGGGGGCTGGGGGGGAGTTGAGGTGCTATGGTCACAGATCAATCCTAAGCACCACCCCCTCCACTCTCCTTCGCTGTGCCTGGTCCTGGCTTGTCCACTGGAGTCTCTGATTTCAGGACCATTTGAAGGACAAGACTTGGCCAAGGTCCATCCTGCTGGAGAGCTCTTCCTGAGAGCAGGCCTGTCTCACCCCTGTCTAAACCAATGCAAGGGAAAAGGCATTCAAAGGAGAAGAGGAATGAATGATTAGACACTGGACAGTCCAGTCCCAACTGCTTGGAGGCCTGGGGGGAGGGAGGGAGGGAGGGAGGAGGGCTGATGATTTCAGGTAGTAGGGGGTTGGGTTTTGGGCCAGCAGGCTTTGATGTCTGTGTTTGGGGTCCACTGATAAAAAGCCAGCTGGCTTCCTCTAGGCTCTGCAGCTCTGTATAGGAGCTCTGCAGCTTCAGTCAAACCGTGAGGGACAGAGCCAGCCTTTGGGGGAATTGGGCATCAGCTAACCAGAACATTCAGATGTCCCAGGAGTGAGTGGGAGAGAAACACCTAGATACCTCTCTCTTTACTAAGTGCGACTCACTCAAGAGCAGAGCACTGGGTGACGAGCCATCCTTTCCTTCTGATTGCCCCCAAAATAACGAACAGTTAGGAGGTGACGCTCTTATCCCCTGTGTAGGGAGCAACACCCATTGCACAACCATGCTCTCTCTCCTGCTGCAGTGATCCGCTACAACAATGACCTGGTGCAGAAGTACCACCCCTGCTTCTGGATCGACGGCCAGTACCTCTGCTGTTCTCAGACAGCCAAAAATGCCATGGGTTGCCAGGTCCTGGAGAGCAGGAATGGAAGTAAGAGATCACCTGCCATCCCTCCATTCCTCTTCTCTGCACTTCAATTCCTTGCCCTGGCAGTCTCCGGAAGGCAGGCCCTGCCCACCTTCCCAACACCAGTGGCTGATCCTGATGAGTTTTTCAGCTTTTTTTGCTTTGTTTCTTATCTTAAAGGTTTAAAGAGTGGGAGGTCTCATCGCAAATCAAAGAAGCCTCTTCCCCCGACCCCTGAGGATGATCAGGTATGAGGGGTAGCTGTGTTTGGTCTTTGTCATAGGGTGGTCTGTCCCCTGGGAGAGCAGCAGGGGCCGGGACCAGCCAACACTGTTTAAGAACAGGTGATTCCAGGAAGGATCACCACCAGGTGTACCACCCTGTGAGCATTAGAAAGGGCTGATCTTAGCTCCATCCGGGGAGAGGCTTGCAGGAAAGCTCTCCTGGAGTAGACCCCTGCTGCTGATGGACTAGGAAAGCCCGTAAGAGCTCAAGCACAACTCCCAGCAGGAGGGCTGTGGCGTCTCTGCCCCAAGGGGAGAAGGAGTTAGAGCCCCGGGGGACAAGGAAAAGGCCTGGAAGAAGGTCTCCCCAGAAAAGTCCTGGGGCCAGAGTGGGACTGGCAAGGCCCCCTGCTGAGGGGGAACTGGGAGCCTGAAGAGAGCTGAAGCCCTGAGCAAAGGAAGGCTTAGAGCCTGGCCAGGCCAGAGGAGCTGCAGGTAGTTTGTAAGGACTTGATGAAGGAGGGTTTAACCCATTCCTGGGTGCAGGAGAGCGCATGGGAGAAGCATGCAGGGGGAGCGGAGGTGGGGCAAAAGCAGTGCCGTGCCCAGGGTGGTACTTGGCGGCCTAACGCTACAATAGCACTCTCTGCTGGACATGGCTGGGGCAGGACAGGGAGGCCCTCACTGTGTTCTGTACTTCCCCCCACTCCGGAAAGATGATGATGAAGCCGTTGCCCGCCGAGCCGTCTCCCTCCACGGCGTGTGAGATGAAGAAGGTGGTGGCGCTGTACGACTACCAGCCGATGAACGCCCAGGACTTGCAGCTGCAGAAAGGAGAGGAGTACTTCATCCTGGAGGAGAGCAACCTGCCCTGGTGGAGAGCCCGGGACAAGAATGGGTCAGAGCCCTGGCATGGACAGCGTGGGGGAGAGACCCAGCCCATGTCACCCTGTACCCTCAGGACCCTGCACACACGTAGCCCCCTCCTGAGGGCACCCCCACAGCACATGCGCACCCATGTGTCCCTGCCCATAACGGTATCCCCCACACGTATATGCACCAACATATTCCCCCCAGGACGTGCCTCCCTCGGCATGCTGCACGAGCCGAGGGGCAACAGTCCCCACTCCCAGCATCCTGCTCGCTGAAAGCTAAACGTCGGCCGCGTCTGCGCCCTGCAGACACATGCCAGCAGAGCTTGTGCTGGGGACAGGCCTTGCCGGGAGCAGGGGGGTGGGGGGGGGGCCACCCCACCTGTTGCAGCTCCACAGCAGGATACCGCAGGTTGTGCCGGCGTCAGAGAGGGATGGGCTGGCTGTGTGTGCCCTTGGTACTGGCCTGATCCAAAAGCCCCCCGGAGTCCATGGAGAGATGCTTTTTGGCCCCAGTGGGCTTTAGTCTCTTTGCCAATTTCTGGGGCAGGAATCCCAGATCTCCTGAGCTCCCAAAGAGGGGCTGATGGGTTTCTCTTTTCTCCTGTAGGAAGGAAGGTTACATTCCCAATAACTACATCACCGAAACCAAGAATTCCCTGGAGATTTTTGAGTGAGTACAAGACGCTGTGGGGCCAGCCAGTTGGGGATTAACGCTTCCTTGGAACCTCTCTTTATTAAACACAGTGTTGTTTGCGGCAACACCTTATAAGAGCAACTGCCGCTTATGAGCAACGTTTCCCCTGGGAACACTTTTCCCACTGTGACTTGTCCACTCGGTAACAGCACAACAGCTGCTGCATAAAAGCAACATTTGTGATGTTGTGATGTCACATCCAGGGACAGAGATGGGGGGGGGGGCATTGTTCCCCCGCACTGCATCTTTCCACTGCCGGCCCTGGCCCTTCAGCGCCGCTCCAGGGTGCGCAGCCCCATCCAGTTGCCCTGCCTGACAGTGTGCGCAGGGGGATGTGTCAGTGGTGGGTCTGGAAGAGAGGGATTTTTCAGGGGAAGAAGGGGGGAAAACGGGGTTGGGGGAGCAGAGGTGCAGCTGGAAGGTTTCCTCCATCCTTCCTCAGCGTCTAGCTTACAGGTGTAGGTGGTTGCATGAAGCTGCCAGCGGGAGCATCTTCAGCCTGTCCCCGGAAGCCAGGCTCACTCGGCCGTCTTGCCAACTGGGGGTCCCCTGCCCAACCCATGGGTCCCCTGCCCAACCCATGGGTCCCCTGCCCCATTCCCCCAAACTTGGGCTTCCCGTCGCACATGCACCCCAACTTCTCCCCCACCCCATCCAACATGGCTACCCCACCCATTCTGAAACACTTGTAACGTTTCAGACACCTTTGGTCAGACCACACGCCCCATAACAGCGACAGCCTCTTAAGAGCACGTAGCAAAAGGGCCCTGATATGTTACTACTAACGAGCATCTACGTGTTTAACTTCAGAGCCCCTTCTGCCCCTCATGGGGAGGGGCTGGCCCTGCCCCAGAGCCTTTCATTCCTACTGTGCTTTTATCACAGGCCTGCCTGAGAATAGCACACTGGAATGTGGGGCAGGCTAGCAGTGACTGCCTATCGCCCAACCAGGCCCCTGCATCACCAGTGAGCCTATGCCTGTCCCCACAGCGCCTCCTTTCCGGGGCTTCTCCCTGAGCACTGCCATGTTCTCTCGTTCCAGATGGTATTCCAAGAACATAACCCGGAGCCAAGCTGAGCAGCTGCTGAAGCAAGAGGTGACTGTCATCAGTGAGACTAAGTGACCTTGCCCTGCTGGGAGCCTTCCTCCACTGCAGTCCTTGCTGGGCTCTTCTCAGAGCCCAAACCGGATTCACTCCAGCAAGGAAAACCCAGGGGACTATCTCCACAGATGTTCTCCCTGCTCCGGGTCTTGCCTTCTGAACCCCAGCAGGATGCAGCAAAGCTGCCGTGTTCTCCTCAGACCGGTGGAGCCCTGCCTCTGCTGTCCCAGCTGAAAGCGCTGGGCTGGGCTGGCTCAGCTAGTGAGGCTCATATACCCAGCTGGTGTCAATCCCTATAGCTCCTGGGAAGTCTATGGCGTTGTCTCACTTTACAGCAGGCCTGATGTGCACAGCTGTAGGAAGCTGCTACCTCCTTTGAGCTGGGCGGGGGGAATGTTCCTAGCACTAGGAGGCAGAGGCAGAGTAGATGCTGATGTGGAATGGTTTTGCCCAGTGGGCAGAGATGAATAGTCCCAGGGGATTGCATTGCAGAGTTCACTGACCCCAGACTGGCCAAGGCCTAGAGTCCCGTCAGAAGACAGAACAACCCAAGAGATCTACTCCAGCCTGAGTCCCACACAATCCCTATGCCCCCCCTCCACACCTCATGACAAGCCAGGAAACCTAACAGAAAACGCCTCAGGGCGAGGGAGAGCCTGTGCTGGGCTCCCTGTTTGATTGTGGCAACTCTGCCATCTTTTCACCCCCCTCCGGTGAGCCAGCCCTTCAGGGTGGCCTTGCGGGACCCCATTCACTTTAAGCCTTGCCTGCCCACTCCCCCAGGGAAGATGATCAGTATGGGTGTGACGGGGGGGAGGTGTTACTGGATTCTCTGGTTCCATCCCTTATCTCCCCACAGATGTCCAGCCCCATCCTCCACTCTGAATCTTCTCTTTCTGTGTTTCAGGGGAAAGAAGGAGGCTTCATCGTCCGAGATTCCACCAGCAAGACAGGAAAATACACAGTCTCGGTGTTTGCCAAGTCCCCCGGGTAAGAACTGTCCAAGGCTGCTTTCCTTTCATTAGACACAGTGGAGGCAGTTGACTGGTTCCTGTCCTGTTGCTGCCCCCCTCCCTCTGACACCCATTTCCATGCCCACCTCCCTCACAATCTGACCCTCTGGGCCCCACCCTAGTCACTGACTCAGTTTGTGACTGGCTCTGCAGGGACCTGCAGGGAGTGATCCGCCATTACGTGGTGTGTTGCACACCGCAGAATCAGTATTACCTGGCAGAAAAGCACTTCTTCAACACCATCCCAGAGCTCATCACGTACCATCAGCACAACTCTGCCGGTGAGTACCCAAGTGGAAGAGTACATGAACAAAGCCGACTTTTGCCTGGGCCCTGTATCCCACACAGGCTCTGCATCTCCCTCTCCAGCAATGGGCCAGAAGAGACCAAATACTCCCCTAGCCAGCTAACCTCTGGCAGCAGGACCCAAGGGAAAAACAGTTTATGGGCTTGATTTCCTCCCTCCCTATAGCTTGAGTCCCTAGGATAACAGTTACAGAATTCAGAGGAGGGTGAAACAGTCAAGGGAAAGGCAGGATGAAACTCCACATTTGTGTTCAGTGGTGCTACTGTGCACCGAACAAGCATGCAGGGGATAGTCTATACCACTCCCTGTGGCAGGATGCCATCCCAGAGCACCCCATCATGGCACACCAAGGCCTGTGGGCACACACCCTTCAGTTCCCCCTTCTTCTTGGATTCAGAAATAAGCCACTCAGAGCTTTAAACAATATTCCCTTTCAACTGGAGTCTGATTTATTTCACACAATAAGCTTCCTGCAATAGAGCTGTTTAAAGTCAGGGTCTTCCTAGTCCTGCTTAGAACTCAGAGGCTCCTTCCAGCTTGGTCCAGTAGTCCTGCCACCCTCTTTATTGGGTTGTGCTCAAGTCAGGCCAGCTGTGGCCAAAGACATCCAACCAGCTCCCGCCCAGCTGGGCCCTTTTTACCTTAGTCCTTCACTCCCTGGGTTGGGAGAGCTCAGCAGACAGCAACCATCCCTTGCTGGCATCTCTAGACGCTCCTCTCCTTGGGGGGAGTAGCACCTGTTTGTGAACCCCACACACTCCTTTCAACTGAACTCTGGTAGCCTTTTCAGGCTTCCGTGCTCATTAGTCATTTGACTGCACAGGAGGCTGGTTGGCAGCTAATTGTTCACAGGTGGCCTGAGGTGGGCTCATTTTCCTTAAAGACAAGAAAATTAAGCTGACTCCCCTTAAGGGGCCAACCACGCTGTGGCACCCAGGGTTTCTGGAGGCTCCCTGGGCCCCAGGAAACATGAGAAGCCAGACAGTACTGGGGCCCAAAGCAAGGACTGTAAGTTCCTGCTGATGCAAGAATATCCTTGTCTTCTTCTGGTGGATGATGGAGACACATGTTCTTTTCTGGAACGTCAGGGGGTACACACAGCCAGGATGTTCCTCACACTGTAACCTGTTTGCTGTGTTTCAGGACTCATCTCCAGACTGAAATATCCTGTGTCTCAACAACAAAAGAATGCCCCCTCCACAGCAGGACTGGGATATGGTAATAGCTGCAGCTCTTCAATATGTTTGTGATGGTATTGCACGCTACAGCTTGTGTCTGCCTTTAGTATTCCTGCACCATTCCCTGCAGTAACTTGCTGGGACTGGCGTAACTCCATTGCCAGAGCTCTTAGAACATTCCCTACAGGGTTCACTTCTAGGACAGGCTAGGATTGGGGTGGTTGCGAGGTCCCTGCACTCAGGGCGCCTGCACCTTTCCCTACAGCATCCCTTCTTATGTGTATGTTTGTCCAGGTGAGTTACTTCCACATCATTGCACGTGCTGCTGTTTGTTACAGGATCGTGGGAGATTGACCCGAAAGACCTGACTTTCCTGAAGGAGCTGGGTACTGGGCAGTTTGGAGTGGTGAAGTATGGGAAATGGAGAGGCCAGTTTGACGTGGCTATCAAGATGATCAGAGAGGGCTCCATGTCAGAGGATGAGTTTATTGATGAAGCTAAAGTCATGATGTAAGTGGTAACAAACCCTGTGCATCTCCTCTGGGGTTTTTACTATAGAGATGTCTCATTTGGCATTACTACATCCTCCAGGTTTATGCACTCCTGGTCATTCCCTGCACTGCTCCACCTATGGGCCCCAACCCTGCCCCTCTTGTTCTGGGGTGAGATGACTCTGCCATTCCCACCTCCATTTAGTACTGAGCTTCCCCCCCACAATTTTGCCAGCGGTGCCAGTTTTGGAATGCTGGCCCTTGCCGAGTTTTGGTCTCCATGACCCGAACATCTCCCCAGCCCCTTTCTGCAGTTCAATTTCCTTTCTTGTCCCACAATGCAGGAACTTGTCACACGAGAAGCTAGTGCAACTGTATGGTGTCTGCACCAAGCAGCGTCCTATCTTTATTATCACGGAGTATATGTCCAAGGGCTGCCTCCTGACCTACCTGCGGGAAAACCGGTGGCAATTCCAGCCCTCTGGGTTGCTGGAGATGTGCAAGGACGTCTGTGAGGCCATGGAGTACCTGGAATCCAAGCAGTTCCTACACCGAGACCTGGTAGGGTCCTTAAGGAACGTGATGATGATGATGAGTGACACACCTCTAGTGCTGTGAGAGTCACAGTGCGTCCTGAAAGAAGCCTTGTCTGAATTTACAGATGCAACCCAAAAAATCCAGTTCTCCTCCGTGAAACTAATGGCTGGTGAATTGAGAACAAGTAACAGGAAATGATTCTTCACTTAGCGTGTAATGACCCTGTGAGAGTCACTGATGCTGGAGGTTACAGTCCTATCCTGGGACTGGATAACTCAATGCCTGATCATCGTTGTAGTTAGATTAAAGATGAGGAGGGAAATTAACTTCAAATCGCATGTTCTGGACTATCAGCAGATTGCTGCAGGGGTCAACAAGGAATTTCCTCCCCACGTAGAGCCAAGTGTAGTACAGTAGCTGCTGCTGGAGGGGATTGGACTGGAGGACCTATGGACTGATTCAGTGCAGCAAGTCCTACATATTCCTTTAAATTGATTTGACCACTATGATCTGAGTCCAGCTACTCATGACTATTTAGAAGCAGCCATGTAGCCTCTCTGCAAAGCATCTCTCTTACCTTTAAAAAAAACAAAAAACAAAACAAAACGAGAGTTCTGTAGCACTTTAAAGACTAACAAATTTAATTTCAGCAGGCATAAGCTTTTGTGGGCTTCAGCTCACTTCCTCAGATGGCATCTGAGGAAGTGAACTGAAGCCCACAAAAGCTTATGCCTGCTGAAATTAAATTTGTTAGTCTTTAAAGTGCTACAGAACTCTCTTTGTTTTTGCTGTATACAGACTAACACGGCTACTACCCCTCTGGAACTCTCTCACCTTTCTTTCCCTCCCAGAATATGAATAGCATGTACAGTCCAGCACTCCTAAGCTTCTGTGCCTCTTGTGGTTAAGTAGAGAGACTGAAGAAAACACAAGATTTTTTTCAACCATATTTCTGCCCAATTAGATGCTCTCAGCAAGTAAGTCGGGCTGAAGGACATGTCTGATCTCAGCCAGCGGTGTACGTTGCTTTAGGCATGGGCAGGATTCTCTTTGAGTCAAATACAGTAGAAAAAAGAATGGACTCAGGCTGTGTCTATGTAGCTATGCCAGCATAACCCCTTAGTGTAGATGTAACCTACACCAACAGAAGGGGTTTTATGTTGGTGTAGGGACACCACCTCCCCAAAGTTAGCTACATCGATGGAAGCATTCTTCCATCAGCAGAGTTGTCTACACTGGGAGTTAGCTCAGTATAGCTATGTTGGTCAGGGTTGTGGTTTTTCACATCCCTGACTAATATAGCTATGTCTAGCTATGTCAACCTAACTTTTAAGTGTAGGGTAAACCTCAGGGTCCCATTTTTAAAAGCGGGACTCTCTTTTTATGTCTGCAATTTGTCTATCTGTCTGATTGGATCTTCATATCAGGTAGCTAAAGATCTACTGTAACAGACATTAACGACACCTGCAAATACCTGTGGGTGTGAAAGTGAGATCAAAATTATTGGCACCCAGAAACTGTCATTGAAAAATGGGAGACAGCTTTAAAGTCAGGGCCTCAGAACTTGAGAGGTATTTGGGACAGAAGACAACAGTTAATACAACAGCTAAAATGAACCTTTTGGCTGGGTAATATGTAAGCAGAATTTCCAGTTCTAATCCTGTTGGTGGAGAGTTAGTTAAAGGACCTGGAAAGATGGTGAGTAGGGTTAAAGCTGCTTGTAAAATCTCCTACCTAAACTGATCTGCCTTGTAATGATGCAGGAATGTTATCAGCTGTGCCACATCTGTATCTGCCAAGTCTTTCTGATATGTCTTGAGTGAAACTCCAACTTCTGCTAAGCTCAGTCCTCTCTGCTTCATAGTTGGTGTGTCAGTAACATAGTTCACGCTCCTCCATGACATGAGATGAGAGTTCTACCATGGTGCTGTAGTTTGGCAACCAGTGCCTTCCTGTGAGCCCCTAGAGACCAAGGCAAGCTATTCTGTGTCTACTGCATTGTTTGGTACAGGGAACGGTTACAGCTGCAGTGATTCCCTCTCAGGGACGGACTTTTGTGTACTTCATCTGCCATATTTAATGCTGACACTGTGATTCTTTCCATCTCTCTGCTTACAGGCTGCTCGGAACTGTTTGGTGAATGATCAAGGAATTGTGAAAGTCTCTGATTTTGGCCTTTCCAGGTCAGTTTGTATGCACACACATGCATCGCTCTTTCTTTCTCAGAATATTATACTCCTCTTCATCTCTCTCATCTCCTTTCTTCCCTTCTCGTTCTCCTCCTCCTTCTCACCCATTTTTATTTTCTACCATTTCTGCTCTATCTACCTGTCTTCATTCAAATCGCTCACCAAGCTTTTTCTCTGCCTTCTTCCTGTCTCTTTCCCCTATATCACTCGTTCCTCCACCCCATCTCACACCCATGTCTATTTTCCTCCCTCTCTGTCTCTTTCTCTACATTTCTTTTCAGGCTTGACTGGGAACAGGAGGGGTTCATTAGATAAGAATGAATGAATGGGGGAAAAAAGTGGAGCAACATCACATAAAATGTGTATCTACTTCAGGTATGTCCTAGATGATGAATATACAAGCTCCATGGGGTCCAAATTTCCAGTCCGGTGGTCTCCCCCAGAGGTCCTTCTGTACAGCAAGTTCAGCAGCAAGTCTGACGTCTGGGCTTTTGGTGAGTTGAGAGGACAAAATTTCAAGTTGCTGACAGTGGTTGAATGGAATCAGAAAGAATCTGCTTCTCTAGGAAACTATTTCAAATATGATCCAGTATCTTTTCTGCCCCATGAACTGTCCACATGCATTTCTATTTGACAGGCGTTCTGATGTGGGAGGTTTATTCGCTGGGAAAGATGCCATACGAAAGGTTTAACAACAGTGAGACAACAGAACACGTGACCCAAGGGCTGCGTCTCTATCGGCCTCAGCTGGCTTCGGAGAGAATCTATGCCATCATGTACAGCTGCTGGCATGAGGTAGGCCTTATTTCCACCCATACGCATCCTTTGCGTCTAGCAGTACACAATCTGTCTGCAAGTCTCCATGGCCACTCTATCCACTGGACCCAGCCTTGCTCTGCAAGAGCCATCTGGTCCTGGGGCAAAGAGGCCTTTAATCCCAGGCCTGCTTTACACTTAAAATTTATATGGTATAGCTGACTTGGTTAGGGATATGTTTTTTTTATCAGTATGTCTAATTCAGCAAAACTTTTCTAGTGTAGATGCAGTTATACTGGTATATCTACATCAGCAAAACTCTCCTAGAATATACAAGGCTCCAGTATTTGTTTAATCCTGGGTTTCCACTTCACTGGAATTTTCCTGTGATTTTTTTTGTTGCTGTTTGTTTCAGAAAGCAGAAGAGCGACCAACCTTCAAAGTCCTTTTGGGAAATATTCTCGACATAACAGATGATGAACCCTGAACTGCCATTTGAATCAAGCTGTCATTTATTAATGTTTGTTTTTGCCATTTTATCTTTTCTGTGACTAACAAACCTGCCTGATCAGGCACTGAGTCTTAAAAGACCCTGTCATATCCAGAAGGGCAAAAAATATCTGGATCCACCAAACAGCACTGGACTTTAGCCACCCTTGCAATCCACGAACTCATTTGTATTGGAGCCCCCCAGTGCTAAACAGAATAGCAACTCACTTGGTGTAGTTACAGATGAGGATGGAACCTCCCTGGAGAAAGGACTCTTGAAAGCGGCACTTCACTGCTACAGGGGCCTCTTGCTTACAAGCCAGAGAAGAGATTATAAATAGCTTGTGCATGGGTGCAGGAATAAGGAGCAGAGATTGAGAAAGGGGACCGAGACAGCAGAGATGTTTGTAAAATAAAACAGTACAACTGAGAGGGATTGGTCACTGATCTCTAATAGCTCCTGCCTAATGCACAGCTCCAGGCTGGGTGGCTGGGCAGTGGCACACAAGGGAGCTCTGCTAGGCGGGCTTGCCATGCTGGGCAACCAGGAAAAGCCTAAGCCTTTTTAAAAACCCAGGGGTGGGGCAGGCACTGGCAGTCAGTCACCACAGTGAGCAGGGCCCTCCAGGTTGCAGCCAGGGGGGCCTTGTGGGACAGCTGCTGGAGGACTGGTAGGATGGGGCCACAGAGGTTGTGCAGTATCTGCACCTGCACAACATCCCCTCAGGAGTCCCCCTGGCCCCACCTGTCAGTGCCTCGCCCTCACAGTGGGGGTGTGTGTGTGTGTGGGGGGGGGTGTGGTGTGTGTATACACACACACGTGGGCCCAAGACAGCTCTGAGCATGGCCACGTGCACACCCGGGCTGAGACCAGGCGGCTAATGCCGCCCTCGCTGCGTCGTGCCCGTGCCAGTGGACGGGAGTGACCTGCCCAGCCTGGCAGGACAGCCCGGGTGTGACTCCCTGCAGGGGGCCCGGCCTAGCCCCTGCCCGCAGTTTGCTTGGGGCTGGGCTCAGCAGGGGCGGAGGGAGGATGCGGCGGCGGGGGGGGCGGGGCGGCCCGCAGAGGGCGCAGCAGAGAGACTCGGAGGCGCTTTCTTCGCTTCGATTCCTCCAGCTCGGGTGGGGAGCGGGGGGAGGAGAACTGAGCCCGCCCCTGCCCGGCCTCGCTGCGGGCGCCGGCCCCGCCCTTGGTGAATGAATACACGCTTCTTGGGACAGCCGTCGGGGATTGGTTCGTCGTTCTCTACGTCATGAGAGCGGGGCCTGGAAGCCCACCCCATGGGGCATATTGAGGATGCGCATTGCCGAGGAGAGCGGGACGCTCCGGGCATGCGCATTGCAGAGCGGAGGGTTTCGAGCATGCGCAATGCTGACATTTCCCTTGAGCATGCGTGGTGTGCGTCTGACCCCCTGCCCCCGGTCGGATCAGAGCAGACGCGCTCGAGGCTCTGGCAGCAGACACGTGAAGGTCGCTTGCTGGCTCCCGGCGGCGGGCGGGTCGGGGTGTGCGGTGCGTGCCCGGAGGAAGCCCGCCCGGCATGGAGGACTCGTCCGCCGCGGGCCTGGGCGCCACCGACCCGCAGCTGCAGCATTTCATCGAGGTGGAGACCCAGAAGCAGCGCTTCCAGCAGCTGGTGCACCAGATGACAGAGCTCTGCTGGGTAGGCGGCGGGCACCCGGGCCTGGGCAGGTCTCTCCGGCCGGGAGGGAGCGGGGGGCAGCCCCACAAGTGCAGGTTGGCTGGGGCGCATCTCCCCGAGGCCCTGCGCCCGCTCGGACCCCCGGTCTCTCAGGCGCGGGCTGGCGGGGCGCGTCTCCTCTGGGCCCAGCCCCTGCCCGCACCCCAATGTTGGGCTCTGCCGGGGCGGGGCCGATACGGGTTCCCCGTCCCCCACCCGACCCGCCGCCAGCTGCGTGCATCTCGCAGGTCGCCCCCCACCCCTCGGGCTCTGCTGATTGAGAGAGATATCGGGAGAGCAGAGGGACCCCAATGGGGGGGGGGCGGCTAGGGACCATGAGGCTCGTGTGGGACTTGTGGGAACCCCCCACCCACAATGGGGGGAGACGCTGGGGACCACGGGCACGCACAGTCCGGGTAGCCTGTCTCCCAAGCACTGAGGAGTGATAGAGAGGGAAACATGAGACAGGATTTCAGCGTTTATCCAAATCCCTGGAACATCATAGGTGCAAGGTGACTACATGTGTGAACCCCAGGGATGAGAGTCCCATAACTGTGAGAGCCTGATCCGTATCAGGAGAGCCCTTGAAACCAGGGGCTAAGGGGGAACCAGGACATTTAACTAATTACCCCTGGGATAGATCCAGGGAGCAATCCTAAGACTAACCCCAGAAACAACTGTCAGCTGGAGACTGTAGCATTTTTAGTTCTGGGGTTGAGACAGAAAGAGCAGCAGTGGATCTGTATTCACAGGCCGGTTAGGGAAATCATCTTAAATTGTAAATGGAACATATTTGTGCAGGACATGAGGATAAAAGGAAACTTGGTGTAATTTGTCAGACTAGTAGAGTCTGGGCTATTTGCTATGGGCAGGCAGAAGTTCTGGACAGGTGAGTAGTGTTTCAGTAGCTGCTGACCCTTGCCCAGGAAGCCAGGGACAAAATGGCTGGAGCAGTCACTCGTCATAAGAAAGACAGGAAGGGCAGAGCTTCAGCTTTCTGTAGAGGGGAGTGTACAAGAGGAGCTTGCAACCTGGGTGCACGATGGCAGGCACAAGCTGAGATTGAGAGTGGAGTGGAGAGAAGTATGATAACACAGGTACCTTTCACCCTGGTTAGTTGACTTAGTTCTCAGGCTAATAAGTGTCAGCTTTTTTAAAGCTCTGCTTTAAAGTGGGCCCATAAGCATTATGGCAGAGCATGCTGGGAGGATGGGAGAGAGCCAGAAATCCTCCCTTTTCCCAAAGCTACTGCCAGTGATGGATCCACTGTTCCAAATAACAAACCTTTCTTTTGGGAGGTGTTACAGGTGGGTGACCCTTTCCTGACTCCCCTTCTGATTGGTTCTTTTCATGTCTTGAGCAGGAGAAATGCATGGAGAAGCCTGGGCCCAAGCTGGACAGTCGGGCAGAGACCTGTTTTGTGAACTGTGTTGAGCGCTTCATAGATACCAGTCAGTTTATTCTGAACCGGTTGGAGCAGACACAGAAATCTAAGTCACCCTTCTCAGAGAGCCTGTCAGACTGAGCAGGGCATGGACTTCTCTGTTTCCTTAATAAAGAGAACTGCACATCAAATGGGAGAAAAAGGAGAGCGGCTGATGGGACAGCTATAGAAGACAAGCTGTGGGGAGGTTGGCTCATTCCTTCCTCTGTGTCAGATTCAAGAGTGTCCTGTCACTTGAATAAGCTGAGATCAGCTTTTTGTTTTGTCCTTTAAAATGCCAATATTGTGAAAATCACAGCTAGATGAGAGCCTGTAACAGATGCACGTTTACTACTCGGCTGTGTACTGTTCTTATTCCTACTGACTACCTTTTTTTATACAAGCTTCATGCAGGGATTGTGTGGAGAAAACTTGGGTTGAGCACACTAACTCCAAAATATTTAGCTGGGGGAGTACACCTAGATATCTAGGAAGAAGTATTCAAGTAGTGGAGAGGGTGGGGAATGAAACAAACCCTAGGTGAATCTTAGGGAGGGGATCACTACTTTAAATGGTCCTGGATTCACATTCAGTTTTTATGATTAACCTCCCCTAGGAGAGAGACTAGTGAATCTTGTTTTACCATCAGACTGCAGCTAAATTGATCTATGCCCTCCACAAGCTTGTGAGGCATGGCTAGGGGAGGAGGACAAACTGGGCTGTAGCACTGCACCAATATATCCCCCTCATCCTTTGAGAGAAGAGCTTGTTCAACCCCAGGAAGAAGTGGCCCAAGGGTAGCTCTTGGAAGAGATTTTAAGGCTCATGTAAGATAGTCATGTCGCTAAGTAACAGAAGTGCAACACTGTTAAAATTGATTTGTTCCATAACCTGCTTTCTCCTGATCATTGGAATAAATATTAATTGGATCAATTTTTAAATTAGTTTGTTTTGTGTAGGCAGGAGTGCTGGTGGGGATTCCAGATCTACCTTTCACCTCTTGTCACCACTCTGCCAGCGTGTACAGCCTCTGCACATTCCCTGCTACCTCCAGTATGTTCACCATAAAATAGTTTTTGGGCTGAGTGAAAACATGCAGCTCAATTCTTACAGTTAAACAATTGATCTGTTCTAACTAGAGAACCTCCACATGATCTTGTGAACTAAGTTGCTGTTCACAGTGAAGTAAGTGGTTTATTTCATGGCTTTTAGGACTGGCTTTGCTCCTCTAGCCCCTAAAAAAAGTAAAGAAATCCACCACTGACTAAGTAAAGCTAGTGCTTAAAGAGGTTAAGGCCCCTTCAGCCACAGAACAGATAAAATGGTGCAGATTTCATTAGGCAAAGACCTGTTATCCAAACAGAGTACCTCTCATGAGAAGGCAATCTGTTCTCATGTCCATTAGATCCTCTGTAGAGACTACCAATAAGAGGAGCAATTGGGGTTTCTGAACCAAACATCTTTTCCCAGAGGAATGAGACCTTCCATCTCATTTTACACATACTACTGGAATACCAGCAACCAAAAAGCTTAATTATGCTTCTACTCTAGTGGCTGGAAACTCCAAATAAATTGAAATCATGTTCCTGCCTGTTTCCCGAGCATGGCAGTAAGTGACTGCCGCTTCTGAGTTCTACAGTGGAAGCTAGTAAAGCAGCATGTTAGTACGCCTGATCAGATGACAGTGCTTACCAACATAAGTTGTCTGCACATTACTCACCCAGGGGAGAAGTCCCATAGCTGTTCTTCATCTTTTCTAGCAGCAGCCTAGCAGTGGTTCTCAACCTGTGGCCCATGTGACATCCTCAGGCTGTACAGGTAGCATTGGATGCAGGCCCACAGCAGTAAATAGGTTGAAAACACTGGTCTAGAGCGATTATTTTTCTAAGCCAGTGCTTAGATATATGAGCTGGTTCATCACTGCAGTGGAAACTAGCCTATCTCCCACAACTATAATTGGTATCCTCCAGAGAACAAATGACTGACTGGGCCCATGAGACAAATCTATCCTCTTATTCCCTTCAGCAGTAGATGACAGAACAAGGAGCAATGGTCTCAAGTTGCAGTGGGGGAGGTGTAGGTTGGATATTAGGAAAAAGTTTTTCACTAGGAGGGTGGTGAAGCTCTGGAATGGGTTATATAGGGAGGTGGTGGAATCTCCATCTTCAGAGGTTTTTAAGCTGTGGCTTGACAAAGCCTGGCTGGGATGATTTAGCTGAGTTTAGTCCTGCTTTCAGCAGGAGGTTGGACTAGATAACCTCCTGAGGTCCCTTCCAATGCTAATATTCTATGATAATCCTTCTAGGGCAGGGCTAACCTCTAAACAACAACCTGCTGATTCCTGTGTGTAAATTCACACTATAGGGTATGTCTGCAGTGCAAAGAAAAACTCATCTCATGGAGTCTCAGACCTGGGCTATTTGACTTGGACTGCAAATAGCAGTGTAAACATTCCCCCATGGGCTCCAAGACTCTCCCCACACCCACAGGGTTTCAGAGCCCAGGCTCCAGGCCATGCAGGAATATCTAGACTGCACTGAGACTTGGTGTGTCTGGTTTTTCTGTGCAATGTAGACATACCCTTAGAATAACAATACATTGCCCATTGTCAGTGGACTTACTTTCAGGCACTAAAACCAGTAGCCGAGTCACAACCATCCTTGCAATAAGTAATCATGAGAAACACTTGAACTCTCCCTCTGGCTCCAGTTTCAGTCTTTCATTCCTGTTCCTATAGTGAGCCTATCACAATCAATACTCACTTTGTACGCTACGCTACATCAGCAGCTATCAGTCTGAATGCATTCTGGAGCACTCTTGGTAACTGACCAAACGTATTTTAGGGGATTACCATAACCAGGTTTATAATCTGCCCCTCCCCCAGCAAGGTAAGGGTGGGTGAAGGGAATGCACTCTACAAAAGGATCAGCTCCAAAAAGCCACATCATTTAGTGGCACCAACAGCATGTAACAGTTGTCAGTTGTGGGACTCTAGTCCTACTTTTATCTTTGGATCAGTAACCTGAGTGAGCAGAGCTGGCCCATCTAGAGAGCAAAGATACAGATGAGGTTTTGAAATAACACACTATGCACTTCATTTTAAAACAGGTTCCCCTCTGTTGCTGTAGGTGCAGCGACAACACCACACAAGGATCTCAGCACAAGGCTAGAATGTTTTGTTAACATTAAATATTAAAAAATGTGATTTAAGGCCACCTAAACTGAGTGGTCCTTCCATTCAGTAAGGGTTAGTGTGGCATTACTGCCAGGTCTCTTCTCACATAAGTCTGTGGCCTGATAGCAGCAGCTGCAGCATGTTCTTAAAAAGGAAACTCAAGTCCACTGGTTACAGTGTTGGTGTGGGAATCATTTCCAGGTTCTGTTCTTAGCTGAAAACTGCAATCAGGTCTCTTCACTTGCCATTCATGTCCCCAACAGTGGGAGTACAGAACACTTGCAAAGAATAGGCAGCAGCAGTTACTTATTCCCAATAATGCAGCTGTAGCTAGTGAAGTCTGATCTAGCAAACTCTACTAGTAGAGTTTGTGGAGCTGGTGGAGATCAGTAGTGGGACTAGAAACACTTGACCAGAAGTTCCAAGGCTTTCCCAGGCAACAGGTTCACGAGTCATCATACACTTTCACCTTCCTCCTCCTCCACACTCTGAGAACCCTTGTGGATATCCTCTGGGCCCAGAAGAGGCTGATGTACACATGACTGGTGTCTGTCTGCCCCCTTCCAAGTAGTATGCAGGTCTGCCCTCCCTTGCTTCAGGAAGAGAGGCAGCAAGTCGGGGGTGAAGGGGATGTCTCTGAAGGCATGCAGAAGGAAAATGCCAATAACTATGGTTAGGAAACCACTTATAGTGCCAATTATGTTGTCTAGGACCATGTGTTGCCACTCTTTGAAGAGGATAGCAGAACAAGTCATGACAGCTGTGGTAAACAGGACATAGTAGATAGGTGTGACCACAGATGTATTGAAGATGTCCAAGGCCTTGTTCAGGTAGTTAATCTGGACACTGATGCAGATCACCAGGCAAATCAGGAGTATCCAGCCCAGTGGTTCTTTCAGGACCTGCTTCCCAGCAAACAGCTCTTTCAATGTGATGCCCAAGCCCTTGACACAGGACACTGAGAGCGAGCCAATGGCAGAGCAGACCAAAACATACACCAGCACGTTGCTCTGCCCATAACGGGGCCCAGCCACGAAGATAAGGAGAATGGAACTCACCAACACACACACGGCAAAGGCTATGAACCCTTAGATAAGAAGGAATAATCATTAGGATTTGCATCAGAGCAGGTAATACTAGTGTACATTGGTTACATATACTTATGTGTATAACTGAACAGAGAGTGGAGATGCAGGACAGTCAGGGTGGCATGTGCTTCCATGGGTCAGTACACCACCTTTAGTGACTTGATTTCAAAGCTAGACGTGGTTACACGCCTGTGAGAGATTTTAGGGCTACATCTATTCATTAGTGCATTATGATCCAAGTCCCAAGACCACTACACAACTTGGCATGATTAACAGATTCTGTTTTGGAAATACAAAAGCCTGGAATAAAGAGGGAAACTACAGGTCAGGATGGAGGTATAGTGGCAGAATTGGCTTGGGGGGAGCTAATATGCCACTGATATAGTAGAGGGTGCTGTAAATCAGGATTGTAAGGCACTGGCAGAGCTACATGGAGGCCCAGGACTGGAACATCAAGGTGCTGCAAATCAGGACAGAGGGGTACCAGCAGAGCTGTGCAGGTTGGGATTAAGACTCTACTGGGAGAGGAAGGAGTGCTGCAGGTCAGTTCTGGGGCATCAGCACAGCCATGTCTGTGATGAAGTGCAGCATGACCCTGTGGGGTTTTTTTGGGGTGATGGTGGTGACGGCAGGGAGGGAGGTTTGGCACACTTTGCTCCTCTCCCTTCTCACTGCAGGCTTCCTCTTTGTACTATCACTCATTCTTTCCTATCATGCTATTGCCCAAATCACTCACTCCCTTGACTCCAATCTTTTCCTCCTTTCTTTCTCATACTGTGAAATATTTTTTCTTCTGAGCTCTACCTCCTTGAAACTCTCTGCTTCCTTCTTGGCGTCTCTTGTTTATTTTCACCTTACGTTTCTTCTCTGGCCTTTCTTCTCCTCCTCCTCCTCATGCTGCCTCTCGTGTATTGACAATCCTCTTTTCTGCACTAGCATTATATTAGGCTTAATTGTCATTGCTGTTTATTGTTGCTACTAGTTTTGTGCTATTCTTTCTTTGTAACTCTTGCTTAGCACTTTGGTATTAAAGGGGCTATATTATAACCACAAGTGACATGAACAGTGGTCTAAGCACAGGACTAGGACCCAAAAGCACCTGAGTTCTAATCCCTGCTTTGACACAGACTTCTTTGGGCTTGGGAGAGTCACTTAACCCCTCTGCCTTACAAAGCACCCTGAAGATGAGAAATGCCATTTTTCTGTTATTAAAATAAAAATGCAAATGCTGGATAGCGAACACTTGCATCATAACTCTTGTATCAGGTTTGGCAATAACTAGTCCTTATCCATCTCAGTAGCATAAGCTTTCACACTTGGTCTCCAAAAATATGAACAATCTAATCTTTTCCATCACAGAGAAGGAGACTAATGAGCCATCATGAATCAATGGGCACGTTTCTATCACTTCAGTGCAGAGTAAAATGGAAGGATTGGTTGCTGTTCAGTAGCTCAATCCTTCTCGGATAGACAAATTAGTCTAACTTCCACTGTCATTTAAAGGAGGAGACATTTAACAGAGCCTTCTTTGTTTGGGTACCTGGATCTTTAAGCTTCTCTGCCATTGACTCCAGGCTGGATACTTCCTCCCCCTGTGGGGCATGGATTACCATCACTGTAGAGCCCAGAATGCTCAAGATGCAGCCAATCTTTCCATGGACATTCAGATGCTCATTTAGAAAGTAGGAGGACAAAACTGCACTATAGAATTGGAAGCAAAGGATAAATAAAAAGCCAGCGGGTGCGGTATCTGAGGGAAAGGATAGGGTGAGGGGCAAAGGGACAAGTGCTGTTTGTTCTGATGTTACTTACCTGACAAGAACACTTAATGCACCCAATGGAGTTACCAGTGTTGCTGGAGCAAAGGCATATGCAGCAAAATTTGCTGCTTCTCCAACTCCCACTGCAAAAGAGACTCACTCAGTCACAGGAGAGCAACTTAACATGGGAACAAATGCAACACAATTCACGTCTGTTCATAGCTATTGTACAGTTAGTCGTACAGAGCCAGCACCACCACACCTGTGTGATTCCACCATGAAGCCATAATAAGTTATTTGCAATAGCACAGTCCAACTGCTTGACCACTGAATGGATGGGTTAGACAAGAATTGACCAAGACAAAAAGGTGGAATTCAAACGAGAAAGCTTATTTATATATGGATATGCTGCTAACCAGTATCAGTGGAGAAAAGAAATACTAACATGCTTACAGTAAGATATATTTATATAATTTTGCCTTCCTGTAGTTGTGTCCATTGCGATGTACTCTAGTCTTTACTTAGCATCACATCTGTATATTCCCATGATATTCTATTGACTATCCAGAAACACCAGAAGCTAAATAGCCAACTATACAGCAATCTGCATAATGGTCTAGAATGCTTTGCATGGTGATAGACGAACTTCCAAGATGGCCCAATCACCTGTTGAACCAAGTACTCAACTCATAAGTAAGAAATTTAGAAATATGTAAGATGTGAGAACACGACACAGTTGCGTTTAGACAGATAATACCACCTTCAAACTGCTCAATGATAAATCAAGGCAGCTAAGCCCTGATTATGACAAAGGGAATAAGACAACAAGAAAAAGATAAATGAGAATCAAAAACCTCGACAACCAGGATCATAACATCTCTCGCTCATACTTCCATCTCACAGCAAATACTTACTGGACAATAGTCCTGCCCACCAAAGCCACTCCCTCAGGTATGCATGACCACCTTGTCCTAAGAAAGAAAGTGAGAGCAAAAACAAAGGGTGAGGTTCCAATGGCACAAGCTACACAAATAACTCAGGATCTCTTTTACCTGTAAAGAAAGGAATTCATTTTCCTCTCCCCCTCTGTAAAGGAAACCAATTTCCAGATGATACTGGCACCTTAAAAAAAAAAAAAAAAAAAAAGAGCTTGATGCTGGTGAAGGGTGCTGGCTAGCCATCGCTGGGGATGGAAGTCCAGTTTATCCTCAAGAGTAAGTACAGCATGGCAGTGGCAACACATGCTTCCTCCACTCTGCCTCAGCTATGTGCCCAACCATGCTGGGATTACATCTCCAAGGTAAGGAGATAGTTCGGTCTTCATTCCATCTCTGGTGAAGATACCAGGGTAGAAACTGAAGTGTTTTTATGAAGCAAATACTTGCCTACTAAGAACTGCATTGAGATCACCAAACCCACGATACACCATGAAGCAGCAGTCAGATAGTGACTTTGAGTTACTGATCTGGGCCAGACTTGGAGCTGAAATACTCTCATGAGGCATCCAGTTACCTCTGCCCAGATTTGGTATTTCTATTTTTCGTCCCTGTTCATTTAAACTCGTTGTTTGTCCCAGCCCTTTACAGACTGTGAATGCTGCATTTCTCCAGCTCTATGCTTACAATACTGTGCAATATTAGACTGCACTTGGTTATGAGACTCACTACAGCATTCAGGTATTTTGAATGTATTAACTGTTCCAAGAGCAAGAAAATCAGCCCTTATGGCTGATGCTAGAGTTCTATTAAAGCCAGATATGTTTTCACATCTTCTCGTGAATAGCAATTACAGCTTTGCAAGTGTGCAGAGAGCCCCTGAAAACTCTCTTATTGTTCTACTCAGACAAGCCTAACATTGTCTTTGAGGGGAACATAACTCAATACAGCCAAAGGCAGCAATAAAGATGGGAGAGGTACCTGCCCTGATGGAGCCCCTGCTGGCCAATTTGAGAAGCCCTTTCTTCTTTAGGATAAAACTTCCTCCAATGAAAACACTCGAGGATAAAGCCAGGCCTACTCCAATGTAGAAGTCGTAGGGACCCGACACTCCCTCCATCACAGCCCCCTGCATCGTGAAGGAAGAACACAGAGTCACAGAGAAAAGAGGGCTGAGCATGTCCACCACACAAACCTGAGGAAAGCCCCAGTTGCAGGGTGTTTTCCTGGAACGTGAAAGATTGCTGTCCTTGATTGCTTTGTAGGGCAGCTCGTGGGGGGCTTTGTACACCTTCCAGTGGTAGGACCACTAGCATTTCCATCTCCTAATGGACACCTACATGGGGGACGGGAGGGGGGAGCGCTTCAGAGACGATAGTGGAACCTGCTGCACCCCACTAGTAGAGGGATCATAAACGTGGGCACGGCCCGAGAACGCTCAGGCTCCGCAGCGCCTGCTTGTCCCACTCGCGGGCTGAAACCAAACCGGTGCAGCCCAAGGGCAGCCGAGCACCAACCCCCCAGGTGCCTCTCTCCGCTCTCGCTGGGATACAGGCTCGCTTTCCCCGGAGCGAGTGCCGCGCCACTCCGCTCCCGCCCGGCGAGCCGCAGTCCCCGCCTGCACGGCGCTGTCCCCGCGGGGGTGACCTTTCACACACTTTCACACACCTTTCACACACACGCTGACAGCCGCGGACCGGGGGATGGAAGCCGGGGCCCTAGAGACACACAGCAACGGTGAGGGGCAGGCGCCCCGGGCCGTGCCCGTGCTGGGCGGCATCATTCCCCCGCCAGCGCCGCGGCGGGGGCAGTAAGCACCGAGCCCTGCCCCCTCCCCCGGGGCGGTCCCGCCCCGACGGTACCTGCAGCAGCTCCAGCACCGCCTCCGAGCCGCCGCGTCAGCCAAACCCTCCTTCCACCGGAACGAAAACGGCGAGTGCCTCGTCCTTCGCTTCCGGACCTGACGGACCGGTACGTCACCCAAACCCTTCCTCCGGATCCCGGAACGGGCGCGGGGAGCTCATCGCCCTTCCCATCCACTTCCGGTACGTCACCCAAACCCTTCCTCCGGATCCCGGAACGGGCGCAGGGAGCTCATCGCCCTTCCCATTCACTTCCGGTTCGCCACCCAAACCCTTCCTCCGGATCCCGGAACGGGCGCGGGGAGCTCATCGCCCATCCCATCCACTTCCGGTACGTCACCCAAACCCTTCCTCCGGATCCGGAACCAGCGCGGGCGGGTGGGCCGGGGTTACACCCTTCTTCGCTTCCGCCTCTGGTGCTGGGGCCCTCGCTTGGGGCCTGGTGAGTAGCGGGGAACCGGGAGCGCGGGCCCGTTCTCGGCCTACCGGGGCAGCGAGACCCCGCTGTACGCGCAGGCGGGCTCTGGGAGCGTCTCATTGCTTCGCCTGCCCGGCCCCGGCCCCGGCGCTGTGGGGCGCCCCGGTGAGGGAGCAGGGACCCGGCGCTCGGGGGACGCCGCGGGCGGTGTCATATCCCGGTCACCGCAGTTCTTCGCAGCCTCTGTCTGGTGCCTGGCCCCGCCCGGAGCGCCCGGCCCCGCCGCTGCCTGAACAGGGGGTGGGCAGAGGGGTCCGCCCACACTGCTGCAGGGTCGGGATACGGAGAGAGGGGGAGGGGACACTGGTATTTCCGCTGCCCCCTCTTTTGCCATGATCGTTGTTGTGACTTGTGCCAGCAGCAGGTAAACGCTTCACAAGCAGAAGTGCCGGGTTTAAGTTTATTGTGTCCTTGTTATTCTCCTCCATCACTTAGTTTCATTTATTTTTTTAAACTGATTTTCTTTTCTTTTCCCTTTTGGCATTTATATTTGGTTGTTGAATGATACAGCTGTTTATAAACATTTGTGTGAAGCAAGAAGAGGCAAGATGACATCTACAAGTAATGAATTTGTTTCCTTATGTTTCTCTCTGGTGCTGGGTCTCTCTGTCTCTGTTGCCTCTCTGGGAAAAAGGATACTCCAAAGTCATAAGTTCACTGTGGTCCTTCTGCCTCTTTGAAAGTATTCAAAGGAGAATAGCAAGCCATTGGGGTTGAAATCGAATCTGTAGGACAGACAACGTACTCTTCCTGTGTGACTTCTAAAGCCCCATTAGAAGGACAATCATGACGCAGCCTTAGCTATGGATCCACCATTGGTGCTTCCATAAGGAGATATTCCTATTGTCAGGGACTCCTCATATTTAGACACAAAGAGTTTCTAACCTGCAGTGCAGGGTTCCTGTGCTAGATTCACATGCACAGAGTTCTGTCTCAGGCGCATTTTCCCTGGGCTCCTGCTTTAGAGGTGTGCACCTGTAAAGGTCCTGCTTTCAGAGAAGTGCTGAGTGTAATGAAAACAAATATCTCTAGAGCGCATGTGATCAAATTAATGGAGCAGAATCAAATGTATGTCTTTCTCCCTACAAGTCATCCACGGTCCCTTATTGAGACCTGAAGATGATGTTATTGTCTTACTGTTATAATGGCATCTTTTGACAAGTACGAGTGGGCAGGATGCCCTTCATGTCACTGTAGCTCTTGAGGTTGACTGTTGTTATAGGAGGCTTGTGATGTCTATAGATGAGCACTCTAAACACCACCATTCTTGGGAGCAAGACTGCAGGACAGGAAAGAGTACCCTGAGTTTCTCCTCTAGTGTGCAGAGCCATTAGACCAATATATCAAATGCAACAGTCCATGCATGATTTCACCTCCAATCTACTTGTGTTCTTCTGTTCGCGCCTATAAATTGTATCAGATACATAACTGATGTAGAGACACCTACCCCACCTCCCCATTTGTAATATTACATTAAGGTTGCTCTCATGAAAACAGAATATTGATTATATAAGTTTTAGGAGCAGAACCTTATTTGATAGAGTTTAAGGGTAGGATGTTAAAAAGTGCTAAGCATTCATTAGCCTAACTCTGTTCCTACTGAAGTCACCGAGAGCTTTACCGCTGATGCTAAGAGGAGCAGTTAGGCCAATATTGAGCATTTTGGAAAATCTCACCCTAAATAACTTCAGGAATGAATCCTAAGTAGAAATCTAAGAGTCATGATGGTCACACAGACAGCCCTGCTCTTGTTGTTCATCTCTCACTTACACAGAGAATGGAAAGAGTTTATGTAGGCGTAAACTCTTCTATCATACTCCAGATGCATCCTTGTGATCAGGAATGTTTTGAACTTTCTTTTGATTTTTACAAGGGAGATCCTACAGAAATTTGGTGACAGAATGTAAACATTGGGGACCAGCAGCAGAAATTATCTAGTTTTGTCAGATAAGGTGTTTCTGAGGTAAATGTCCACCCCATAAGTATCTGCTTCTCAGCAGCTGGCACATACAATTCCTAGTAACAAAAAGAGGGAGAATATCCACTTTATTTATACATACTAAGTAGCCATCAACTGTGGGAGGTGGAAACAAACTGAACAAGCATCTTACTGACGTGTTTTATCTTGTTTTCCGAACTCAAGAGCAAAAGATGAGTAAGAACAAGGATGACGCTCCTCATGAGTTGGAGAGCCAGTTTATACTGCGGCTACCTCCGGTAAGAGACCCTTAGATGTGGGCCAGACTAAAGAGGACAAAATGGGGGGAGCATTCTCACTCAGAGCTATGATTACTCAGCAAAAATCACCAACTTCCTAAGGCAGTAACAAGTCCCGTTTTGAGGGTGCAGAGCAGCAACTTATGGTAAAGAGGTGTGTGAAATTGATGGGAATTCTACAGACCCTTGACCCTGATGGAGCCCTTTGGATACCCCTAAGGGCATTGTAGAGGAGCTGTAACTTTACCATGAGTTATGCTCCTGAGAGTGGGCATCTATGTTGTGCTGAAAGGTCTGTCACTCAGCTGCCCCATAAATGAAATAGACATGAGCAGTTCATAAGTACCTGGGGTAGCTTCTGTTTTCCAAGGGACCTTAAGCCATCGATAGAATGTTTTCCAGGATGCGTTAAGTTGCTGGCTGTAAGGTACATTGGAAATAGCAGAGCCACAAGATTAATGCACACTTCTAGGAGGAATTCTGTTTTCTTCCTCGGTTTAATGGTGCTTTTCAGTTGAGGTTCTATGTTTAGATGAAAGTATAGATTAAAATTGGGTTTGAAAGCAAAGATTCTCTTTAGCTATTCTGCCAGGTAACATGCACAGGTTTAATCCTGTGTTATGCATCTGCTTTTTCTCAGGAATATGCCTCCACTGTGCGGAGGGCAGTACAATCGGGAAGCGTCAATCTGAAGGACAGACTCACCATCGAGTTACACTGTGAGTAGGCAAGATCAGCTGTGTTTAATCTCTCAGCTCAGGAGGGAGTAATGTAGGCTTTGAAAGAGTGTGACTTGACTTGCAGATCCCAGAGTGGGAAGAGACATCAGAACTTCCCTGGGGATCATGCTGACATGTTGAGGAGGGTGCACTGAGCATGCTTAGCCCCAGCCTGTTTTGTGGAACAATGTGGATGTCTGATTTCTGATGGAAATGCACCTGGTATCTAACCAGAAACTGTTTCCTGGCTTCCTGTTGGGAGCCACAGAGAAGTGCACCTTAATGAAGTAGATGAAAGCTGCATACTTCCAACAGGACAAGATTCACATTTTCTGAGAACCTACTTGGTCAGCACCCTCAATAAAGAGGGTATGCATAGAACAGCTCCTCTTTAAGGTGACTGGCCCAAGCTGTCTTTCTGCTTTCTCTTCACCCCAGGAAATGGGCTTCTGACTGTTTGCCAGAGATTGTGATGTGAATATTTGTGGTTCTGATGTGAATATTTATGGTTCTGAAGGTAAAATAATGTTGATTCACATGGTGCACTAATCACATGGGTAGAGCTATCCTATTCACACGGGCGTAAGCCATTGGCTGTTGAGGAAATCCCAACAATCTTCTTTTCCCCTCCTGTCTCCACAATTCCATCAGCAAATTCCCTGTCCTGCCCTGGAGGAGCCACAGGCAAGAAAGCTCTGCCTCTAGCTGTTAGAATAGCTATAGTTGTAAAGCACAGCCCACTGCTTCTTCCTCTCCTTCAAGGATATTTTCTGTGAGGCCATCTGTAGTTATTTTGCTGCTAAGAGCATCTTAGATTTCACAGGAAAATGCCAGACAGTTCTGTGCACCTCCAGTTCACACAGCAGTTTCAGGAGTTTTAAAGGGTTTGGCCCAGGAATGCAGCACACAGGTTAGCTATTCAGTAGGTTGGCCACAGCACTAATTTGTCTCTTGGTTTTCTGCAGCGGATGGGCGTCATGGGATTGTCCGTGTAGACCGCGTCCCATTAGCTGCTAAACTGGTGGACCTGCCCTGCATCACTGAGAGCTTAAAAACCATAGATAAGAAAACATTCTATAAGACAGCAGATATTTGTCAGGTATGGGATGCCCACAATTCAGTCTGGTGTCCTGTGCTTGCTGCCTTTGTTTGGCCCTGTACATTGTGGCAGTGCAACATATGGTATCCTGCTGTTAATTTCCACATCTTCAGAATGTGAGTAGGTGGAGCAGCTGTGGTGTAACATTGTCCACCCCAGCCTAGCAGTCCTTTCCTGACTGCTACCCCGAAGCATGAGATTTGATCATCCTTCTAACTGAAGATGAAGTTGGCCATAAACTGATCCAGCCACCAAATGTTATTTTGTCAGCTATGCCTGTGAATCTCAGAGGCTGACCGCATGCTGCAGGGAGTAGCATTTCCTTGTATATGTTGTAAATGTACCAGCCTTTAATTTAATTTAGTAGCTCTGCTCTCACATTATAATCAGCTCCTTTGTGTTCTGGGGCTCCAGATGCTTGTGTGCACGGTGGACGGTGATCTCTATCCTCCTCTGGAAGAGCCAACTGTGAGTACTGACCCCAAGGCAAACAAGAAAAAGGACAAGGACAGAGAGAAGAAATTCATCTGGAACCACGGCAGTGAGTAGAGTACAGGATGCTTTCTCCATCCTACCCTAGCCTGACCCCTAGCTCCCACTGCTCATCCCCTGTCCTTCCCATCCACCCTTGACAATACAGGGGGAGTCTGCCAGGGCTCCTAACTCAGCTGTGTAGTTGAGAACCTTGTCCTCGTCCCACCAAAGTGGTGGTGTTTGTAGTAGCTGCTGGATCTCTCAGATCCTGGAGTGGGAGTTTCCTGTCCCAGGACAGGGAGTGTGTCATGTATGTGACTTTCCCCTGAGAGCATGTGCCTGACACACACAACCTGTTCCTTTCTTTCAGTTACTCTTCCACTGAAGAATGTAAGGAAGAGGCGGTTCAGGAAAACAGCTAAGAAGAAGGTGAGTTGCATCTCCTCATCCATGGTGGCACCTCTGGTGTCAGAGGAATGAAGCCCAAAGGTGGGGGATGGAAGATGTGATCTTTATTAACTTTGCTTCACACCTCACTCAGACAGAGAATGGGCGAGAGGAACTAGGACATTTTAACAATTTCTTGGCAATCTCCTGGCTGAATTTTTAAACATGCCTTGGGATGGATCGACTCCGTGTGTCCATTTTGCATACAGTGCATCTCTTCCTTCTGAATTACTAGAGATACCTGCATAGAAACAAGAGAGTTCATCTGCTCCTCTTCTTTCCCCACCTGAAATCCCAGTCCTCTGTGTAGTCCAATCGTTTCCACAGCAGCCAGCTATGATGCAGCACCCACAAGAAGGGAAGTAGGAGCAGATGAACCCTGTCTTTGTGTAGATGCCTCCAGGAATAAAGGACTCTGGAGAGGAAATGAAGGCTACACTGTACCAGGCTGGGAGAATTAATTCTTCTCGGCTTTGCACTTCACTTTCTTGAACACATGATGGAGCAATAGTTCAGTGTAACATTAAGGAAACCAGACCCTGGAAGCATTGTGAGTTTACTTTAGGAGAAGCACAGCAACACTTATTAAATTTGTTGGGAACACTGACTAATAATAAAAAGTGACACCCCCAGTTTTGAAAGTCACCTGTTGAATCAAAACAGGGGTTAATGAGGCCTTTTACTGAGGTTTCATAAATGAATTCAGCCTTGGGGAGTTCTCATCTGCCCTACAGTCAGGCTGCTTTTTATTCAGAGGTGGTGGTGGGAGTCTGAGAATGGAGTGGTAGTCAGGGCAGGGAAGAGATTCAGCTCATTGAAGGAGCTTTGAGGCCAAGGGAAGGAAGATGGAGCACTGTCCTGAAAAGCAAGTGGGTGGAACAGTCATCTGGCTTGGCTGGTTTAGAAACAACAAATCCTGCATCTTGGCAGGGGGTTAGACTAGATGTCCCTTACTGTCCCTTTTAACTGTATGATTCTATGACATGAGTGAGCTTGCTGGCTAAGGGAAAAGAGTAAGATAAGAGAGCCTTAAAATAAGGGGCTAGGCTGGGGTGGGAGGTGGCTGACAGACAAGATACCTCTGAATTGGATAACTGTCTGTCCAAGGGTGTTTAACACTGTCTCTTCTCTCTTTCCCCTCTCTGGCCCAGTATATTGAGTCTCCAGACGTGGAAAAGGAGGTGAAGCGCCTGCTGAGTACAGATGCTGAAGCTGTCAGTGTCCGTATCCTTTCTTCTGATTAACTCTGCAGAGCAGGAGAGTGGCTCAGAGGAGAGAGAAATTAAGTTCATCTCACAATACGCATGGGTAATAGCAGGCAGGACGTGAGCATGTTACAGACACTGAAGTTATAATTTGACCTTTACTCTGTTCAGAACCTGCTGCCTCTCTCTGGCAGTCATCATAGCCCTCCTTGTTGGCATGTCTGTACACATGCATCTGCTACTCCTGCCGCTGGGATAACTTGCTGAATCATCTCCAGAGGACAGGGCTTCAAAGAAATAATAGAGGCCTGCAGGGCCAGATTGGCTACACCAGCATGACCCTGACAACAGTGCAGAATTAAAGAGGCATAGTAAGAGAGGCTGGAGTCCTCCCTGGTGTACAATGTCAACTGGAAAAACCTCTTCTAACATCTTGTTAGTATTGATACCAGCTTCTGTCATTCTTCTGGTTTTCCCTTGACTCATCCGTATCTGCTCTCAGGCTGGGAGGTCATTGCTGAAGATGAAACAAAGGAAGCAGACAACCATGGTTCACTCACCGGCTTGGATATCTCCTCTCCTGGGATGTCTGGACACAAGCAGGGCCATGGCTCATCGGGTACGTTGGCGAAGGCTTGTGCTTTCAGTAACATCAGGTGACCCTGCCTTCTGGCAGCTAAGTGGTCTTGCTTTCTGTGGGATAGTTACACGCTGCAGACCTACTTGATTGTATGACCAGAGTTGGATGCTGAGATTGTGTTCATAGGGACGAGAGAACAGGACAGTAATAGTTTGCTCAAGCAGATATGCATTTGCCATTCTAGTGAATATGGCAGAAAAGACAAAAATCAGTATTTTCTGGGTCTTGAATTAATCTATTTATAGTCTATGGGATTTGGGCTGGAATCCCATAAGGAGGATTAAGGAAGATAGGTGTGTTTAGACAGACCTTGGGTACAGACAACCATCCCTGATAGCCATAAGGATGTACAGTGCTTGTCAGGGAAAGTTGAGGACACACCAGAATTTGATGGGAGCTGATCAGCTCCATCTTTTTCTCCTTGTTTCACACCACTAGAACATGACGAACTGCGGGAAATATTTAATGACATCAGCAGCAGCAGTGAAGATGAAGATGAGAGAGATCATCATGACGATGAAGATTTGAACATTATGGACACAGAAGAAGACTTGGAGAGGCAACTGCAGGACAAACTGAACGAATCTGACGGGCAGCAGCAGGAAAATGAGGGAACAAACCAGATAGGTGAGTCACATGGCAATCTAAGGCAGTGGTGGGCTGGTGCTAAGAATGGGCAGTACCGTGGACGGCTTGGTACCACTGGGGATTGGTACAGTGCTCTGCTAGTGCTATAATTCAGACAGTATGGTGGGGATCATTTCTACTGTAAGTTCAGAGTTCTCTGCTGTTTCCTTTAGCCATGGGGATCCAAAAGCAGATTGACAACCTGAAGGGCAAACTCCAAGAGACCCAGGAACGGAGAAAGCGCCAGGAAGATCTCATCATGAAAGTAGAAAATCTAGCCCTTAAGGTGAGTGCTCCAGCATCTGGCACCTTTCCTTCTCGCCCAAAACATGCATTCCTTCTGGAGTCCTGTTCAGCTCAGCTGAGGCAGTGAAGGCTTGGAACCAGAAGGCATCCAACTTTGACTATTGACCCAGAGTAGCCAATGGCCTTGCCATGTGGAATTTAAGATCAAAGTGGCTGTCGGAGTACGTTCCAGCCATGCATCCATGGATGAGCTGTGAGGGATGTAGAGCAAACCATGGAACGGTGCTGAAGAGAAGCGTCTTGCAATCCATGCTGTGTTCCATTTACTCTGCTGTCTGTCAGATTGCTGGCTCCAATTTTATTCTCTTTATATAAATGGCTACTGGCAAGGAGCACCAGCAGTTATGTTCTTGCCTGTGTCTTTCTTCCAGACCCGTCTCCAGGCTGTGCTGGATGAGTTCAAACAGCAGGAGGACAGAGAAAAGCAGCAGGTGAGGAAGCCTCTGTTACTGTCTCCTCCATGTTCCTGTAGAAGTAACAATTGTAGAGCATTGTGGGGAGATGCTGAGTGATGCTCAGCATTAGGAAGCAACATGTTGCATGCTTGTCCAGTAGTTTCATGTATAAAGTCCTCTGAGCCCTGCACCACACCACCTCAGGCTGATATCTCAGTGGATGCCACAAGGTAAGCAGGGCAGTACCTGATGAGTAGTCACATGGTAGAATGCCTATGGGCAGTGGAGCTGCTGGAAATGGTGATTCAGTAGGTGGTAGTCTTCTCTCTGGAACGCTGGTGAGCCAAGCCCCAGGCTTCTGGAGGGTGCTGTGTGCGTGAGATGTAAAATAAATACCCAGACTACTTGTGTCCATTAAAGATACAGTAGCACTTTTTGAAGAATAGGGGTAGTAGCTCTGGTGGCTTAGCAAATTAGCAATCTGTGTAACTATATTCTGCTTCTTTATATCTCTCCCTGCATTTTCAGTTAAATTCTGTAGTTTTCCCTCCCACTTACTGACTTGTGTAATGTTGTTTGCTGGAGATGTTGTTGAGATGAGATGTTGAAAGTGTAATGTTGTTTTGTTGAATTTGGTTGTGAACAAAGCGGCATTTACATCTGAGCCTGATTTTTAAAAACATGCTCCAAATATGCATACACAGCTACCCCAATTGGATAAGCAAATTGAGTGTTTGTGCATGTAATTAGTTATGATCTAACATGCCATTCAGGGACAGAATTACTAGACTACTAGAGCATGCTCATTCATGCTCATTCTGCACCTTGTTAAGGCATGGGTATTTCTGTTCAGGTAGTTTACAGGTAGGTGTCTTCGCAGAGACCCCAGTTTGTAAAAAGTTTTGGGGATCTCTTAGAGTGGAAATAAGAGTATTATTTCCTCTTCGGTGTGAAGGAGAGAGCTCAGAAGTTCATTAGCTATAGAATATCTCTAATGCTTCCCTACTTCTCCCTTCCAACCTTCCCTCCACAGCTCACCTCTCTGCAAGAACAACTGGAATCCCTGATGGAGAAGTGAGGAGGGCCTGCTGCCCGAGGCAGGAGCTCACTGTTCCCTCCAAGCAGGCATAGTGCTGAGATGGACGCTTCACCCATGAGTTCTGGAACCATCCTCTGGGCCGAGACCCTTTTGTTGCCGGCACAACCTCACTGCAACTAAGCCTACTCCTGTTAATGTTGGCACTCTGTATTCTCCTAGGACACAGTTTCTAGAGCTGCTGTGTGCTGGACAGTGCAGCCAAAACCACTAACCTTTGAAGAAAAAAAATTAACCTGGAGTTGGTTGTCTGAGGGTAGCAGAAAGCCATGGTTAGTGGTTTAGCTGCATCACCGGGGGAGATAGTTCTTGACTAGTTTGACTCATCTGTCTCTAACTGGAAATCATTGATACCTTGGAATAGTCCTTCAAAGGCACTTTGCTTTCAAACAGGCTAATACCCAACTTTGTTACTCTGTGTCAATTTAGCCCTTGGTGCCAGAAAGCTGTGCTAATCAAAGGGCAGGAGTGAACCCCTCTCCCAAACTGTGCAGGCCTGGAAGAGCAGAGCCAGGTCAGTGCATGACCTGGTTGTTGCTATCATCTGAGCCTGCAAGCCAGCGTTCTCTGAGGGGGGAACATCTGCTTCCTTAGCAGACTTTGTGACAGTGACTCTGCTGTGACAGGAGTTTGTTCCTGTGCTTGGGAAACATCTACTTGAATAAAAATAGAATGAATATTTGTGTGTGTGTGTGTGTGTTTCCAACTCTGCTGTCTCCCTTAATGCTTGTATCCTCAGAGTTGTGCTGTGGCTGGCACTATCCCTTTTCCAGCTGGAGCTTGCAGACCTGACGGTGGGGTGTAGCGGCAGTACCTTTGCCTTCTCACGTGGTTGGGGGCAGAGAGCGAGCTAGATACAAAGGGGACCCTCCCAAGGGAAAACTGGAAAGCTGCTACTGTGCTGTTAGTATGGGGGCATTCCCCCATTCTGGGTAAAGCCCTGGTGAGTAGGGATACTTCTCTAATTCCAGATAGATTAGGGAGGCAAATCCTAGATTAACCTGGCAGGGTGGGGAGGGGATTAAATAGGCTATCCAGTCAGCAGCTGTCAGAATGCATCACAGGGTACTGGGTGGGAGGTTATTTGTACCACGGGAGGAAGGAGTGAGGCAAAGACAGAGGGGTAAGGAAGTATAACAGACAACAGGGCCCCTCGACCTCCTTAAGGTGGTTACTGCACAGCACAACTCTGCTCCTGAAGGGGCAGAACTCCATCTGGGGGAAGTCCAGGGAGAAAAGGCTTCAGAGGGCAGCGCAGTCACAGCCACGTTCAGGGTGGGCAGCTTTGAGCCAGATATGCAGTTGCTAAAGGCTGTTGGATGAGCCAAAGGAGGAAGAAAACATCCCAACAGACAAGAACCAAAGCCACACTCAGCCATAGGAAGAGAGAACATCAGTGGGAGCAACCAACAGCCAAAGAGGTGAGGTGTAAGATCTGTTAACAGCTTCAGCATGGATGAAATGTACCTGCTCAATGTGCAAGGAGTCAAGAAAAAGATTTTACATGGAGGCCGTGGGGAGCTGCCGAAATTCAAAGATGGGAGCAAGGTAACTACTCAACAATCCTCTCAAACCAGCCAAGCATGGATAGAGCAGGTCAGGTGTTCCTTCACCCCCTAGAATGACAGGCAGCATCCGATTCCCCAGCAGCTTCCTCCCAGGCTCTCTGGCTTTCAGTGGTGACCCGGAGTCCTTATTACTGAAATCCCCTGCTTGTGCTCCTTTAGAAGTACACAGAAGTGACTCTGTAAAAATAAAAAGTCATTTCTTCTCCCGTTGACGCCAGATCAAATTAGCTGCGTTTACCAGGCAGCAGGTTTTTCTAACTGCCAGAGCTGCAGGCTCAGATTCCAGCTGTGTTCTGTCTACCTCCTTCATCAATAGCACTAATAGGTTCTGCCACTGGAATCCAGCTGACAGTTTTGTTGCTGTAATCCAGCTCAGGCTCCTGAAGCCGCATTAGTGCAGCAAAAAGAAGGAATGAGGATGCTGGTGACATCCACAGATAAGTGATACATGCAAAGAGCTGATAATGGGAGTGACGTGGTGCACTTTGTGTGTGTGTGTATATAGTGAGCCACTGTTCTAAGCCCCTAGCAGTGGGACTAAAGGTTTTCTTGGTGGTTAGTTTGCAATAGCCATACCATGAAGTTTGCATGATTGGAGTACAAGCTATATTTGCAGCGCCCTGCTGTGGGCATGTTCACATTACTAGAGCCCTATCTGAATTGGATTAAAAAGTGGTATCCACAGAGGGCAGCTGTATATTATATGAATAAACAAAGTGTATGGTGGAGTGTCTCAAAGCCTGTCCCTTTACCCCACGAGAGCAGCTGAGTGAGCTAATGCTAAGCTGGGGTCATGTTCAGCCCTTCTCAGTGACCCAAGCGTGAGATGGACCCAAGCCCCAGTGGGAGGTGGGAAGGAGAGAAAGCTACTTACTCTGCTGATCGGAGCCCAGACTCAAGCCTGCAGCTGATCCACTCTGCACTGGTCTCTGTTTGGCACAGCTCACGTTCCACTTTCAGACGCTGAAAGACAACTTTGAGCGCACAGTGATAGATGACAGCCGGCAGGCTGGCATCCCCATGGAGATCATCGTGGGGAAGCTGTTCAAAATCGAGGTGTGGGAGACCTTGTTAACCTCCATGAGGATCGGAGAGGTGGCAGAGTTCTGGTGCGATGCTATTGTGAGTGACACCCCATGTGGCTGGGAACACCTAGATTTCAGACACTGATTTCAGACATACATGCCCCCTCAGCACTTTGACACCATAATACCCACAGAGGTACCAACGCCTTCACATGGGCACAGCCCACAGATACGCGCTTGGGCAGCATTGCACGGCGTTGGCATAACATCTGTACCTGTCCTATGCATGGTTCCATGCACCCTGAAGCATGGACTCACACATCCTGCTCCCCTGTTACAAGTGTGGAAGCAGGAGCACTGAGCTGCTTAGTCCAGCAGCATGCTTGTCCTCATCAACTCTCTTCCCCCAGGCTTTATTCCTGGGGTTCAGTGGGCACAGGTTATAACTCTAGGACAGACTGAAAAGCCCTAGCTCAGGCTGCAATGCAGTCCTCTAGTGAATAGCTCCGCTCCCAGGATTGAGCCATGCCCCCCCACTCCCCCATGTTTCAGCACACAGGCATGTACGCACTGGTCTCCAAAGGCATGAGGAGGATTGCAGAGGGCAAGGACCCCTTGGAGGGGCAGAAGCACCGCTGCGGGATGGGGAACATGTTTGACTACCACAGTACAGGCTACGCGGACCTGGATGAGCTGCAAAGGACCCCTCAGCCTCTCATCTTCATCATGGAACTTTTCAAAGTAAGCCCAGGCCTGGGCAGTTGGGCTGAGGGAGGGGGAGAGGCAGACCAGGCCCCAGCGCCCTGTGCAAACTGGCGGTGCTCAGCACAGCACAGCACAGCCTGGGTTGGTAGCCCCTGTGGGGCAACGGGAGCCTTGGGCCCAGCTATCCCAAGAGGGGTGTGAGGAGTGCAGAGGGGCCAGCGTGAGAAGGTCTGTTCTCACCCCCCCACACCAGGTCGACGACCCCTCGTCCTACAAACGGGACACCTGGGCCATGAACAAAGAGGAGAAGCTGGCGGCAGTGCCCGTGTTGCACAGCGAGGGCAACCGGCTGGTCCTGCTCAAGAGGTACCAGGAAGCAGCAGCGAAGTACCAGGAAGCTGTCATCTGCCTGCGGAACGTCCAGGCCAAGGTGAGAGCCACCAGCCCCCGGACACTGCCAGTGGGGAGGGGTGGGCTGGCATGACATGGCAGCCCAGCGGGAAGGGCTAGTGCTCAGCTGGAGCCAGGACAGCCACAGCATGCTCAGCGTTGGTACATCAGACCTAGCATGGCTTCCCTCCTCTGCTGAGCTCACCTTGTCCGCACAGACCCTGCCTGCCCTCAGCAGCTATAGGGCTTTGTGAGGTCCTGGGCTGCCAATACGATTCCTCAGACAACAAACAGCACCTCAGCCTGGCGCTGTGCTCCCCACTGCTCTCTGCGGCTGGTAGATCCTGCTCTCCTTGGCCTGGGTGGTGATATGTTTCATGGTCCAATAACAGCAAAGTCCTGTGAACTCAACCAAAACCCGGGGCAGGGAAAGACCAGGCAGGCATGCAGGGCTTGCTGTGAACAGCCACTCCTGGGCTGTGGCCTTCAGAAAGGAGGGGAGCTAGACGGCTCTGAGATGGGCTCCTTGAATGGTATACTCAGCCATGGGCACACGGGGGCACTCCCGGCAAGTCCATGCCATGCTGGCTGATTCACTGCAGGGGTAGCCACTGCCCTCCCTTTACCACAGCCCGCCCCCAAAGCCCAGCCAGGATGCATAGGTGGCCTGTCCCTGTGAGAGTTCCCTGCCCAGGCAGAGGGGTCTGTGATGTCTTCACCTGCATGTTGCTGGTTTTGTGAACAGGAGAAGCCCTGGGCAGAAGACTGGCTGAGCCTGGAGAATCTCATCACACCCCTTGTGCTGAATTACTGCCAGTGCCAGCTGGAGCTGGGGGAGTACTACGAGGTTTTGGAGCACACCACTGACCTCCTCCAGAAGAACAATGGTAATGGCCCCGCCTGCCTTTTCCAGCTCTGGCCTAGGCTCCCACAGGAGGGGCTTTTGTGCTCATGGGACTCTGTACCCAGCGCTCCTGTCACACAGGGGCCTCCACCCTGCTGCCAGTCCCCTGGGAACTTTTCATGATTCGTTTGATTCATTCTGCTACTGGCCTCCAGCACCTACATTGGCTTAGAGAGAGCGTGTCAGGGGCTGGCGTGCTGGCTGGAGGAATACTGCCTTGTGAGGGGTGTGGGGTGGCATTCAAGCCCAGTGGGGGCCCATCTTGAACTAGAACCAGAGAAGGCTGAGTCAGTGATGCAAACTGCCCTTCTCGTGCAGAGTGGCAGATTGAGCACCAGGCCCGTCGCCTTCCCTCCGGCTGAGAGGTGGGGCTGGTCCCTGGTCCTTTCCCCAGCTCTCTCCTCTACTGCTTTTCCCTGGGAGAACTGTCTCCTGCCCCGGGAATATTTTTACATGAGGTATAACTTAGCCTGTGACACTCACTAGCCCTAGGTCCGGAGGCCCCGACCTTCGGGGGATTATGGGAGGTAGACATGCACAGTGAGAACAGCTCCAATTAGGCTAGGAAACCTTCATGCTTCAGGCCATGAACAAACTAGTGGTTGACGGGGCTAGTAAGAAACTTCCCCAGGAGACAGGCTACGCTTTAATTGTCCCATCTGGACTCTCTTGCCCCTTCCTCTGAAGCAGCTGTACTGGCCTGGCCCACCTACAGGAGGAGGTGGGCACTCCGGCAGTTCCTACACTGCAATCCTGTTGCGTGGCAGTGAATGAAGTGGGAGTCAAGCTGTAGAGCAGGGCAGCAGTGCTACAACCCCCTGCTGCAATTGCTATAGGAGCAAGCTTTGCTCCGGTGCAATCCCTTTGGAAGACTCAGAGGTGCAGCAGGAGGCTCACGTGGCCATCTTCTGCAGGCAGGACAGCGGTGCGTGAGGCAGAGCCTGTGCTGGCTGAGCAGGGTGACCGAGGAAAGGAAATAACCACCAGGCTTCTCTCCACTTGGCAGAGAACGTGAAGGCTTACTTCAAGCGCGCGAAGGCCCACGCTGCCGTCTGGAACGAAAAGGAGGCGCGAGACGACTTCCTGAGGGTGGCTCAACTGGATCCATCGCTGGCGGCGGCTGTGAAGAAAGAGCTGAGGCTTTTGGGGCAGAGGATGAGAGAAAAACATGTGGAAGATCGGCAGAGATACCAGGGCCTTTTCCAGCAGCCTCTGCTCAAAGGTGCAACGGAAGAGAAGGAGCAGCAGGGAGGAGGAGGGAACGCTGGAGCTGGCAGGCAGGAGGGAGAAGATTCTGGGGAGGGGAGGGAGGAGTCAGGTCTGGGACCAGAGAGCTTCACAGCCAAGGGGGAAGAACAAGACCAAGGGAGTTCTGGAGCAGGGGGGGCCTGGGAGAAGAGAACACACATGTGAAGAGGGAAGGACGAGGGCTAGAGAATCCTGGGGCAGAAACAGGCCTTGGGGAAGAGAGGGAAGAGCCAGGGAAAGGGCCAGACCAAGGGAATCCTGGGGTAGATGGAGCAGGCAGAGGCCAAGGTAACTCAGAGACAGGCCTTGGAGCAGGATGTTCCAGAGCAGAGAGGGAAAGAGGAAGCCAAGGTGAGTGTGAGGCAGAGAGTCCCAGCATTCAAGGCCAGAAAGGACCACTGGAGAGAGGCTGTGCAGACGAGACTGCCAGGGAGAGCCATGGGGCAGGAGCCGGAGAGAGGAGCTCAGGGGCTGCTGAAGAATGGGAAGGGTGCTCCAGCCCCAAAGCATCAGAGCAGAATTTGCAGGAAGGGGATGTGGCTGTGGGAGCGAATGGCAGGGTGCTTCAAGATGAATGTTGAGAAATACCAGAGGCTGCCTTGCTAGCGCACTGGGGGAGGTCAGCACTGAGACAGTGGTGCTGCTCAGCAGGGCTGCCCAGGCAGGGAAAGAGAGGTGGGCAAAGTGTCCCAGCCTCTAGGAGTGTAGTGCAGTACAGAGTGACCCCGGGGGCACAGGGACAGGCTGAGATAGTGGGGGAGTGGCAGGTCCAGCTGGGCTGCTCTGTGAGTAGTTAGGCTCTGTCTGGAACAAGAGCCCTGGGCTCAGTGAAAGGTTGGGCTGGAGCTCTTTGCCCCCTGCTGTAGCTCTGTATGGTGCAGGCTTCCTCCCAAACCCCGTCACTGCTGAGACACCATAAAATCAGGATCTGACAACATAACCTCAGCCAAGAGTGCAGGGGTCAAGGCTGCCAACTTCATCTCCATCCCCCTGCTCCACGAGTAGGGCCGAGGCCTCCTGCGCCTGCTCTCCCAGCCGGCCCTGTGCGCGGGGCTAAAGCCAGCGCTCACGCTGGGCAGTGGCAGCAGTGGAATGTTCCCGGCAGCTCTCTGCGAAATAAAGCGTGTGTCTCCTTGCCAAGGCTCTGGCTAAATTCTTTCCTGGCTGTGAGTGGCATCTCCAAGTCAGCAAGAGACCAAGAGCGCCTCTGACCCCCGAAAAGCTTTGCTTTCCCCACCTGGATTTTAGAGTGCTTCCCAACCAGCGCCAGGAGGGGGTTATTTATCAATCACAGACAGCCCCCAGAGTGCCTAGGAGCCAGGCTGTCTGCCCCACTGAGCTCACCATCTGAAAGGGGGGCAGAGGGTGGTGCGCACTGGTTTTTACTTGTCTTTAGGGTGGAGTTGAGTCGGGGGAGAGGGGGATAGTGTATTGGGAGCAGCAGGCAAGAAGGGAGGAATTATCCCCATTTTACTGGTTTGATCCATGGAACCGGAGGCTGGATTCAGAGTGGGAAGCAGGATGGGGAAGTTACTAGTGCCCATGGGCTCTGCAACGTTGTCTGTTGGAGTTCAGGACCTAGTGCGGCTCCCCCTCTTCCATGTGGTGGGAGGGGGCTCCCTGATGCTGTGATGAACTGACTATAGGAGCCGGCTTGGGGAAGGGGGAGGGAACAGGGGAGGCCCCTGCAGAACTACAGCCAGGCCTGCTGAGAGCTCATGCTGTTCCACCATTAGGAGCAGAGACCTGGCTTCTCTCCATTATAAATTAAAAGGGGGGATATCGGCTAGGAGTTAGGACTCCCGGATTCAATTCCCAGCACCGTCAGCGCGTCTCTGTCCTTGGACAAGTCCTTCACCTTATCTGTGCCTTACTTTCCCCATTTGGGGTGTTGAGGCATAAAAATCAGTTACTAACCTTTGTAACAGTTGTTCTGCAAGATGTGTTGCTCGTGTTCATTACAACGTAGGCGTGTGCTCGCCCCAAGCAACGCTGCCAGAAATCTTTTCGCTCAGTGCTATCCGACAGGTCGACTGTGGTGCTCCCTGGAGATGCGCCCTCATAGCACCAGTATATAGGGCCCTGCCACCCCACTGCCCTCTCAGTTCCTTCTTGTTGGCTAATACTGACAGAGGGAGAGGCCGGGGAGGTGTGGGAGAGATGGACAGGAGCAACACATCTCAAAGAACAACTGTTATAGAAGGTTAGTAACCGTTTTTTTCTTCAAGTGCTTGCTCATGTCCATTCCCATGTAGGTGGCTCCCCATCAAGTGCAAGAGAAGGGTTCAGAGTTCATTGACAAGCAGATTGTAGCTCCGCTCTGCCAAACATGAGCCTGCTGGGTGATGGCACAGTGAGACGTGGACATGTGGACTGAAGACCCCGTTGCTGCTCTCCAGATGTCCTGGATAGGGACCTGTACCACAAATGCAGCCAAAGATGCTTGTGCCCTTGTGGAACGTGCCATCAGGGCTGGAGCAGGGACGTGCACCAGGTCGTAGCATGTGTGCATACAGGAAGCGATCCATGAGGAAATTCTCTGGGCTGAGACTGGAAGACCTTTCATCCTGTTTGCCTCTGCCACGGTCACAAAAAGTTGAGTCAGTTTCTGAAACGATTTAATCCTTTCTATGTAGAAGGCAAGCACATGTCTGACATCTAGTGAATTAAATCTCTGCTCCTTTTTACTGACATGTGCTTTTGGATAGAAGACTGGGCGGAATATGTCCTGGGTACTATGGAATTGTGAAACCACCTTCGGGCGGAAGGCTGGGTGAGGGTACAATTGGACCTTGTCCTTGAAGATTACTGTGTATGGAGGTTCTGATGTAAGGGCCCTAGTATCCAAGACCCTTCTGGCCAAGGTAATGACCACCTTCCAGAACAAGGATAGAGAACACGTTGCCAAGGGCTCTAACGGGGACTCATGAGCCTTGACAGTACCAGGTTGAAATCCCCAACAACTACAGATAAAGCTTGCAAAGATGGACCGGCCATTCAGCCACGGGTGAAACGTTGAACTGTGGCCAGGTGGACTCTAATCAATGACACCGATAGCCCTTGCTGCTTCAGGTGTAGCAAGTAGTCCAGAAAGCAGGACACTCATGACCTGAGACACCTTTCGGCGCTGACCAGAGAACCTTTTCCACTTTGCCAGGCACGTAACTCTAGTGGACAGCTTCCTGGAGCCTGCTAGCTCCAAGGGGGTCAGCCATGGAACTTCCAGGCCGTGAGATGAAGGAACTCAAGGTTTGGTTGATGTAAACAGCTGTCATCGTGGGAGATCAGATCCGGAAATGGAGGCAGGCTGAATGATGTTTTCACCGAGAGGCCCAGAAGGGTGGTGAACCAGTTCTGACGTGGCCAGGCCAGGGCTATCTGGATCAGGCTTATAGCCTGATTATAGCTTCTACCCTGCCTCTTACTGGAGTCCTGCCTAGACTGAGGCAGGTAGAAATGAGGCAACGATGGGGCTTAATGCTTCCTAGATGGAGCTGGTGTGTGTAGCCCTAGGGATTTTAAGGTAGCCCTGGAGTTCCTCAAACTATGTAGTTCTGAGTCTGTCTGCTTCAAAAAGAGTGACGTGCCTTCGAAAGGGAGGTCCTGAACTGTCTTCTACACCTCCTGGGGAAGGCCTGAGGACTGCAGCTACGAGCCTCTCCTCATAACCACAGCCGAAGCCTGAGGAGCTCCTGGTGCGCTCTGTAATCATCCTGAGAGGGTGCTATAAAAGTTCCCACCACCACCTCATCAAGAGAGGAAGAAGACATGGGGTACTGTTCTCCTTTGGCACCAGATGGATTCCACGGTACTGTGCTTGGTACCGGTACATGGTGCCTGTACCAAGGGAGGTGGTGGGAGCTCTACATTATACTCAGTACAACAGAGTATGATCTCCTGGACTGCGACCCTTGGACTGGTGGAAACGCCCAGGGATTCCAAAAAGGCCATTGCCAGGATACCCAACAGCTGATGTGAGCCAGGGTAACGCTGGTCGGAGCGGTGTTGGCTCCTGTGGGAGGTGTAAGAATCCACCTCTGAGTCCAACTGCAAGGAGTCGCTTCTTGGTGACCATGATGGAGCAGCACCGAGCGATGCCAGAGAGCAGTGCTGGGAGGGAGGTTTCCCCTTTGATGGCACCTGGGGTCTCGGTGCTGTGGTTACTCTAGCCTCTGGTGCCACCAATGCCAGTTTCCGCATGGCAGGGGGTGGCAGCACTGGGAGTGATGATAACTCCTCAAATGCCTCTGAGGTGGACGGTAGTGCCAGCGGTAGATGCTGATGGCTCTCTCTCAGTGGAGAATCCAACAGTGCCGGACTCGACTGCCCCTTCCTGGGACTCGACTCAACAGCCTCATGCAGGCAGCTGGTGTCTCTGAGTGGCCCAGCACAGGTTGCAAACTGCTGGCAGCTCTGTAACCGGCGGACCTCGGGGTTGGGGAGCGCCCTGGTCAGCCCTCTCTGCTTCTTTCTCTGCACCAGATACCTGAGGGTGGTGAGAGACCCGGAACTTCTCTCTGAGAAAGGCCGGAGCACTTCTCACTGAGGTTGAAGTGCTCAGAACTGAGTCGGCATGGCTCAACTCCAAAGGAGGACAGAGGGCTGCCTCCAAGAGGAGGAATTTTAGTCTCTGATCCTTGTCCGTCTTAGTGCAGGGCCCGAACCCCTTGCAGATTCTGCAGTGTTCCCACCTGTGGGACTCCCCTGGACATTTAAGGCAGCTAGAACAGGGGTCACTGATAGGCATTGGCTTATAGCACGAAGCACATGGCTTAAACCCTGGGGACCGAAGCATGCTCCGGTGCCGGGGAAGGGTTGACACCACTAAGCAGGGCTCTCTAATCTAACTGATTACTAAACTAGAAACAAACAACCATTAGTAGAGAAATGAGCCCACTAAGAGAAGCACTTGCGGTGAATGCAAGGACAAGCTGAAGTTCCAGCGACTGTCACGGCGCTATAAAGGAACTGAGTGGGGTGGCAGGGCCCTATATACTGGCGCTATGAGGGTGTGCCTCCACAGGGCACCAGAGCTGAGCTGCCAGATACCACTGAGGGAGAAACTCCCAGCAGCGGTGGTGCTTGGGACGAGTACATGCCGACAGTGGAACCAAACGGGCAAGCACTCGAAGAAGAATCAGGGAATGTTTGCAAAGAACTTTGAGATTCCCAGGTCAATATGCCTGGAACTGTTAGGCTAAAGGCAGGACAAAGGCAGCCTCCTGGCTGAAAGAGTAGCAAAACTAGGTTAAAAAAAAATCAGCCTAAGTGTCACTATAGCCCAAAGCATGGTTTGCTTTGTTTTTTGGCAGAAGGGGGGAGAAATCTCGTTCCAGGGTTTGTCGTCTCATGCACTTGGTATCTCCTGTTTGTAAGGGTCTTCCACACAACAAGAGGCAAAGAAAAATTGTCTAAGATAGAAACATAATTGTCTATGATAATGGGACTTTAAAACCACAGCCATGGGCAGGGTCTAAAATGTAACTGTTTTTTAAAAATTGAGCTGATTTTGTCAACAAAGTTGAGCTCTGATCAGAGACCAGCCTGGAGAAATAGCACCTCCTTTACTCAGTGGCTCCGGTGTGTATCCAGACTCCTAACTACTTGCTGCTAATGACAAACATTGACTTCTGCAGAGCTAGCAGTGCCCTGGGAGAGGGAGCTGGATTCTGGTCTGGCATCACTTCATTTACAGAATTGTTTAGGAAGTTCCCATTGCAGAGCTGTTAGTCCTGGTGATGATGCATGAGCCCCAGAAGCCAGCTCTGCTTCCAGATCCCAGTGTGAGTTTGTGGCATTGGCAGAGAGGAAAAAACACCACTTTACTTGCAAACCAAGCAGATTTGGTCTGGAGTAGGTCCAGAACCATCAGTAGGAATCTGAGCAATGGGTTAATAGTTGGAGCCCACTGTACCAGGTTCTTACTATGAAGGGAGCAGAGAAAGGAGGAAATCGATGACAGTGCACTAACGTACCCATGGGGGAAACTGCTTTCCATACTCTGATCCTTAGCAGTGGGACACAAACAGAGAAGCCCAGAATGGCAGCTTCAGAGGGAGAGGAGGAGGAAAAATAACAGAAATAACAATGAGGCCAAAGCACCAGCCAAAGTATCAATATAAATACAAATTTATTCTCTTTCCAGAGCAGAAATGGAGAGAAGCCAGGGAGGACAGCACCCCAGCAAACAGTACCCAGCGTTAGCTAGTTCGTTCCCTTCACAGCTTTCACAGAAATCCGGAGCTCACTTATGCACAATACAATCTTTGCTTATAAAGAGAATGCCCTAGAGGTTCGCTTAGTTGGCCATGGCTGTATCTTTACTTAAGGCGCAAGGCTAGTTGGGGGAGAGATCTCAGATTCTCTACTGCTGCCCTTTCCAAAGCAAAAGAGAGCAAGGCAATCAGGTCTGAGCCTCAAAGGGATTTAGGCACCTAACTCATGGGAATTAGGTGCCCAACTATCTTTGAGATCTAGGCCTCAGTGACTAAGGAAAGTAGCTCAGAGGAGGTATGAGAGAAAATTGAGGCTGTCATTTTATAGCTAAAACCCCACCAATTACACTAGTGTATCAGATGGCTTTAATCAGGGCCTAGATTAGCTCTCAGAGCAAAAAAGAGAACTTGGAGTGCCACAGAGCTGCTGTGAGAGGGGGAGCCAAGCAGGGGGGAAGGGGGAGAATGCTGTAGTCTGAGGCTGGGGAATGCCCAGAACCATCTGCATTCAAAGAGGGCAGAGCACAGGGAGGACAGCAGGGGACAGGGTCTAGTAAAGCAGTGAGCACTTGAGCTGCAAGGGTCCCACTCTCTGGGCTTATTGCACTGTCAATAACGATCAATCATTTCATGTTCAGATGGATCACTAGGACGCTAACTCTGGCACTCAGATGGGCAGTGCCCTTGGGGTATTTCCAGTGGGTGTGGGTCATGTGCCAGGATTATCTGGGTTTCTCTCATTTAATCATTTCCTTGCCACCGCAGGGGCCTCGGGCACTGGTGCACCTCAGTCCCTCCTGTTCTCCGCCTGTGGCGCATCATAGCCCAGGGTCCAGTGTTACTCGGTCTAATTCCGGTTGTTTGGTTTAGTGTGTGGAGGCGGAGTGGTGTTGGTGACTTGGGATAAACAAGAGTAGCAAGCCGGAAGAGTGGTGGAGCCTTAAACTGTGCAGCTCAGTCACTGGCCATGCCGCGCACTGCTCTAAACCATAGCAGTAGCTAGTCAGGGAGACGAGAAGGCCCTGGCCTCTGCACATGTTCTCAGAGGCGGCTTTGCCTTCGTCTTCCCTCTCTCTTTCATTCTTAGCCACGTCCCAGTCTCGCCTTCCAGAGGCGAACCGATATCTCTGCTAACCCTTTTCCAGTATGCTAGCACGGGATGCCATCTCCTCCCCACCCCGCAGCTCATAACAGTGGCCTCCAATCATCACTGCAGCAGGGCCTTCTGCCAGTGTCTCCATGGGGCAGGCAGCCTCGGAAGCCACAGACCATTGTAGGAACAAACCCTTCCTGGCTCTTGTAGCACTAGGGCTAAGTGGTTCATGTCTGTACTGCATGGGTTGTAAAGCAGATGAGATGAACACCACCTGTCTGCACTTGCACCTCTCCCTTAGGGCCTGACTGGGAGGGAAAAGGTGCCACAGAGTTTTCCTCTCCTTTTCTCCTGGCATCTGCCTAGAGGGAAAAATGCAAGTTTGATTTGGATGAATCCGAGGCTGCTCCTTCCTGATGGACTGGAGCCAGGGGGACCAGCACGGAGCCTGACATGGGTTGGGGAGATTCCCAACAGGGGCAAGGCATGTAGCGATTCGTCTGGGGAGCAGCAACTGCAGGCTGCCCCGGGAACAGAGGCGCTCCTGTGGGATGCTCTCGCTTTGTCGGGATCTGTGCGTCTCAGGCAGTCTGGAAGGTCACCCCAGCCTCCAGCAGCATCACACGGCCAGAGTGTCCTGCACTGATCCCAAAACACCAAACTTTCAAGATTGTGTCTGCAGTGAAACGGGCTCCTCCTGGCCAATGCCATGCACGAGTCACTCCCGTGCTTCTACTGAAAACCTTCCTGGCAGGGAATGGGCTGCAGCACCGAGAGAACATTCTGTGTCGCTCCTAACACACAAGCCACAGCTGCCCTAATACAGGACAAGCCACCAGGTTTCACTATGCAATACACAGTAAACCTACTGCACCACATACTGATACCACAATCCACAGCGCCTCCAGCACAAAGCATGCTAGAGCAATCCTAACAAGCTACAGCGCTTCAGGATAGCAAGTCACAGTGCAACTAATGGAAATTCACAAGAACTTTACTACACAACATCACAGATCACAGCAAACCCTATGCACAATATACAGTGTACTACAGCAAGCCTCACGCCACATAATCCACAACGTGCTGTACCAAACAAGACCCACAGCACTACACTTCCACTACACAACATACCATCACAAAAGTCAATAGTACACAGAACCTCCAAGAGACAGTGCACTACCTCAAACCTACCACCACCACTCTGGAGCGCCTTCAGCCCACCACACTGCAGCCATCCTACCAAGCCAAACCACACCACAGCAATCCTAACAACGCAGTTCACACAATAGTTCAATACACAAGAGCAAACGACAATGCAAGCCAGAACTTTTCTGATACACAGCTTCAGCTACCACACAGGCTATTTCGACTCTGCAGTTCTGTAATGAGTTCCCCAGATAGAACGCTTCATGGCATCTGCTTTGGAGAACGCAGCAGCCCCCACATCCACAGTCTGCATATGACATTCCAAGTTGTTCTTCACAAAACTTCCTATTCCGCCTCTCCCGCATCGCAGTCTCCTTGCCTCCAACACACAACCTTCTCTCGACCTCCCCGAGAGAACATTCCACCCCACTCCCACTGGAGAACATGTCACAGCCCTGCAGCTTCTCAACCGCAACACTTTGTCCCAGACAGACAGCTTTCTGAAGCCTTCCAGATCTGGGCGTTCAAGAGAACACGCTGCTACGCTACAAGGCACAATGCAATCCTGCATGCTTGCAACACAAGCTTTGCGCACACACGCGCACACACAGACACACACACACACCCCATGCCAAATAGTTCCCTCATTTAAGGAGAGACTCCAGGTGTATCCTCTGGCCTCCCAAACCAAACAGCTCCCTGGATTACAGCAAATGGTCTATGGGCCCTAGCTCCAGATAAAGGGGGAAAGATTTCAGAAGCATGATGGAGCTCACCGGAGCACAGCTCCTTCTCCTTCCTGATATTGCACTGCCTGGTGCCACTGCCTCACAACATCATGTCACAATGCAACGTGATGTCCTGATACATCACAATGACTCAGTGTCACCAAGATATGTGAGCTCGCTCATTTCTTCTTCAGCACCCCTGGAAGAAAAGGAACACATTTGCCTATCAGCTGGAGGAGAGCCTGCTCTATGGACACCACAAAGTTGGTGAGTGGCCACGGGACCAGAGCTAAAGCCTCCAATGGCCTCAAGAGAGAAGAACATGAGGAACGCACAAGGCACATGTCTTGGTTGCTGGGATAATCCCCCATTTCCGGTGTTTCGGAATTCATCTGATGGAAGCAGGGCCAGCTGTTTTATTTAGTTGAATTGGCCATCTCAGGAGGAGCTGGGGCCCCTTGTTGAACGATGGGCAGGGACACTGTCACCCTAACACCAAGTTGGGGCTGGAACAGACAGCTCGGAAGGGAAACGAACCCTGGATTAGCATGCTAGTGGCACTAGCCAACCCCACTGCGCTGAGATCACCTACAGGGAGTTTCTAGGCCAGGGCAGCACAAACCATGCCTCTGACAGGAAGTGGTAAGAGTAAATGATAGCACAGAAGGTGCTGTCCCCACAAAAGCAGATGCTAGAACCAAACAGTGAGGCGGAAATTAACACTGAACACAGTATTAGAATTTAATGCGTGAATTATATATATATATATGTGTGTGTCTGTGTGTATATATGGACAATTAAATGATAAGACTCTCTGTTATAAAGCTCCTCTCCAGATAAGGCTACTAGCTGGGCTGAAGCTGTATTATTGACTCCTCACTTCCCCCTTTCACCCTCCTGCATTGTTCCCACTGGGCAAGCAACCCAGACAGGACCCGGAGATCCCGGGGTACCAGGCAATTGGACAGAGTTCAGTTCCTCAGACTCGCAGCCTTCGGCAACTAAAAAAAGAGGTTTTAAAAATAGATACTTGGAGGCTGTTGTCTGTTCAGTCGGCTGCCTGGTGCCCAGCGGGAGGCCGCCCGGGAGCAGAAGCACCACCCCCAGCCTAAGTGGGCCAAGGCTGGGCTGGCTCTGCCATCCCCTGTAGGCTCTCTCCTTACCTGATTTGCATCAGTCACAAGGAGGGTGACGGTTTGTGACCAATGAGGGAGAGGGAGAAGCCTCTGCCTGTGTTTCATGTCCAACACCATCACAGGGTTTCAGTTCCCGGGGTTTCTTTTGAATGTTTTATAGAGTTCCTTAAATCCAGACCCCAGAGCACTAGGTCAGAACGAGCTGGTCCTCAGGATGGCTCCAGCCAGCACATCAAAGAGCCTGCAGTCACATTCCCACGTGGCCTGAGGGAGTTCCCCTGAGATCTTCTGACGTGGCTGAGCATCGGCGTGCCCCCAAGAGGGACTGAGGGAGGCCCATCCCAGGAGGAGTGTGACGGTGAGAGAAGGGGGAGGAAAGCTGCCAAGAAGCTGGTTAGACAAAGCCTCTTACCCGCCGGAGGTGTTAGATAAGGGAGGTCATACCTGAAAGAAAAGCCAAGAGGTTAGCCAGAGAGTTCTCCCCTGCTGTTCTCCCCAGCACATGCACAGGAACGCCTGGGTCCATTGTGCTAGGGCAGGGAAGGAGGGTCACATGGATGATTACGGAGTGATAACATTAGATTAAAAGAGCAGCCATGTCCAGTAGCTAGTAAAGAAGCTGCTCAAGCAATAGCCCTGTGCTAGAGGTGCTAAAGGCCAAGCCCCGTCTGAAGACCAGTGCTGCAAGAAGAGAGTGGGCCAGTCAGGGGAATTCAGCTACTAAACATACCCAGCTGAGAATGGGCTTTTTCTGGGCAACGAGGAGGACATGAGTGATCACTTCAGATATGTAAAGGGGTCTGGTCTTTGCCCCGCCACCTCAGTAGGGCGAGGGGTTGTGGCTCCAGGCTGGGATAGAGAGGGGAGTTGGCTCGAGGTGATCAGATTTAGTGATACTAGGAACCGGACGGAATCAGGTGCATCCCTCTTCAGCAGCAGCGGCAGAAACCTGGAGCACAGGGCTCCTCCGACTGATGCCTCTCTCCTGGGCAGAGGGCCGCCCGTATGTCTGATTGCATTCACCTGGGACAGAGCTTTGAGGGCGGGCCAAAGGCTGCAGTTCTCAGCAGTTGCTGAGCTCTTCCAAAGTTAGGGGGAATGCCTCCTTCCTGAAATCTATGCCACAGCATGAAGTCCAAGCAGCTTTTTGGCAGTCGGTGACTGCTGGGACTCAATTGTTGCAGGATTGGCTGAACGAGGGTTTGGGCTTCATTTGAGCCAAGCAAGACACTCATTTCAGAGAGGAGAAAGAAACCAGCGCAGGGGATTTCACTCCAGTACCTTGGGAATTGGGGAAGGCACTCCTCAGCTTCTCCATGATGTCCTCCAAACACAGACTGACATCCCGTGCCCTCGTCTCCACCTCATCTGGGGAATGGGAGGGGAGGAGAAAAGGCAAAGCTGTGATTATAGGGCATCTTTCAGAGATTTAACTCCGGACGGATACCAAGCAGACTAGATCCACAGGGCAGGGCAGCGTGATCAGGAGACAGGCAGGGACTGGCAGCACTGCAGACAGGGTGAGGCAGTGCAGGGCGGCTCATAAAGCAGAGGGCTGGGGAGTCCTCAAAAGCAAAGCTCTGCGTTTCACAGCAGGGCAGACCAGGAAGGTGAGGGGCTGGTGACAGCAGAGGGGCCGAGTGCACCAGGTACTTCAGCTCTCCACTCTGAACAGTAGATGAATGGGCCTTTCCTGTACCACAACGATCCACCCACCCCTTGGCACATCACAATGAATGGGGCTGAGGCCCAGCTCCAGAGCCTCACCTGCAGCTTCGGTGTCAGGGGTGTTGTGCTCCTTCTCCCTGGGATGACTTTCCTCGGACGGATGGGGGGAGGAAGCTACAGAAGAGGCCGCAGAGCCATTGATGTCCAAATCTGTTGGAGGCTGGAAAGAGAAAGGAGACTTTATAAAAGTTTTCTGCTGCTCCGTTTTCGTGTTCCTCCATCGTTGACCTTGGCCTGCAACCTTTGCACATCCATTACCAGCACCTGCCACCCACATCAGCCTCCCCCCCACCCCTCCTGGGGTGTTACAGCTCCTCCTCCAGCCCCATCAGACCAAAGCCCTTTAAGATACTGGGTTCTGCATCCCGCTCCCCTGCTCCCCCCGTAAGATACCTGTAGTAACAGCTCTCTCAGGCGGTGCAGCTGGGACTCCAGCTGCTTGTTATGATCCTCCAGGATCTGCATTCGGGTCTCCAGGCGGCTCTTGTGTTGCCGAAGGATCCGTGCCTCAGCCAGGAGCTCATCGTTATGTGGGTCTTGGGCTGATTCAGCCTCTGCCACAGCGGGAGACTCCACTGCCTCATCGTGCTGCCATTTCAGACGTCTCAGCTCTCCTTGGAGGATCCTATCCAAGGGACAGTCAGGATCAAAGCAGTGACTCTACCAGCTTCGAGGGAATCCCTGAACCGGCCCCATCCGCAGCTTGGGATGGGCAACCTGTCACCGAGAAAGCCCTGCTGGCCTGATTTCTTACGAACAGGTTTGTCTGATTGTTCAGGAACCAGTGTTGCCCTGAATTCTCTGCGTGGCACCAAGTCGACGCCTGCCCCCCATTCTGCACCAGTTCCCAACAGTTTCCTAAACATGTCAGCAATGAAACAAATTTGCAGGAGACAGAGATCTCAGCTCTGGGAAAGAGCCTCCTCCTGAACCCAGCTCCTCAGTGCATGGGCCATCGCTGTGCAGCCATGGTGACAAATAAAAGAAATGAGAGATGGAAGAGGCCTGCAATGGCTTGTTCAGCTAGTCCCCAGGTCAGGGCAACATTGCTCCCTGCAGAACAGTTTCCAGACTTGCTTTAGATGTCCCAGATAACAGGGCTCCTGCCACTTCCCGTGGGAGACTGTGCCACTTTCATACCTCTCATTCCCAAGAAGTTTCATTAATAGTCCTTCCTCTTCCTCCACGTCACCCCATTACTCCAAGTTATGCTTAACGGAGTTAAATAATGCAGCTCTGTGATGTATACAGACTCCTTCCAACACTGCAGATAGCGCTCACGTCTCCATCAAGCTAAACATATCGGGCTCTTTACATCCCTCTCCATCAGTCATTCCTCCTCCCCCCCCAGCCCCTGCAATCATTTCCGCGGCTCCTCTCTGAAACTTCGTCTGCTCGTCCAGCACTTGGCAAACAGGCTAAGAGTATTCTCTGGCTCCTTTCCCCTCTGAACCAACCTCTAGCTAGGGCTTTTCACCACACACATACCTGTTCTCATCCTCTAAGTGGGCCAGGATTTTCTCCAGCTCCCCCTTATCTTCCGTGTGGAGGCTGTCCTCAACCTTCGGGCCGCACACCGGCTCTCTGTCTGTGATTGGGCTGGAGTGACGAAGCAGGTACTGATCCTCATCCCTGTCACAAAACACCAGGAGGAGGAGATCAGCGAGGGAACTCCAGCGGTGGGAGCATCGATGCCAGGTGCCGAGAGGAAAGAACAGCCACAGGGATGAGTTTTTGTACAAGAGAAGCTGGTTCTGTACTGCTTACAGCAGGGGAATTGAACTCCTGAGTTCTATTCCTGGTTACAGAGGGTGATTACGCATCACAGCTAAGGCAGGATAGATAATAAAGGAGCAGCTTCTCGCATGCCCCTGACAGACAGACAGCTTCAGTATATTTCCCTATGCAAGCAATGCAGAGAAATACACTCAGAATATAGATGGATGCATCAACTCACAGGCTATCGTCTGGGGACAAGCTGTCATTAAACAAGGAACAGTTCTGGCTTTCCATCTCTGCGAGCCTGGGGAAACAAAACTGTTATTAGTAATAACTTATTATGTGCCAGGGGAACCAGTCAATACTTCTCTATGTTCTATACACCCACAGTTCCTAGGGTCTCCTGCAGAGGGCTGGACTACACATTTTCCCAGCTGTTTTGCCCCCAGTGTCCCTGTCACCTTTTCTTTTTGTTCTAAACATTTCTGTCCTTCATAGAAGGGAATTGTAAACATGGGTAGATTGTCCTACGGGAGGTGAGCCCTCCCACATGCAGGCCCAGATCCCCACAGGTATTTATGCTTCTAAATCATTGATTTAAATGGAAGTTGAAGCCTAAAAACCTTTGTGTATCTGGGCCCTCGTCTCTGTGGCTCAGTTCCCCATCTGTGCCATGGGGACGATAGCACGTCCCTGTCTCACAGGGGGGTGAGCGGAGCAATGCTTTACGGATTGGGAGCCATGAAGTAGCTGGGAACAAAAGCCCTGAGTGAGTTGGGCGAGGGTACGACTGGCTCTGACAGGCGTTTAGCTTGTCTCTTAGGGGAACTGTTGAAGCGTAGCGGGGCTCTTCTTCAAATTCAAAGTTCTTGAATGAAAATAAAGGTCCTGTAGAAACATAAGGGTCACATCCCACTGCAGATTAGCCCATCTGGGCATCCCACTCCAAAGGAGGTCCCTGGAGCTGGGCCAGTGCCCTTCTTCCCCTCCCGGGATGAGGGATCCATGTTTTGGAGCTGACATGAGTCAATGTTAGCCATGATCCCTGCCTGTGAAGTGACTGTCGTGCGTGTCCACATGGAAAGCCCAACAGAGGAGTGTGTGAGGGGATTGGGGCACTTGGATCGCTGCATTACTCAACCCCGAGTGCTCTCCTCCCTGCAAACTGCAAAGCGGAGGCTACACACAAGGCAGACATAGGGTGTCCCAGACTGACCCTGGCTGCAGTGCCAGAATGACGTCCCACAGCGCCCCCTCCCGGGGCCCCCTGTGCCGGTGTGTGGTACCTGCTGGCAAAGTGTTCGATCCGGGAGTGAGTATCGGCATGCGGTAACATCGGGGAGGAGGCCGGTCTGGAAGACACAAACACAGGCCAGTGAGGTTTCATGGTTCCTCACTCTGCCGTCTGGCTAGGAGATGCTGTCCTGGTCCCATCTGGGTCTAGGAGAGCGAGGGACAGTCTGGAGAATCTTCACTTCCATGTGGGTTAGATAGGAAGAGGAAGCAGCATCACCACCAAACCTTCCATCTAGGGAGGGTGATGGGAATCCCAGGTCTTCTTCCAAGGCCTAGACACCAATCCAGCCTCGTCTAGAGTGAAACCTGAACCCTCTTCACCCTGCAGGGTGCCCTGCAGGGCAGGCATTTCCATTTGAATTGAGTTTCCCCTCCCCTCCCCTCCCCTCCAAACTCAAAGGCAGGCCTGGGTGGAGGGAGTGTCAGACAGGGAGGGTTGGTACGGCAGCACTCACGTCTCAGTGAAGTCAGCCTCCAACACAGACTGGACGGGCAAGTAGCCTCTCTGTGGATGCTTGCTGAAGTACTGCTTGGACCGGAACTTGTTTTTTAGGGTCGTAGCAAAGTCCCTCATGTTTTCACTAGATGTGGTCTGCAGTGAAACAGACACACCAGAGCTCTAGTGAGTAAGGGATGGGGGCATCTAGAGGAAAGAAATCCCCCAAGTCAGAGAAAGTTTTCACAGCAAAGGCCACACGTGCATGCAAGAACTGGACAATGAGCAGGGAAGAGCTGCATATGGAATCAGAGGAGCGAGGCATGTCACACACACAATGCAAGCACATGCCAACATGCACCATCTCGGGGACTGTCTCTGCACTTCACATGAACAGTTTAGGAGTGGCAGAGCCTGCGTTTGCTGCTACAGCTTCGTAATCTGCAAAACACAATTGTGCAGGCAGCTTCCGTCACGCACAGGCAGAGTTGAACAAAGCATCAGCTAAGCCATTTCTGGCAGCGCACAAGGCTAGACAGCAGGAGGGGCGCACAGCACTGAATGAAGTGTTCCCTGCAATACCAGAGGCTGTCTGCCTCTGGCTCCTGAGCCCCGGGAGACAGCGAGTGCTCAGCACGCCCCAGCTCCTCACCGGGGTATAGTACTCCATGATCGGATAGTGGAGCTTGTTCCCCTTGCTGGCCCGGCCCGTCAGGAAGCAGGTCTGACAGATATCCACGTTGAACTGCTTCAGGCTGCGGTACCTGGGAAGATGAAGAGGAGTTAGAGACACAGCACCAATCTGTGATGCATTATCTCAAAGGAGGGTCTCTGCAGGGATCTCTCTGGCTCACACCATGTGCCCATTACAGGTCACAGCAGCTCCAGTTTCCCTTGTACATCACTGAATCTAAAGCCTGGGCTCAGAGGCGCTGACCCATTTGCTGTCCCCAGAAGCCAGCAAGCTCCCTCCCTCTCACTCTTCCTACTGAGGACAGAGGGTCGGGTCCATTTGATATTTGTGGCAGTACCTGTTTGAGGCACTGCTGGTACGAATGCCCCAGACGTGGAGGTCATAGATCATATCTAAAACCTACTGCATGCCTCAGGCAAATGGCCTTTCCAGCTCACCACGGCCCCCGCTGGTTGAGGCCAGCCAGTAACACCTCCAGAATGGCCACAGCCTATACGGAGTCAACTAACCCCTGCCCCAGGACCCCAGCTCATCCTTTTTATTTGAACATGTTTGGTGTGGCTGTGGCAGGCAGGAGCAGCACAAGCTTCCCTCAGTCCTGCCAACAGGCCTCCACCCTCCCTCGAGAGACCACCCGTTGGCGTGGGAAAGCAGCTCAGCCTCCTCACATGGTCCTTGGTCTCCCTGCCAAGGTAGCCAGCCAGGGGTCCCATTAGTGCCAGCAGTTGGTGGCTTGTGATGGCCTCTGTCTGGGGGACACGTGTCTATCAAGTCATTTCCCAGAGGCCAAGAATGCGCGACAGCTGGGTCAGCTTTCAGTCACTCCCACCCTGAGCCAGGTTCCAGCAGACGCCTGCCATGGGACAGGGCTGACGTCCCACTCCCCGGCCCGGCACCACATAGGGCTCCACCGTCACCCACTTTCCATCGAGGCCGGGAGATGAAGTCTCTGCCATGAGATTTTTGTCTAGCACTTGGGGGAGATTCCCCCACTATCACTGGCTCCTGGGGCGTTCCCCTTGAGTCTCGACAGCCTGCAGGGACGGCTCTCCATACCTGAAGCCTTTGATGGGACACTGTCTGCAGACAGAGCACTTGGTTTGGTGCTTCACCTGCTCAGCAATGGTCACTCTGTGCAGGACAGCCAGCCACACCATGGACTGTGGCTCCAGGTTGGCCCATTCCAGGAACTGGATGACCTCGATCACGGGCTTCCCGTTACTCTAAGGAAAGAGGAGTGGTTCACCGTGTGAAATACCATCATGGCTCCAAGCATAGAGCAAGGCAGAGATCTCTGCTAGCCAGCACCTGGGGCAGCTCCTGTTCCATCCCCCATCCTTACCCCTCTCCCTGCTGAGCTGGCCCCATGCCCACTCCAGAGAAGGCGTGTGCATTACATGAGGTAGCTCCCACACTGATCTCCCCCACAGCTGTTCCCAGTGCTGCCGCTGCCTCCCTGCCCATTGGACAGACCCCCTGGGAAGGGAAAAGGCAAAAGGACGCACTGCCGCTGACGTTACTTACGAAGCGGAAGCAGCTGCGGACACTGGGTTCCACGTTGCTGCCCCCAAACGCCGCCACCTCCCCCAGCTGGCGCGGAACCTGGATGGCCTCATGCAACAGGATGCTGAGGTGCCGCTGGTTGCACAGACCGCCGGGATTCGCCACCTGGCCAAAGAGATCTGCCGGGAGATGGCCGAGCACCACAGCAACCAGGAGAACAAGGGTGAGAGACCAACAGCACAGACACTCCCATTACAGCCATGCAGATGCTGGAATGAACCCCTCCCCCTCTTTGGCTGGGGATGCTGCTTTATTGGGGCAAGAGGGGAAGGGGAGCAGGAGAAGGAAGATGAGGCCAGGCTTGGAGCTTTAACCCTGAGATTGACCCTTTGTCACAGCTGAGCTGATGAGCTCACCTGTGTGTGTGTCTATATTTTCACTGCAGCACTGTAACCCCAGCCTCCTGAATTAGAAGGTGTGGGATTCTGAGAAAGGGGCAGTCATTATGCAGAGATTAGTCATAGTAGGAGGGCTGCCTCTCTCTGCTCCCACCCGGCAGGCCTCCTTGCCCAGAAATTTTACAAAGCCTGGAAGCCTCCCTGCTTTGACCTAGTTACTCCAAGGACCCGGGTGGTGACTCACACTGGAATTTCTCCTTCACCTCCGTGCCACACAGACATGCGATGCCAGTCTTGAAGGACAGCGCTCGCATCTTGCCACTGCGACCACTGAAAAACAGAACGGCAGAACGCTGAGCCTCTCCCTCGCTCTTCTATGGAGGTTATTTTCTTAACAGAGTCCAGTCAGTGCCTGCTGGGAGTTCAGCAGCGTGAGCTTCCTCCCAGCAACGCCAACTGGACCACTGCAATGCCAGCTTCTTCACAGCAGTGCCCCACCTATGCCAGCTGGATCCCAGCCCCTGGCAGCGCGAGCTTCCGTGCAGCACTGCCCTGGCAGTACCCGCCGGAGCTCCAGCAGCGAGGCTCCCCTCCATGCAGTACCCAGGCAGTGCGCGGGCGCCGGCAGCACCAACTGTACAGCTCTGAAAGGAGTCAGGCCGGCAGAGAGCAGATACCTGTCGAAAACGTTGAGAAGCCAGTTGAGACTCATGTCCACGCAGAGCGGAACATTGACCAGAATGCCCCTCTCCTCCTCCAGCCGCTCGTAGAGGGCAGTCAGGCAGTGGATGACCTCCACCACGTCCATCACACGATCGCTGGGCTGCAGCTCGTGCTCGTTAAAGATTTCCAAGGCTGTGGCTAGAGTCACCAGGTCCACTGAGCGGGCCAGGGGCAGAGAAATCAGAAGCCAGAGGGGAGGCATTGGAGGAGGAGAGAACAGGGGAAGCAAATGTTACAGGTCAGAACGGAGAGGAGAGGGATGGACACTTTCTTTGAGGACCCAAACCCAACAAAAAGTACATAATCAAAGGGCCACCATCTATTTAAAAGCCACCCTTCTGTCTGACATTCTTTCCCCTACTGTTGTGACAGGTAACAGCTAAGATTCCCAGTCATTGAAAGATCAGAGGAAAACAATCTCTCAATTTGTTCTGTGAGTTTACTCTGGCCATTGGGGAGCATTTTGTGAGTCAGTTTCCCCCTTTGTGTGTACCTTTGACAGCAATGTCAGAAAGAAAAAGACATGAAAGCAAAGGAAAATGGGACTGAAAATCCACAAGAACCACAGGGGCTCCAAGATGAGGGTAGGACCTGACCCTATCTTTAACGTAATTGTCTAAATGGATCAGACAGTCCCATCGAACCGAACCAAACCAAACCAAACCAAACCAAACCAAACCCCAATCACTTACTCCACTCCAGCCTCTCCTTGTAAGCACTGAAAGGCTCCCCAGAGCAGGACAGGAGGGGCAAGGACAGCGTATGGTACTCACATCGCAGAGCTTTCTGGACACGGCGCAGCTTCATGGCTGTCCGATAAGCAGAGAATTTGATGTTGTTCAAATCAGCTGCAAAACAACGTGAGAGCATAGAATATAACTGTGGCCTGTGCATCTTCATACTCAGCACCTGCCAGTCACAGATTTGGCAGGGGACAAGGCCCTTTGAATTAGCCCAGAATCCAAGCCAAAGGATGCTGTGTCAGCTCCAGCACACAAAAGGAACAGCCCTCCCTTATGGACAGAGTGGAGGAGGAGCATGACAGAAGACAGCACAGAATCACACCAGATCTCTGCAGACTCTAGATCCCATTATATCAGGGGAGCTAAGCACAAGGTGTTCTTCCCCTTGGCAGGGTGCAGTGGGTGATTGCGCTGAGCCCTGTGGTACAAAGGACATGGGAAGGATAGGCTGCGTGAATCAGTGCTCTCTATTGGGTCATGCGGTGGCTCCCCGAGGGAGGTACCTAGAGCTGCTCTTACCTAGTGTTTGGTATAACTCTGTCATCTTGGGGTGGTCCCAGCACGTTGTCTGAGCCTGGTGGCTGAAAAAAGAAGGGAACCAAATCATTAACCCTGGAAATTAACTGGCAGACATGTGAACGGACAGATGGGCACAGGTGGCCATTATCCCTTTTTCATTACAAAGGTCCCCAACGTCTGTGCTGCACTTCCCGGATAGGAACTCCCTCTGGCCCCAAACCAGGCAGCATATGCCCACAGGACATTGCCCATCACCTGATGGTCCCGTTCTCCCATCTCAGCATAATGGCACAGAGAGAGATCCCACAGGCTCTTCTTACTGGGGGACGGTAATATCCACGGATTCCCAGTGTACACAGGCTGTGGTGCATTCAGAGGCAGGGCTCCACCCCGATGGGGTCAGGAGTGATAAGCTTTCCATTCACCTCACTTATTCTCACGTCACTGGTAATTTCACCCCCAGCCCCACCTCTTGAGGGCTGACTGCTAGGGGCCTCCCTCCTACAAAAGCCACCCCCTACTCTCCAGTGCCCCAACACCTGCTGAACAGCAGCACTTGCCAAACTACCCCCTGGACAACCTCCTTAATGTCCCCTCTGCAAAGCCTACTGAGAGTTCCCAGAGCTGGGAATGGCACAAGGGAACATATCTCTTGCCTCAACCACAGCTGAGCGTGGGACTCAGCTAGGTTACTGCTTACACCAGAAATTGAACAGTCTGCACTGAGACTACAGATCTGCGCACAGGGAAAAGGACCACGTGGACTGTGTCCGGTGGGATTGGAAGGCGTTGAGCTCACCGCAGGAGGTTCTGGAATGGACTGGATTTGTGTTTTACCCCATCAAGACCATGTAGACCTTATCAGAGGTGACTGGGAAAGTCACACAGGGGATGGAAGACAGACAGAGAGCCTAGGAAGGGGATACAGAGAGATCAGCCACTCTTCCAGCCTCTAAGCATACACTCACTTGATGTAGTATGGCACTTTATTGGGTGAAATTGCTCGTTCCCAGGGAACCTGGACAGAGGCTGCAAAGAGAGACAGACATGAAGGTTAAAGCAACGTCAGACGCTCCTGTCAGTCAAACTTCTCTCTGATGAAAGATTGCAGCTTACAGGTGGGGTGGGGCCAGGGACACGGCTCTACCTGCACGGTGAACACAGAGATGGAGTAACTGTCTCTGTGTCCCCAGCCTCACCCCACTTCCACAGTTGGCTATGGACAGGAATGCCACTGGGACCCTGCCATTGCCTTAGGTCACTGGTCAGTGAAATCCTTCATTACACAAGGTCCATCCTTGAGACCCCAACGTGCATCAGTGTGGGTGGGTGTACTGCCCTGGATTTGGGTGTCCGAGGGTGTGCTCCTACTTGCTAATATTTGGGCCACAGAGTATGAGACACCTGCTTTTTTAGTTAAGTTCAAAGCAGACTGTGAAGAGTGATAAAGGGATCTCACAAAAAAGGGTGACTGGGCAACAAAATGGAAGATGAAATTTAATGTTGATAAATGCAAAGTAATGCACTTTGGAAAACAATCCGAACTGTACAGACAAAATGATGGGGTCTAAATTATCTGTTATCATTCAAGAAAGAGATTTTGGAGTCATTGTGAATAGTTGTCTGAAAACACCTTCTCAATCTGCAGCAGCAGTCAAAAAAGCTAACAGAATGTTAGGAAACATTAAGACTCGATAGATAATAAAAGACAGAAAATATCATTATGCCTCTATATAAAGCCATTGTATGCCCGCATCTTGAACACTGCATGCAGATCTGGTGGCCCAATCTCAAAAAAAGATATATTCAAATAAAAAAAGGTACAGAGAAGAGCAACAAAAATGATTAGGGATACGGAACAGCTTCTGTATGGGGACAGATGGAAAAGACTGGACTTTTCAGCTTGGAAAAGAGACAACTAAAAGGGGATATGACAGGTGTATAAAATCTTGACTGGTGTGCAGAAAGTGATTAAGGAAAGGTTATTTACTCCTTCACATAACACAAGAACTAGGGGTCACCCAATGAAATTAATAGGCAGCAGGTTTAAAACGGTAAAAAGGAAGTATTTCTTCACACAACGCACAGTCAACCTGTAGAAATCGTTGCCAAGGGATGTGGTGAAGGCCAAAAGCATAACAGGGTTAAAAAAAGAACTAGATAAGTTCATGGAGGTTAGGTCCATCAATGGCTATTAGCCAGGATGGGCAGGGATGCAACCCCATGCTCTGAGCGTCCCTAGCCTCTGTTTGCCCGAAGCTGGGAGTGGATGATGGGGGATGGATCACTCAAACATCATCTGTTCTATTCATTCCCTCTGAAGCACCTGGCACCGGCCACTGTCAGAAGACAGGATACTGGCTAGATGGACCATTGGTCTGACCCAGTATGGCCGTTCTCACAGTTATTCGAGATCTCCTTTAGTTCAAGTGGCCGAGGCCTGTTTTTCTGAAGCTGAAGGATCAGCGGGGTAGGAATCCTGCCATAACTGCAAGGAAACCCTTTCACCACACCTATCAGCTCACCACGACACAGGCACTGCATAAACACTTCTAAGCCTGGCTCCTAAATCCGTATGCAGGCACACAAGCCAAGTGCACTGCTTCGCAGATGAGATGAGCCCCCACAAACCTCACTAATGTCATCAGGAGCTGCGGGTGCTCAGTGCCTCTGAGCATCAGGCCATTTTTATTTAGGAGCCTAACATCAGACGCCCAGGTTTGGAAATGTTGTCCTAAATGCTTTCCACTGCAGAGCTCACCAGGCTGTCAAGACAGAGCCAGCTCAGCGATGTGGGAATGGCAGCCTACCTTACAATGGAAAATAAAAGCCTTATTAACACACGCATTCTCGCCGCCCTACCCACCGGGGCGAATGCTACGGGAGCTGATTCTTCGCTGCCCTCTGTCATCTTGCTCTGTCGAGCCACAGGATTACAGAGTTTGGCATAGACCCAAGTGTCACCTGGGAGCTGCTTGCAGCTGGTGTCACCACCTCAGTGTTAGAGGCACCATTCCACCTCACTGGCCCACGTGGTTAGCAAGTACGTACTATGTTACCCTGGAGAGCTGCCTCCTGCTTAAGGGCTGGTCTCTAGAGAGGCTTAACCTATAGGGAATTGAAGCCACTTCACTTCTGAATTGGAACGCCCGCACGGGCTTAACGCGCTTTCACTGATGACTTCGCACTTTAGTGGATTCGTCTTATCTTTCCTGAGTGCCGCATGTAGACAAGCCCCTAAACCCTGTACCCCCAGGGTGCCATGGCATTATCCACCCAGGATAGCGCCATGTGTCACTTAGAAACTGTCACTCGTTAGTGCCTCTTTCTAGCTGGTTATTGGGGGTGGCCTGGCAGAGCTAGGCCAAGGGGAACATGGCTCCAGGGCAGATCTTGTGTGACCAAGGCAGTAAGAAAGGCAGGCAGGTGCGAATCTGTCCTCTGGTTTTTCACTGTACAAAGCAACCTGCACAGTGCTGAGCTTCTCCCGCCCAGGGGTATCTGACGGTGGGGATATTGGTATGTTCTGTTCACGTACTGGAGAGGAAGTGCTGGGAACCTGGTCCAAAGTCCCGATGGGCATCCTGGAGCTGCTTCAGACGTTCATTAACCGAGGTCTAGGAGAAAGGGAAACTGGAACTTAAAGTGAACCTCTCCAGGATTTCAGCTTTTAGACCAGTCAAGAGGCATTGCATATGTACTAACATAGCACTGCAACGTGCCACCCCAGGTCACCTTCTCCTACCAGCACATACCCACCCCACCTCCTCCACCTTCCTGGATTCCTGTCTCCCAACAACCAAACCCACTTGCCCACTCCCCTCCCTTGCCATCCTAGCTAATTCTCAGTCACCACACGCCAGATCCCCACTGTAGCCCCACTGAAGTCACTGGAGCTGCACCCATTTACACCAGCTGAAAACCTGCCCCATGAGCCCCCATTGCGCTGTGTCACTCATGTTGCCTTTGTTCTCCAGAGTCCCACTGAAGACTCACCACCTCCCTGCCCAGTGGCCTGTTATCTCCCTTTCACTCAGAAACGACCCATTCAGACCAAATGGCCCCAGAGTGGCCCCGGTTACCCTTGTTGCATTCTGACAGTCCCTTCCCATAATGCCCAACTACTGTTCACAGGGCACCCAACTTCTCCCCCTTGCCACTGTCCCTTCCTACCTGCAGCTGCTTCCATCGGGTGTTGATCTGCTCCAGAGCTCGGGAGTTCTCCATGGACAAATGAACATCTGAGATAGCAAGCTGGTGTGCGAGGTCATTAACTAGCTTCACCCCATCTTTTACGGGGGAGAGTTCCTCTTTAAATAGCTAGAGCCCCCAGCCCAAAGAGAAGAGAAACAAGGTGGGAAAGAGAGAAAAGCCAGTCAAGCCAGTTCCCTATTTCTTCACTGTAACACCCCTAACAACGCTCTGATACCAGACTGGGTACACCAAGGGCTGGCATTACCAGGGAGAGAGGGATCACCACTGCTCCACCCTCTTCTCTTGAGAGTGCTAGAGCAGCAGAAGGAACCCAGAAAGCCAGACTAGAGATGCATGCACTAGCACTGATGGAATTGAGTCCCTTGCTTGGGATGCTAATCAGATCCCAACTAGTAGCCAATGAGAAGAAGAGTCCTATCCAGACAGTGCATGGAGGACATAGTGAGGAGCCTATTCTCCACTCAGGATTATCTATCCCTATGGACATCATGAGCCAAATTCATATTAGCACAGTCAGTAGAGTTGCACCAGCGATGAACTGGTCCCTCTGGTTTTATCAGTATCTGGACTGAATTTTGGCACAGTCCTGTTTGGATAGTGATCATATCAGACTGCATGATGCTGTCTTACTGGAGGAGATCCTGGAGAGAAGCAACTGGTCTCCCTTAGGGACAAAGATAGGGTGAAATGTACCTTGGTTGCCTGGATGTGCTCTGGTAAGGAGTCGATGAAGAGGTCCCCAATCGGCTCCCAGGTTTCTCGCACACTCTCGGCCTGGTCCAACGTTGCACTGAGCTCCTCCATGGCCCCCTTGACCTCCAGCAGCTGCTCCAGTGTCCGTTCAATGTGACGGTGCTGGTCAACGCAGCGGGCAGTGAGCTTCTCCCACAGCTCACTGGCCACATTCGCCTGTTTCCAGACGAAACGACTGATGTTCTGGATCCGGTGCCTTGGAGAGACATCTACAAGCAAAGAAGCAGGGCCACAGTGAACAACCAGAAGATCCCGACCACAGCTGGTATAGCCAACACAAGGGTGGGGGCAGAGATACAAGGTGACAAGAGGAAGAAAGAGAGAAGAGGAGAGTTGGGAGAATTGGGAAGAGGAGAAACAAACAAAGGACAGAGAGAACGGAGAGAGAAAAAGAGGACAATTTCAGTATATGTCACAGAATGATAGAAATGGAGGGCTGGAAGGGAACTCGACAGGTTATCAAGTCCAGCCTCCTGTACTGAGGCAGGGCTGAGCAAATCTAGAGCAGCCTGACACGTATTTGTCCAACCTTCTTCTCAAAAGCCTCCAGTGATGGGGATTCCACTGGGAAGCCTATTCCAGAGCTTAACTATCCTTATAGTTAAAAAGTTTTTCCTAATAGCTAAGATAAACCTCCCTTGCTTCAGATTAAGCCCATTACTTCTTTGTCCTACTTTCAGTGGACACGGAGAACAGTTGATCACAGTCTTCTTTATAACAGCTCTTACCGTATTTGAGAACTGTTATCAGGTCCACCCCCCTCACTCTTCTTTTCTAAAGACTAAAAATGTCCAGCTTTTTTAATCCTTTCTCGCGGGTCAGGTTTTCTAAACCTTTTACCATTTTTATTGCTCTCCATTGGACTCTCTCCAATTTGTCCACATCTTTCCTAAAGTGTGACATCCAGAACTGGACACAGTACTCCAGCTGAGACTTCACCAATGCAGAATAAAGAGGGACAATTACCTCCTGGTATGACACTCCTGTTAATACATCCCAGAATGATATTAGCTTTTTTAGCAATTACATCACCTTGCTAACTCTTATTCAATTTGTGATCCACTATAACCCCCAGATCCTTTTCAGCAGTACTACCATCTAGCCAGTTATTTCCCATGTAGCCAGGCTGTTTTTGTCCCTACACACTTATGCTCTTCTTTTGTATTCATCCTTACAAGTTGTCCTGGTTTCCACTTTTTGTAGAATTCTTTTTTGATGTTCAGGTCGTTAAAGAGCTTCTGATGGAGCCATATTGGCTTCTTACTATTCTTTGTATCTTTTCTTCGTATCAGGATTGTTTGCAATTGTGCCTTTAATATTGTCTCCTGAAGGAACTGACAGCTCTCCTGAACTTCTTTATCCCTTAGATTTTCTTCCCATGGGACTTTCCCTCCAGGCCTCTGAGTTTGTTAAAGTCTGCTTTTTTTTTTAAGCCGATTGTCCTTAGTCTCACTCCTGGCTTTCCTTAGAATCATGCAATCTATCATTCAGATCGCTTTCACCACGGTTGTGTTCCATCTTCAGATTTGTGTCTCTTTCAACATTCCAACTCTGCATTGCCCCGTCCCAGTCTCTCCAGCTGCCAGTTACAAGCTTCCTGTCCACCAACATCTGTCTGATCACAGCCTGGACTCACAAGGGATGGCTTTGGGCCATGAGGCTAGGTCATTTTCCAGCGAGCTTGCCTAACAGCATATCAGGGTCCAGCATACATATTCCATTGGATACAGTGACTGAACAGCCAGGAGCTGCAGGTCTCACGAAGGACCTCTGAAGGATTGCTGCGGCCAATAGCTTCAACTGTGGTATCAAGGTGAGTGGGGAGAGCAGCAGCTGTGCCCTGGCACAGGCTCCTCCACAGGATGAGTAAAGACATGCTTTACAGGCAATAGGCCCAATGCCAGAAATCCTTCTGCAGGCAGAAACAGCCCCTCCTGATTTACACAAGTGATTTATCCAAGGTCACAAAGCAGGTCAGTGGCGGAGCTGAGTGCCCATAAGAGCTGGGAGCCCAGTACTCAGCAAAAGGGCCCTATTATTAGACATGCCAGATCACTTCACTCCTCCTCCCTATCAGTGGGGAAAGCACAGGAGCTGCCAGGACTACACACATATGCTGGGAGTGTTTGTGTACCCTGCTCCCCACCAAGAGAGGGCACGTGGCTGGCAGAGGACTTCTTCCTTTCCAGCAGTTTGGCATGGGGCAGGAGGAAGAAGACAGGAAACTCCTCAGAGCCATCAAGAAAAGGGAGAGCCCTCCAGCAGCTGCCAGAAGAGTCCCTCTGGGTTTGAACCCAGGGAAGGGGCTATGGTTTCATATAAAGGGTGCGGCTCATTTGAAGAGCAGGGAGAAGCGTTCATTCTGCCGGCAAGTGGCCTGCTAATTAAATCACTGCTCTGTGCCCCCATGTATCACGTTACATCTCTCTAGGACAGGCCACACACTACACCGTCCGCAGCGTGTGCCACACCCTGTGCGTGCTGTGCCCCGTCCTGCCACAAAGTAGCATGACATAGGATCTGTCTCCATGGCCGTCGGAGATGTGATGGCAGCACGTCCCTGAGCTGGCTTTATTCGAGCTAGCTCTAGTGCCAATAGCAGCGATGGGCTTCGGCGCAGGCCAGTCACCACAGTGATGACCTAGGGTCCCAGGCGGGCTTGTACAGCCTCTGCTGAAGTTCGTGCTGCTGCAGGTACCCGAACTAGCTAGATCAAGGCAGCTATGTTTACAGGTGCTGCGAACAGGCATACCCAAGGGGACACATGGCGTGCCAGTGCCAGGTGACACCCCACCATTACACCGTGCTAAGGTCCAGCACGTTCAGTTCATTCATGCTGCACTGCAGTACGCAATGCCATGTTGCACCCCACCCAACACACCCCCCCCGGTCTCATCTCTTCTCTTAGAGCGACAGCATGCAGGGTCCGAGAGCGAGGCCAGGCTGACATGAGGACAGGGAGGGGGATGAGCGTGGGAGGCTCCACGTACCTTTATTTTCAGAATTTGGTTCCTCTAATTCCTCAAATGGGTGCTGGGAAAGGAAGGCTTGCGCTGACTCCAGGATGGAATAAATATATGGGCCCCGAGATTTCACCTCTTCCATGAAAGCCTGTAGAAGGGAGGCACAGCACAGCAAGAAAAGACTGAGTTAGAGAAATGTAAGGCTCCCTTCCTCAGCTAAGAGCTGTGCAGTAAATTGCTCACTCCAGTGCACAAGGGAGCCACTGGCACAGAGCACGTAATTGACATGTTAAAGAAGCTCTGCCTGAGAAGATGGTACATGAACATCTTTAGAGTACAAAGGAAAGTTAATGGAGAAACAGCCCTGGGATTCAAAGAAGATCCCACCACATGGAAGGAGGAGAGAGATTTGGTGAGAAGTTCTGTAGATCGATGGTGTCTAAGAAACAGGTGTGTTCTGGGCTATGAATTATTAAAAGGGAGGCATTCTGATCACGGCCAGTTTGCACTGTGGGTCCAGGGAGGAGGAAACTGTCCCTTGTAAGAGTTTTCCTAAATTCAGGTGGGATAACACTGGTTAATCCGAGCTGCTAGGTGCTATGACACAACAAGGATCTCTCACATCCCCGTCATTGTGTCAGCTGTAAATCAAAGGCAGACAGAGGACCCGACCTGGTCTCTTGGATCTCAGAATCCCCACCAGCATGGCCAAAGAAAGGCATCTGTCCGTTTGAGAGCCTGGATACTTGTAGCCAGTTGGGAAACAGGTGATAAGCAATAGTCAGTGACTGAGGCTCAGTATCCAGTTCTAGGATCTCTTTGAAGATTTAATCTATAATGCTGCTTAACACAGATTCACTTTCTGTAATTTACAGCAAATGCCTCTTCACTGTCTAAACTGGACTGATTCTGTCTGTTATTCATTGGGGAAAATTCAAGCTGGAGCTTTTCAGGAGAACATTGGCTCCACCTCATAAGGGAAGGGGAAAGGTGCAAGTGACAGCCTGTGCACTGGCCCCAAATATGGGTCACGGCGGGACCTGTAAGTACAGTTGTGTGCAGACAGGCCAGGTCAGGTATGCAGGTTCTATGCCAAGGAACCTGGGGCTCATCCTAGCTGGTGTGTGAGTGAAGGACTCTAGGGAGTGTGTATCTGGAAACATACCGCATGCGTTTCTTTTTCCTGCTGCACCAACAGCACATCTCCCTGGAGTGGCAGCTGTGCAGACAACTCTTCATCCTTCTGACCCAGCCAGTCTATGATCTCCTGGAGGGGGAGCTGCAGCTTCCCACTGTGGTCTGAAAAGGCCTCCAGACGAGCCCTGTGTAGGAGGGGAGGGAACAGGCAGCAGAAACAAGAATGTGGCCTGAGGGGAATTCACCCCTCTTCACAAAGGGAAGAGTGGACGGTTCACTGGGCCCCTGCGGCTCAGAGGGCACCAGCCTAATCTCACACAGTATGTGCCTTCTGCCCTGATGAGAGGCAAGAGGGCCAGGAATGCTAAGGGAAAACTTCCCACACCCAGGGCCTATGAATGGCTCTCTGCTGCACTGGTGCACTGACTGCCTGCGCTGGTCCCAGGTGAGCATGCACATGGATACTACACTGGCATCACATGCAGGAGACGATCCCCTCCATGGGAGATTTCCAGGAGCTCAGCATTAGAAGCCTTTGCTGGTATTAGCAGGGGTGGGTGAGAGGATGCCCTGAAGCTGTTTCTGATCTCCAAGTGCGTGATGGGGGACAGCAGAGGAACCTGCCTGGACTTGTGCGTATGTACGGACTGAACTCCAGCTATGCCCATATTGGCAGGGACTTGGCTATCAGTTGTCGCAGGCTGGACCATTTCCAGGAGAGTTTGCGTGTTAAGGCAAAGCACAAATTAGTATGCCCCAGTTGAACTCTCAGTGATGCTGGCCGTGGATCTGCAACCTCAGAAGGCTGCAGAAAGGCACATGCTCCTAGAACCAGGGGAGGGGCCTGGAGGGAAGGGGCAGGCCACAGAGGGAGGGGATGTGAAGGGAATAGGTTCCCTGCGTCTTCATCTTGGGCAGTAAGAAGTGGAACACACGCAGAGCTGCAGTGAGGAATGGAGGGCGGGGGGAGGGGGAGGAGACAGAAAGCAGGAATGGAGGGGGAAGAAGAGAGATAAAGGGATAAGAGAAAACACTGGGAAAGAAGGAGTGAGAGCAACAGCAAGGGCAAATGAAAAGAAAATACATTTCAAGAAGAGAAAGAAAGTCAGTGACTCAGAGATTTGTCTCAGCTTTAGAGGTCGGGAGGTCAGTGAACTTGGGTGGCAAATGAACTGAACAAGATCGAAAGGCCTGTGCCTAACGTCTCCAGCAGGCAGTCCCAGGGCACAGCAAAACCCAGCAAGCTCACTCCATCCAGGGAGTCCTACCGAAGGCTGTGGGATTTCTTTTTTATCTCATTCCAACAAAGATTCATCTCCAGAGGTATCTGGGGCCCAAGGGCGCTGTCTGGAGCCTGCCGGGTTACACAGGGCGATCCTTCACCATCTTCAGCTGCTTTAACCTAGATAGAAACATAGACACCTGACACACTATATCCAGAGAGAGGATGTTTAGTGGCTAGAGTGCATGGCTGATTGCCACTTTCACTTCTGCCACTGACTCACTGTGTGTTCTTGGGCATGACCCTTAACATTTATTTGCTTCAGCTTTGCCATCTGCACAAAGGGATTGAAATGCCACTTGCATCACAGAAGGTCTTGAGGTTTTGTTAATGAATGATTTAAAGCACTGTGAGGTGCTGGAATGAAGGATGTACTATCAGTATGACACATTATAAAGTTATCGGCGTTTACAACCCTTCAAGAGGAGGACGAGGGGTTTTACTCTTATGCTTTCAGGTTTTCTTAAACTGGTATTCCAGCATCTTCTAGATCTAATAAGAGCAACTGCCTGATGTGTGTCTGTCACTACTACCCTCTGTTGGCTTGAGTCGGACTTGCTCAGCTGTGTAGCATAGATTCCACACTACTACCAGCTAAGGGAGATTCCCTGTCAACTTAAGCAGTTAGAGCTTGTGCTTTTGGAGCAGCAAGAAGCACAGGCTTCAACTTCTCTTCCTGCTGCTGCCATTAAATTCTGAGGGGTCTCGGCATGCAGCACAGTGACAACCACATGACCACCAATTTGTTACAATATTAATGGCCCTGGTTGTGTGGCCTGATCCACCACAAAAGACGGACTATGAGCTCCTGTAGAAGACTGCAGGGGAGAACATTTTCTGGTGGTCTGGGGGCCCAACTTCCAGAGACTCTGCTGCTTCTCTGCACCCACTGCAGAAGGAAGAGCGCGTGTGCGTGTGAAAATCAGGGAGAGACTCTGAATTCCAGAGACATACCCCAGTAACTTGAAGAAAGGAGAGGACACTACATGTCTTTGCATTCAGAGTGCTTTTCCTCTGAGAATCTCAAAGCACTTTACAGCCTCGGTCCCTTGGGGAAAAGGGAAGCATTATCCACATTCTACAAAAGGGGGAAAGTGGGGCACTGCATGGGGAAATAACTCGCCCAGTGAGTCAGTAGCAGAGTTAGGAGAGGAACCTAGTCTCCTGACTGCCACTCCTGAGTTCTGATTGCTAGACTGCGCTCTCTCTTATGACAACAGCAGAGACAATCCCACTTGCTAGATGCACCAAACAAACCAACAATCTGAGGCATGATCTAAAGTGCAACACAAACACACACACCACTGGACTGAATGTGTTTGGCGTGCATGGGTGGAGAGGGCTTGGGTGTGACCATAATGGCAGCTTGCTGCCTGTTGCCAAAACACACAAAGGTTTACCGTTTTCACAGATGGGAAGTTGCTGTGTTTTGTTTGGGAAAGGACAAGATTTCCCTCCAGTTCTAATTTGTTGGCAGGGCTCACAAGTGGTAACAATTAACATGCGTTAGCACCCTTCATTCCCAAGTGCTTTCCAAACCATCTGCACAGGAATCACTTCAGAGAGCAGCTACCTCTGAGGGGTGTGGTAATTGTTTCAAAGAGCACAGCTACACTGTAACAGTTTTGAGCAAGGAGTCAGAGGAGGGGGACCATATGCTAATAGGACAGAAGGAAAGACTGGAGCAGGCAGAACAGAATAGAAATGAATTCAGGGCAGTTCTATGGCCTGTGTTAGCGAGAAGGTCAGACTAGAGGATCACAATGGTCCCTGCTGGCTATATAACCTATCAGAAGGGGTTTTCGCCAGGTCAGTAGAGTTATCACGCCTCCACTCCCCAGAAAAAGTGCTGGGAGCTACTTAATGATCACAGCGGGGGCAGAAGCTTGTTTTACGTTTCACCCAAAACACGTTTAATTTTCTGCCCCTGATCTGCCATGTCTTTCCAAAGAGCATCCTCAAGATCATCAAACACAGAGTACAGAGGAATCCTAGACAGATGAATATCATAAATCTTTCAAGCTAACACTGCTGCCTGTATAGACTTTCAATATACATTTCATGTGCAAACATTCATGCTGCCAAAGTAGGTTAGCACTGCGTAGCTATAGCCACCTCCTCTGTCTTCAGGGAGATTACAAAGGGATCATGACCAAATGCCTTTCACCATCTGGGGGGTAAACAGAGCTGCGTGGACATAACCCGGCAGGAAGCATGATCCTCTCCAGCTTAGTTTAGGGAAAGGTTAAAAGTCCACAATTCCTGCCACTCACTATGTCCCATAGATGAGCCAGAATGACAGCAGCCATGCACTGGCCAGATGTGCAACACCTGTTCTCCAGAACAAAACCCCTGCAGGTGAGCGGGTAAGGAAAGCAGCGCTTCCACATGAAGCACCAGTTCCCAGTGGCGGCAGCTGCAGAGGTGCAGGCTAGTTGGCTCTTTCTCCCCCCAGACATCAGATGCATCTGAACAGTTTTATTTTTAGATATGTGCATAGGCGCACACACACACACACACACACACACACACACACACACACACACACACACACACACACACGGGCTGTGGAGAGCTTCCCCTACCTGTGCAGAGCCAGGGATCCATAGTGCAGCTGTTCAGCAGCTTCCCAGGAGAGAACATTGCCCCCCACCCTTCCCAGTGCCATCAGCCAGCACCAGGCAGACCAGAGCAGGAGAAAGGCAAACAGCACCACAGGGAAGAGAGGCAGGGTGGAAGGGACCAGAGGGCGGGCGAAGAGCAGGACGGGAGAGCTAAGAGGAGCTGGTGGCTGCTGCTCTGTTTGCTGACCCCCCAGGAATCCAGAGGGGGGCGGCGGCAGCTGCTGCTCTGCCAGTGAATCACAGCTTTGTCCGGGTAGAATTCCAACTCCTTCCAACCTGCCTTCACCCCCATTGGTGCCACGGCGGCTGCCTGTGCATGAGGAAGGGCAGGGTGTCACCAGCAGTCACCCTGTGCACACGCGTGTGCAAAAGGCACTGATGGGGGAGACTGTGCCATTGCCACAGCTAGCCACGTTCAAAGAAATCACTGTACGTATAAGAGAATGCAATGCTGGGCAGGGTCACCCCCGGGTAATAGCAAAAGGTGATAGCAAAGGTGGCACTGGACAGGGCTGGCCCCAGGTGATAGCAAAGGCAATGATGCAGCAGCCCCCAGGCTCTCTGGATACTGGGGAGCACCCAAGGGCGCTCTCTCAGCCCCATTATAGTGCAGAATCAAATCCCTTGACAGCGATGGGGTGTGTGGGGTGGCATGGGGGATGGAAACAGAAACTCCCCTAACTCCATTCTACGAGGAGGGAGACTACACAGAAAGACCCATGGGGTTCCCTACTGCTACCAGACACCCTGCGCAGAGCATCAGTGGGGAAGCGTCTGTCCTGGCCTCCACCTCCTGGCCAGAGCCACCATGAGATCTCCTAGGTGGGCCCAGCAGAGGTGTGTGTCGCAGTGATGGCCAGGGCCTGCCCTAGGGACAGCAGCACAGAAAAGGGGAAGCCCCTCTGCAGATTCAGCACCCACCCCCCAGTCTGACTCCCCCAGTCAATGTCCCCATTCATGGGCCTGACTCACCACTCTGCACCCAGTGCAAACATCTTGTTTTTGCCAAAAGGATTTCACACAGTCCCCATCTGTCTCCCACAGAGTTCTCGGGAGTTTCTGCAGCTCGGCATTGTTCCCATGCTCAGATCCACCTACAGGAACACAATGAAAAGCTCCCTGTATCTCTCCCTCTCCATCTCTCTCATTCTCTCTCTGCACGCCTGCCATCCCTCCCCGTTCATCCCCTCCCTGCCCCCTCTGGACTGGGCTGCCCTTCACGATCAGGGGTCTCTCACATCAACACACCCTTCTGCATCACCAACCCACCAGGAGCGCACTCCAAAGCGAGGAGAATAGCGACGCCAGCTCCCCTAATGAGCAAGGCCTGGCCCAGGGAGCGGGCAGACAGCATGCGGACCTTGGCGGGTGGAAGGCAGAGCGGCTATTAAGATCGCTGCCCTGCAAGCTGAGCAAGCCAGCGGCCTGGCACTCTGCCTGAGCGTGGGGTTAAATACCCTGGCCCTGTGCAGCACAGAAGTCAGGAGAGGCTTTGGATGGGTGATAAATGAGCCCTGAGCAATGAGTGCCCTTGTACACTCCTTTCTCCAGTGCAGCTACTGACTGTTGCAAGTGTCCCTGAGGCTGCCCTGGCCTCTATGTTTCCCTGCTCATTCCCTCTTCCCTGCCTGTACCCCCAAGGAGAGCCAGCTCCACCCACAGATTGCTCCTCAGCACGGTCACGGCAGGCAAAGGAAGGTGCTGCGCACTCTTCACTCTCCATCCGACCTTCTGCTCCTTGTTGAATCTGCTGGGTCCTTTATTAACCCACTCACACACTCCTGGTAATAGCTACATAACAGCCACCCCCACCCCCACCCCATACACACTGACTCAGAACCAGCAGAGGAAAGTCATGGGCTCATCTGTGAGCCCCGCTTCCAGCCAGGGAATTGGCTCAGACAGATAGACATGCCGGTTTCTCACACTTCCTTCTCCCAGCTTCTCCCCCCTGAGCTCCAGATCTCCATGCTGGGATAGCCCACCAGTGCAATGGCAATACACTGTGCTGGGATCCAGCCCTGGGCCCCAGACTCAACCCGAGCTTCTTGGAGCCAGCAAAAACCTGGACATGCTGTAGAAGAGAAGGAGTGTTCAGGCCAAGAGAGGCTTGCTTCACTCCTGCTGTTGCTGCAGGGAGCTGGTCCAGCACTCTTCAGCCAGAGGGAGCAGGAATGGAAAGAGGCAGTAAAGGGGCGAATGGAAAGAGCCCTGAAGAGGCGTGGCTGAACCTCCAGATTAGACCAGCAATGCAGACATTTCTGAGCCTTCTCTGCCATCGGCTGGGGTCCTGGGTTAATTTGCTCATTTCCCTTTCGCAGGCAGGACAATCTGCCAGTCTAGGCTAAGCTTAGCACAAGAAGTGCAAGGCACACACACATCCAGTGACCACTGACACAGTATCTGAGGGACATACAGGCCATGCAGGTCAGAAAACCGCTCAGAATGGCTACTGGCCCCTAGCCCGCCCTGCCAAGAAGAGCACATGCCTGCTTCTAAGCAAAAGCCTGTGATTTCCAAAGAGGCTGAAGGGAGATAGACCCCTACAGTCCCAACATGGGACCAGTGCTGCCAACCCTACGTGTTCAAAAATCATGAGTCAGACCCCAAAGAATCATGAGACTTAAAAAAACAAGGTTACTTACCAGTAACTGATGTTCTTCAAGATGTGTTGTTCATGTCCATTCCACTATAAGTGTGTGCACGCCTCCGCGCACGGCTACCGGAACATTCTTTCCCTTTAGTTGATCCCGTAGGGCTGGCTCTGGTGCTCCCTGGAGTCCCACACACATGCCGTGGTATATAAAGCACTGCTGGACCTACGCCCCCTCAGTCCCTTCTTTCTGCCAACTTCGGTGGCGCGGACAGGGGGTGGGTTGTGGAACGGACATGAGCAACACATCTCGAAGAACATCAGTTACTGGTAAGTAACCTTGTTTTCTTCTTCGAGTAATTGCTCATGTCCATTCCACTCTAGGTGACTAACAAGCAGTACCTCAGAGGTGGGCAGGAGTTAGTGGTGAGCTGTCTGCAGCCCAGCTCTGCTGAAGCCCACTACTACCCATGCCTTGGACAGAGGCGTGGTGGGACATGAAGGTACGCACCGCCAGCCTGGCAGCTGCTTTGCAGATGCCCTTCCCTAGCACTTCCGCTAGGAAGGCTGCAGATGGAACTTGAGCTCTGTTGGGTGAGCTCTGACATCCGGAAGCGGCACCTTCACCTGCTCATGGCCCAACGCGATGCAGGAAATTATTCGCAAGGAATTTGCAGCAGCCGGGGACCGGTGAAGCTTTCATCCTGTCGGAAGCTGCGAGGAAGAGCTGTGTCACTCTCCGGAACAGCCTCGTACATGTGATGTAGAAGCCAGGGCCCCACTTGCATTTTAGCGAGTGCTGCCTTCTCCTCTCCTCCAAACTGTGTGGTTCAGGGAAACCTGGGGAGAATATATGATTGTTCCAATGAGACTGGGCAACCACCTTGGGCCGGAGGGCCCGGTGCGGTCTCACTGAACCTTATCTTATTGACTACAGTATGAGGGAGGAGCTCTGAGGTCAGAGCTCTGGTCCTGGAGACCTTCCTTGCTGAGGTAAATACCCCCAGGAAAGCCACCTTCTCAGAAGGCTAGAGTAGAGGGTATGACGCCCTGGGTTCCAGGGGTGGGGGGCTGGGCAGGACCAGATCGAGATCCCAGGGAAGCACGGGGTTGCGGGCCTACGGATAGAGCCTCCCACCCCCTTCAGGGACGGAACCGCCATCAGTCTGGAGGACCGCAATCCCCCTTCCAGTGGCTGATGGACAGCTGATATGGCTGCTAGTGGGGCTCCAGGGAGGCCACAGTCGGTCCCTGGAGCTTTAGCTGCGGCAAGTACTTCCTGGATCGCCTCCGCTGGTGAAAGGCCGGGCAGCGTATATTGGGCTGCTCCAGGCAAGCAACAGCCACTTCCACTTAACCCGGTACACAGCCTGCGTGGAGGGTTTCCTGCTACCTATCACAGTACGCCCTGGGCTTGTTCTGAGCAGATTGGTGGCCGACAGGCGATGAGCAAGCCATCACTCCCCGAGGTGTCGGGGATCCATTTCTGGGCACCACAGGTGACTGCAATCCTGGTAGCTGGAGTCGCGCTGGCTCGGAGGTTCCCAAGGTGGGCAATCAAGAAATCCAGCAGCATGCTGAATCCGTGCTGGCGTGGCCAGCTGGAACAATAGGGATGGCATCTGATTAGCCCCTCCTAGTTGAGCAGGACTGTGTGCAGGAGGGGAGGGTGGGAGAGCGAATATGAAGGTCTCTGATTGCTACGGACGAATGGCGTTGGCGAGTGCCCCCGCCCCTTGGCCATAGAGGGAGCAGAACCGTGGACACTTCATGCTGCAGACTGATACAGACTGATTCCTTTTGGGGAACCCGCCTCCAGACGGTTGTAGATGCCCTTAGTAGGCGCAGCAACCCCTTGTGGTGAGGAAGAGCGACTCCTTGATGTGGTCCGCCTCGTCGTTCCTCACCCCCGGGAGGTGATCACCGCCAGGTCCCAAGGACCGATAGGTTCCCTTCATAAGGCTGATGAACGGGCTCCTGCTGCCTGTTGGTGTAGTACCTGGTCGCTACACTGACTGACAGCACCTGTACCGCCCTGCTTTCGATAAAACGGAGGGACCTTCTGCAAGCCCTGCGAGCGTTTCGCGGGTCTCTCATCGGTGATGCCTCTCCTTCCTTGGCCAGATGCCTTGTAAGGCGACATGAGCGCTGATACGGCAGTGTACTCTTTACTCGAGGTGGCCGCTATCGGGGTAACTGAAGGAGCCTGTTCCTTGACACACACATCCCAAGGGGTCATTTACCAGACTCGGGAGGCTAGGGCTTGCTGCTGTCGGGTTATTATTTTTGGGGTGGGGGAGAAGAGGGGATCGTAGCCCCTTGATGTATGAGCTGCCTGCTCAGACTGTATCCCGGGGCCGTGACTGAAGCGGCCTAAGTGTCGGGCTAGCTGTCCTCACCCCATAGGTGCAGGCCAACCTGTGCCCTATCCGCTGTTGGCAACCTTTGGCTGTGGTCGTTTGTGCATGTGGCCCATCCCGAGGAAGTCTGTCCCACAGCCGGGCTGGGGCAAGAAGGTCTGGTCCGGGAAGCAACCGGTCACTCCAATGCATTCCGTAGGCTGCACCTGAGTTAACATGGGCTTTGTGCGTTTACCAGCAGGACCCCTCCAGTCGCGAGAGATGCCTGACCGGCTCAACCTGCTCCGGGCTTGGGACCTGGGCCTGTCTGAGCGGACCAAGCACTGTCAAGCATGCAGCTACCCCTGCCAGGCCTTCAGTAAACACCGTCGGCCAAGTAACAGACCGCAGGGTAAGCCGTAAAGCGTTAGAGGGGGTAACCCTTATGAAGTGGAGGAACCTTGAGGATGTGCGTCCCTGACATCCAGGGCGGCATATGGAGCTTCTGTTCCCATTACTGGAGCCGGGGGGACCATGTGAGACTTGAGCCCCTTGTTTGGTATTTGCGCGATGACATAGGTCTGTCACCGTCCTCAAATCCCCCCCATTTTTGGGGTGGCGGGTGGGGAATGAGGAAGTACCTCGAGTAGGACCTCTTCCACCATCGCCTGAGGGACCTCTCCTGCTGCTCCTGGCTGAGGCGGCCTCAACCTCTTGGATGTGGAATTGCCACTGAGAGGGAGGAAGGGGAATGCATTGAGAGACGACCGGAGGCCCTAGCTCGCCGGGCTATCTCAGTGGCCCCGTGGGCCAAAGGCCTTCTGGTTCACCCAAGCCTAAAGGAGGGTATAGGCGGCTCAGGCGCTGCCCTTACGTTCACCAGCAGAAGGGCCCTTCCGATTGTCCCATAGCCGAGAGGACCTTTACTGAGGGCCTAAGGAGCCAGTCAGGGTGGATGTTATCTCTTAGACCCCCTGACTCTGTCCCCTTGCCCGTAGGTCGTGATACGGCCATGGCTGGCCCTCCGCTGCTACTGTCCCTGGAGACCTGCCCAACACCTGAAGGTCTGTGGCACATGGCAGCCCAGGGAATGGAGCATGGTCTAGGAGTCCCTGAGGCCATGCAGCTCTGCCTCTAAGTGGACGAAGAGAAGGCTGACCCATCTATGGAAGAGGCCCTGATGGGCGGTTGGACCTTTTCGGGATAGCCCAGGATTGCAACCACTAACCTCCAGGCATGCCGATGGCAGAGGAATGGCTCTGCCCACCAAACAGGCAGCCACTGAAGGTGGCTGAAGCGCTGCTCTAGCTCCCGCGGTACCCTGCTCTGCAATGGCCCACAGGCTCAGCATCTGCTGCCGGGCAGAGCCTCAGCAAAGCAGCTCCCTGAGTCCCCCAAGGGGCTCACCTTCCACTTGCTGGTAGTGCTACTGAATAAAGTTTTCCCAAAGAAGTCTGGTTTGCAGTCGTCCTTGTTGTCTGGAGTAGAGCCCGTCTGCCCCGCCTATCCCTGTGGCTGGCAGCAACCACCACCAGAGACAGGAGGCGGGGAGGTGAACAGTATTCAAACCCCTTGGCTGGGTGTAATACTTTTCCCGGCTCATTTAGGCATCAGGATACGGAGGAGGGGGTTTTGCCACAAGACCCTCACTATGTTGGGCACCCCTCTGTAGGTCAGGGCAGCTACCCCTCTGTAGGTCAGGGCAGCTACCCCTCTGTGGAGCTCCTTGGTAGCATATTAAAGGTTGTCTGGACGCCCCTTTTGCTCCTTTGCCTCCAGCCCCCTGGTGGAGGCCACCTCCTGAGCAGTTCCCGGTGTGCCCTAGAAACAACCAGGGCTCTGGAGCGTGCTTCATCTGGCAGGGAGGAGGGGGAGCCGCCCGTGGGGCCAAGTCATTGTCTGAGGGTGCATGGTGGCCTTTTCCTTGACTTGAGGCACTGACTGCATCCCTGAGGGGTTGACAGACCATGGTCCCGTCCCTCCTCGGGAAACCCCTTAGGCCCCATACGGCCATTGGGGTGGCCATTGCCTTTGAGGCCATCTGCCTGGGGTTCTAGCACCTTTGTTGATGGATGCTCCCCCAGGTACTGTATCCCCAAAGGGACACAGAGACACTGTTGACAGACCACTGCTGGGGCTGCCCAAAGCTTCTTACTGTGCGGTACCATCGCTTCAGAGAGCGACCCCTTGGCGATGACCACCTCGACTACCAGGTTCGTCGTGGGTGCTGCAGCCGGAGCAGGCGTACGGAGAATGGTCCGGCGAGCTGGGGTAACCTAAGCATCATCCCTGCATCAAAGACTTTTTGCACTCTGCATGCGTCAAGCTGAGTCAGGCTCCAGAGACCAGCTCTGCCCGGCTTCGGTGCAGGGCGAACTCCTCGGTGCCGAGTCTGTCCCCGGCCACCGAGTTTGGCGCAGCCTCGGTATGGGGGGTGAAACCTCGGTGCCAAGGCTGTCTCCGGCATCCAGGCTTTGCTTCGGTGCAAGGTCAAACTCCTGGCATCTGGGGTTCATCGTTGCCTTGGTGCGGGGGGGAGCAAACTCCTCAGTGCTGAGCCTGTCTCCAGCTACCGGGTTCTATACCGCCCGGCTCCTCGGTACTGAGACTGTCTCCGGTGACCGGGATCAGCGCTGCGTACTTGCTGGCAAACTCTTCGGTGCCGGAGCGGTGGGATGGACCTCACCCGGTGCCGGGGGGTCGAGACCGGTGTTGGGCGGGCGACTTTGTTCTCCGCCTCGGTTCAGGTCGGTCCAGCAACCACGACCTGGGTTGACTTCTAGTGGAGTGTTTCTGCTCTACTCTAGGAAACCGGCCTGCAGGAGATCTTCCCCAGTACGGGGAGGATCTCCTGAGCCATTCAGGGGGTCCCAACGTGGGCTTCCCCTTAATGCCAGCCCCTTCTCTCTTGCAGAGGTATGGGCGGCAACAGCATCTGCAAGGCCAACAAGGCTCTTGCCGCACTTCGGCCACCAAAGTTGACAGTGCCAGCAGGTGCCAAGGGGCTCCCCCACTCCTCCAGTCAGGGGAGGCTCCCTGGCTGGAGATTCTGGCTCCAGCAGCGGGTCTCCGTGATCCGACCTCGGTGGGGATCAGTGCTGCACCCTGCCTGCTCCGATGGTGCAGGGGAGTCAGAATGCTTCCGACTCCACGGTGCCGAGTCGGGTCAGTGCCATCTGCACCGGTGGCGTGCTGGATACCACAGTGAAGCAGTTGGCTCGGAGCCGGCTCGGGGCTCTGTGAGTTGGGCTTTCAGGCAGATTTTCTGGTGGTCTGAAAGCCTTACGATCCATTCTCTCACTTACGAAGAGCTTCCCCCCCATGCTTCAGGCAGTGGGGGTCAGTTAGCAGGAAAGCCTTCCCGCCAGCGTGCATGGCTTGAGGACATGACACTGGAGCATACTTGCTCCCGGTAAGAAACTAAGCTAGACTATCTTCAAGTGTGTAACTACCACTACAGCAGTTACTAATCTAACTAACTAATTAACACAAAAAAACCTAGTTTAACATTTAAACATGAGGAATAAAGCGCTTGTAATGGAAGCGCAGGCAGTTCCAGTAACCACCACGGGCAGAAAGAAGGAACTGAGGGGCTGCAGGGCTGGCAGTGCCTCATATACCAAGGCATGTACGCAGGACTCCAGGGGGCACAAGAGCCAGCCCTATGGGATCTGCTAAGGGGAAAAACGTTCTGGTAGCTGTGCATGGAGGCATGCACACACCTGTAATGGAATGGACATGAGCAATTACTCAAAGAAGAACAGCTGGATTTTTTCTTTGCCTTCAGGTTTCTGAGCCGTTAGCACCAGGATCATATTTTCCACCTCTACTCTGCTGAAACTTCCTTTTTTAAACATGAAAGCTGATTCCCCTCCTCCCAACACATGATTCCAGGAGCTGGGGCTTCAAGAAAAACACCAAATATTGCAAAACTAATCATAAGATCATGAGAGGTGACAACAGAGCCCCTCTCAGCCCCATGCACACATACATGATTTTTCGTGTAGGAGGTTTGAAATCCAGAACCGATTCCCAGTGCTGCACATTGTCGCTCAAGCCAATCTCTTGTTTGTGAAGCACTGTGCATTTGGAAAGTGCTATATGAGTGGAATATGCAAAGTGGAAGCCAGGAGGACGGGGGAACAGAGGAAATAACAGCCCCACCACTAACAGAAATGTAGGAGGTGCCAATTTGCCATAAAGACAGAAGTTTGGCAACGGTCACTAAAACTCTGAATTTAAAGAAAAAAATAGTATGAGAGTCACCAAGCTCCGGCACTCTTACCTGAGACTGTGGTTGGGCGGTGCTGCTGCGACGCGACTGGTCTGCTGTGCGCCGCTCATGACATCGTGGGAGGGTGTAGGGGCATCCCTGCATGACCATTGGCTGCATCAGAACGGAGGTTCATGGGAATGTAGACTTCTCTGGGCACAGGCACCTGAAACATAGTGTGAAATCCACTGGATCAGCTCTCAGATCTCACCATTCAGGAGAGCTGGGTGACTTGCAGGGAAAAAACTAGGCACACAGGCCTTGCCACAAGAGGACAAATCAAAGGTCTGCTTTGTCCAGAAGCCTGTGTCCGAGAGTCGCCAGTCTAGATGCTTCTCAGGAAGGCATATGTTCCCCCATAATGCACTCATTGTACAGTATGGAACAATGGAGGGGAAATTCTTCCTGACTCCACCTGCCAGATCAGCTTCTGCCCTGAAGCATGAAGACTAAAAGGCCTTGTCATTTTTATCCTAGAACTAGTGTCACTGAAGATGCTATTTTCTTTCTTATATAAACAATCTAATCCTCTTTTGTAAGCAATTTGCCTTAACAAATCCCTGTGGCAATGAGTTCCACAAATTATACTACAGCATGCAAAAATGTCTTAGTGCTATAGAGCTTAGCAGGAAAGAGGGAGGAACTGCCATGGGCACTAGCACTGTTGCTATTTACCCTCAAAGATCTCAGAGGGACAGGAATAATTAATACATCCTGTGTTTGGAAGGAATATTGATTGTAAAGCCATATGTCTACAGCTCCAAAGACAGATAAACTATACATTATACATGAAAAAACCCACCACAAACACAAACTCCATCATGGGTCATTACAGCACCTAGAAAAAGGCATTTGTAATGTATAATACATAATACATTACAATGATTAACTGGTCTCTCACCTATTCCACTCTTTTCTTCTGGCCATTGTGCTGCTCCTGCATTTCCATTTAGGCAGCAAAGCAGCTGAGAAAGGACAACATTCTACAATAAGGCACAATATACGACTATACTAATCTGTGATACCACAAGGCTTGGGGCTGTGACTAAAGAGGACAATATCAAGGCAGACAACATGAAAAGTTCATAGATTGCATCATTAGCATTTGCCCTTCCATGGCACTTTTCAGATGAGGAGTTCAACGTGCTTTACAAACATAAAATCAGGCTCAACACCCCTGGACAATCAACAACGTTAATTTGCCGTTTTACAGAAAGCTCTGGAGAAACCAAGACACAGAAATTAAATGTTTTTCCCAAGCAAATCACTGGGCAAGCTGGGAATAGCACACAATAATTGCAACTCTAACCTCAAGACGGCACCAGTGCCCTGAGAGGAACAGACCAATTGATCACAAACAGAGGGGATTCATCTTGGGCCTAAATGCACAAAGAATATGAACATCATGCGTGGCATGTCTGTGCAGTGTAGCAATCAATGGGGTTAAATGTATGGGCAAGTGGGGAAGGATGGCTAAGTATTGCATACACAAGGTTAAATATGCCCACTGCAGTGCTAAGGGATTCTCCCACTCCCCTTAGGTCTATGACCCACCACCTAAAAGCCGGGTTTTCAAAGGGAATTCTAATATAGCCCCAACCACCAGTTCTCACTTTGAAGCCATAGCAGCAGGGGTGTTTCAAAAGCGGTCTGTGAGAAAGGAGGAGTGAGGCTGCCCCCCTCAGGATGGGGACCTGTCATACATGGCCCCACTCTGAACCACTGAGAAACTTTCTGATGGGTTCTCAACAGCCCGCACGTTCTGCAAAGCCTCCGATAGCATTGGATAGCCTGGTGAGGAGAAAGTCCTCCGGCCACAGCTGTGTCTGTCTTGCTTGTGCTCTCGCAGTAAATTCCCCTCATCCTGTCAGATAGGCTCCCAAGAGAAGAGCCAGACCCATATGGTGGAGAGGGAGATAAATATTCACCCATCAGCAGCTGTTTATCTCACCCAAGGGAATCTACATTGGCCCTCTCTGTGCAGTGAAGTGATAACAGTACATCCCTGGGGATGGAGCAGAGGTCAGGACCCTGGACCTGCAGCCACATTAGAGCACAGAATGGTTGAGCCCATTGTGTTTGTGTAGGAGTGCATGCACTGGGGAATACTAAGACATCTCGGCCTTTGGTATAAAATCCCCTCCCTGTATTATTCCTGGGGCACTGGGTAAAAAGGCACCTATTAATGCTATTCAGAGCAGCACTAACTAATCATTCTTTGGGCTTGGACTCCCACCAGCGGGGTCGCAGAGTGCAGAAGCATCCCAGTAGCCATCTGCATGCCATGCTACTGGTGATGGGCGGCGGAGGAGGAGACACACTGTGGGTGTGTGACTAGGGTTTCCCATACATCTCCAGCCTCCACCTCCTAGTCAGAGACTTCGTCCATAAAGTATTCCCTCTGGCCCTGCAGAGAGGGACACAGGAGAGTATGCAGCCCAGCAGGTGCACTGGTGAACCCATCTGGGTGTGAGACAAGCAGGTTCCCCTGTGTGCCTTTCAGAACAGGAGGGGAAATATGCTGACACCTGTGTGAATAGGAGCTGGTAAGAATTCACATACATGAATGCAAGGCAAAGCTTTTCCCAGTGGAAATTACAACTGACCCTTTTCCTAAAGTGCACATCCTCATATAATATTGGCTGGGCTTTTCTCCAATGGTGCAGGCCTGCCCCAGAATGCTGATTGCCGGCCCTACCCTCATACCCCAGCAGAAACTGGCCAATTTTTCCCCCATTTGCAGTACAATAAGCATAAACCATGTGCACACAATAGTGTTATGCATTTCATGATGCTGCACCAGGACTTCAAAATGCATTTACAACTTCAGTGATCAGGCATATTTGAGATCACAATTATCTCTTTGCTGAGAAATAAGTCATGTGCAGGTCTTGGTATTACTTTTATATGCCAGAATGGTGCAGCGTTCAAGTGGTTTCAAGATAAAATGGATGGTGGTGTTTTTAAAAAAAAGACAAAACCAATCCCCCCAGATTTTTCCTTTTGATTATCAAGCTGCACCTGTTTCAGAATCAGTAATGGAGAGATTGGCCTATTGTACTGACTGAAAAGCAGTCTGACAAAAGAAACTAATAGCCATTGCTAAATCAGTTCTGCCTCCAACTCTAGAATATGGATTATTGCTTCACTGGGGAATCAAGTCTACAGAATTGCCTCTATTCAGAAGTCCATTTCAGCAGCATTGGTTGATTTGCTCAAGTGGCAGCATTTAGGTAGATTTGCTGAATGAAGTCAGACCTTTGCTCCATCTCCTTTGGCATCCTGCCTCCGGCAAAAGTCCAATCTCACATCTGGGAGGAAGGTGACTAGACCATCCCTCTGCAAACCGCGTGCCTGACCTCTATGACCATCAGTTTACACCCAGAAGCACATGATTTAATTGCCCTTACTTTTAGAAATGGGCCTAAACCAAACCCAAATCCAAACCCTCTCAAATTTCAGAGAAGTTTTCATCTCGAGACAAACTTTGCAGCTGGTCCATAGCTCTATAGCCAACTAGATTAAGAAACCTTCAGTCTTGGGGGAAGTTTGGATCTTGGCTCTGGATCCAAACTTTGGACTTCAGACTCTGTATAACTTGTTTAGCACACTGAAGACACAATAACTTCATAGCATAGCTTGCAGGTGAGGCCAAGTAAGTGTTTCTATCACTAACTTCCTCAAAAATGTCCCTTGGAGACTAAAACTTGCAATTTGGGGTTTTGGCCTAAAAGGGAACAATTTATTTGGTGAATGTTTGAGATCAGGCTTCTCAGCTGTTATCCAGTTATAGCAATAGAAATACAAATACATACTTGCTCCGTTGCTTCAAGGGTTAATGCCTTTTTTGGGTCTAATTTACTGCACAGTGGAAGAATAAGTGAATTCTCAGAAGGGGAAGGAAGGAGAGTTGAGGATATTTCAAAGTTCAAATTATATGTTCATGTATATGTAGCTGAGGAGTTTTCATTGCAGTTTTAGTTACATCTTAAAAGGATCCTGAACAAGTTGAAACAGCTGGACTCACAATACTGCATCTCGTTCCAGAATAAAAGTTGTCTACTGGACATGCAGTAAGTAACTTGTTCCTGGGAACCAGGGCCAGCAGGATTCCCTCCTGAAACACTGGGGTCAGGGACTGATGGCAGACAAAGAGGAGACATTGCTGCCTAGGGATCGGGTCTACAAGTAAGGAAGAGCTCCTTCCTGGAGTGGGTGTCTTTGGTCTTCTCTCCACCTTCTCTCAAACCAGGAGTAGAACCACCCGCTGTCCCCCATGTCACACACACCTCTGCCTGTCTCTGGGCAGGGAGGAAAAGATCCAAGACAACACCCTATACAGGAACCCCACCCCACAGAGGGAGAAAAGAAGAGGTGCTGCCAATGCCCATGCATGGGATGTGACCGGGCCTAGCACCAGACGTGTCCTGGGACAATTGGTTGTTAGGAACTTGTAGCTCCTTCCTCTTCAGACAGGAGAAAACTCCTTTTCCCTAACTTAATTAAGCATCTAAGTCCCCTGCATCACATGCATTGAAACATTTAATGTGCAAAGGACCCCCATTAAAGTAAAATGAAACCTCTGATGCAACTGGTATCACCCCAGTGCCACATTCCATGGGCTGGGTCATCTAACGAATGAAACTTGGGGCCTCATCCCATGAAGAGATGAAGGGCCTGACATCAGTGGAACTGACAGCACTCGTCACCTTGCAAGATCAGGCCCTTAGACCCTAGGCCAGGGAAGGGGGCCAGTGGGGAGGATCTAGGTGTGTATATGGCAAACACTAAGGAGAGGGTCCTCCTGAAGAAGCAGGCTCTCTTTCCCCCCAACTGCCCATGGGAAAAATACATTCTGTTAATACAACACCCAGGCTGAGAAACTGCACTCTCAGAAGTCAGGGAATGCAGAAGAGTTAGTGTTCCCACAGCAACGTTAACTAGGCCATGCTACACACACACACTCTCTCACTCTCACCATGTAGCCTTTACTGTTCCTCTTCGTCTGGCTTTATGTAACTCACAGCATATTATTTAGGAGGAGGTTAAATGCAACTTTTCTTGTGCCTCCCCGTGCTTGGAAAAGTTGGGCAAACTGCTCCCTCCTTAAAGCCCACTTTGACTAAGCCCAGCTTTCCTACTTCATTCTCCTCACCAATCTCTTCTCACCCTCCTGTATGACTCAGTAATCATTTCTATTACAGTAACACCTAGAAGACCCAACCTTGACTGTGGTCCCCTTGTGCTAGGCAGAGAAAGTCACCCCCTGAAGAACTCACAATCTAGGTAGATACGACAGGCAAGGGAAGCATTATTCCAGTTTTACAGACTGGGGAAGTGAAGCACACAACTCGTCTGTGGTAGCACTAAGACTTGAACACTGATCTCTAGAGTCCAAGTACAACTCTTTAGCCACGAGACCATGCTTCCTCTCCCTACGTAAGCTATCCTGAGTCTTTTCTTTGTCTTGTCTTTCAGACACTCTGTACTCTTCTTTCCCTGTGCTCTTGGAGGGGAAGGAATGACTCTTACATGAGGGTCTGGAATATGCACCACCCATTTAATGTTGCATTAACACACATTTTTGTGCACTGACTATTACTGGCCACACAATCACCCAAGCTCTCTTAGCCATCCAACCACAGCATGTAGTTCTCCAGCCTTGGGAGGCTGTGAATTTCGTAGGCGGAGTGTATGCTGCATGAAGTATTATTTTCTTTTCCCAGAATGTGTAAGTGCAACTTTATTCTTGTTTTATAGGACATGGTAAAAGAAGGGGGACCAAGCAATTTACCCTCTACTCTTAAGCACTCAGCTTGATATTCACACACCTATGACAATCAGGCCATTTGAGGAGTGGATTTGTTTTGTTACACAGGATTAACCACAGCGCCTTTGTGCTTTTAGCATTAGCACCGAGCCTGAAACAGAGGCCCTGTACACAGCATTCTTTAAAATATCAGTGTAGTCTGAAATTCACTGGACACTGTAGAGAACTTCGATCTTTTATTTTACTGAAACCCACTTAACCCCTTAAGCACCACATTTTGCCTAACCTTGTTTGATGGTCAAATGTCATCTTAAAGAGGTATTCCAGTCTGATCACAGAATCATAGATCCACAAGTTAGAAGAGACTGCAAGAGTCATCTAGTCTAACCCCCTGCCAAGATGCAGGATTTGTTGAGTCTAAACCACCCAAGACAGATGGCTAACCATCTTCCTTTTGAAAACTCCAGTGAATGAGCTTCCACAACCTCTCTGAGCAGTCTGTTCCATTGGCCTACTATTCTTATAGTTAGGAAGTTTTTCATGAGATTTAATCTAAATCTGCTATGCTGTAGTTTGAATGCATTGCCTCTTGTCCTGCCCTCTGTGATCAGCTGTGCTACTGGCTATATATTTAATCATCTCTACTTTACACAGTGTTTAATATGTAAGGTTTATATGTCCTAGGCTGTGACCTGGAAAAAGACTGTCCCAGTTTTTTACTGGTTAACAAAGAAAATTTGGACAAAGCCTTCTATTACACAGCATGCAATAACTAAGTGGGCACAGGTCTTATCCCACTGGATAAGAAGCGATTCAATATTGCATAGGTGGGCCCATTACGCACTTGTGCATCACCAGGGGCTTGCGTGGCATTACAATGCATTGCCAGGAAAAGGAACACACTACCTGCAAGTGTTGGGTGTTGACATGCACCAGTGCAAAATGGGAGCCCCAAAGCATTAGTGGTGCGCACTCAGAACAGGTCTGCCAAGAAATGGAAACCCCCCATGGCACTGCGTGTGCATTTTGGGGATCAGCACCCCCAAGGCCTTGAACTGGATATTCAGGGAAAGGATCCCCCCTCGGGTAACACAAAGACTACCTGAATAGCAAACTCTAGCAGTTCAGGAGAGATTAACTAGTGGAGGACGGGGGAGCTGACATGTGAAGGACCCGGTCGTGGGGCACAAGGAGAACACAGACTTCTAAAAAAACCAAATCAAACCTTTAAACTTAAAACCCCCCCAAACCCACAAATTGTCAAAAGCCGCTTTCCCCAACCGCCAACACAACATTCAAAACTCAAGGGCAATTCAACGGCTCTCCACAGCTCCAGTGGCACCGTGTGCGCTTCTCGGCAAGGAGGCCTGACAGGTAGTAAACGCACTGCCAGTACTACCACCTTTGCCATACCAAGCAAGGGAGTAGGTGAGAAAAAACAGGGGGTGATTGGAAACGGGGGCTGGGCTGGGCTGGGCCGGGCCACTAGAAATAATCATTTGCAGTGCCGTGCAGTGCCCAGGTCTTGGCTGCTGGGACTGGGAAGAAGGCCGAAGGTGAGTGCTCCACTCTGGAGAGCAGGAAGCGGCCCATGTCCTTTCTAGACTATTATGGAGCAGAACTGATTGTTTCCGGAAGCAGTCCTGGCCGGCTGCAAGCAGAAGAATGATAGTTGCAATATGGGTCCTTAGTGGGAGAAGAAGGGAGCAGGAGAAAAAGTGGGAGGGGCTGGAAAAAGCTTGTGGTGGAAGAAGAAAATACTATAAAAGCAGCAGCAAGAGCGAATGAGGAAGTGAACGAAAGGCCAGAGTCCCTATTGCTTCTTGTCTGATCCCAGCTCCCTACTTGAAAAGGGCTTTAGACTCTGCTTTGCCCTGCAGGCTAGTCTTTGAAGGAGAATGCTAGAAGGCCACCATGCCCTGATCCGAGCAGCCCTTCAACTGGGCAGATAGCTTCTGTCAGTGTAAATAAACTGCTGATTTACAAGAGTCAAAGCTGGAAATAATTGCAAAGCTTATTACGGTTTTTCTCAGGAATCTGCATCTACTTACCATTCCCTGAGCTCCTGCCTGTGGAATCAAAGTCTTGGCTGCCTCTCTCTCCCCCACCCCCCATCCCCTTTCTTTTCCATGCAAGTTTCCCCAGACGCACATACAGACAGTGTGCTGTGGACAGACGGATGCGCGCACACACACACACACACACACACACACACACACACACACACACACAGCACATCGCTGAAGCTAACCATACCTTGGTAATTTCCCTCTCCCTGTAGAGCCAGGATTTGGCTAGGAAACAATTTATCTGTGGCCTACCTTCCGATTCCGTCAGGTCTGAAATGAAGGCAGCAGCTGGGCTCCACTGCCAGGGACTGGGGCTGCCTCTGTGAATCAGCAAAGAAGTCCCTGTGACAGGGATGCATGCTGAAGCTCAGCGCTGCTGTGTGCACACTCTCTGTCTCTCCTCCTCCACCATCCTGTGCTGCTGTGTTGCTATGCAATCAGATCACCAGGAGTAACAGCATCTCTCCAACCTTAGGCAGAGATACCCTTGACTGGGCAATTCAGGAGCACACCAAGGACAGTTCTGTGAAGTGCCTGGACCTTTGGAGATTCCTTGGATAGTGATCTAGGGAAGGAAGGAAGGAATAGAAGAGGGGAGATGCAAAGGAAGAGAGACGCACACGGAGGAAGGAGGAGACAAAATACACACAGAGATAGAGAGAGAGAAATACAAACACCCACAAAGGCACTACAGCCTGACCTCTGGAGACCTGACAGACTGCTGGATTCACATACATTCCCTACAGCCTGCTGATGCCTTTCAACAGTGTTTCTGGGATGGCAGCTTTTGTTTTAAGGTACATATGTCTGTGTGTGTGCTGGAAATTGCTAGACAAGTTGCTGGTTAAGGAATAAAGCAGCATACCTAGGTTTTTATATTTTACCCTTACACAAATTTAATAATTTCAGTAAAAATTTGGTTATTTTTAATTCAAAGAGGAAAAAATCATTTTGTTTTAGGCCCATTTCCTGTTCCTCTTGCAAAAGGAAAATAATTAGACAGGTCCAACAATCCCAAATTTGGGGCATGAAATCCCAACCCAAACTTTGCCAAGTTTGGTGCTGTTTGGATTCAGCCCCTAGAGACAGAGGGGCTGAGCTGCTAACTTAGCGCTGAATCCACAATCAGATGTGGGGTTTGGATCTGTGCCCCTATGTCACAAATAGTTATAGTTACACTTTGCACTTCTTTACCACCTTCCACTCAAGGATTTCAAAGCATTATACTGTTGTTTAATAATTCATCTCTCCACTGCTATGATGATCAGTACCCCCCGCCCTCCAACACACCTTTCAAGATCCACATGTCCTACATATGCCTATCACAACGTGTGGTGTACCTCATCCAGTGCATCAAGTGCCCCACAAATAACTATGTGGGTGAAACCAGACAATCACTATGCTCCCAAATGAACTCACACAGAAAAATGATAAAAGACCTGCGGGCAAACAAAGTGATCACTCCATATCTTACCTGTTAGTCCTCATCCTTAAAGGAAGCCTACATATCACTTTCAAAAGAAAAGCCTTGGAGCTTAAATTCATAACTCTGCTAGACTCTAAAAATCATGGACTCAGCAGAGATACTGATTTTATGACTCACTACAACAATCTGTAAACCCACTAACCCTTCTTTGTCTTATAACTGCAGGGATGTTAAGTGCCCACTTCATCTTAAATAGTCTCCGGCAACATGTGTTCACCTCTCATACTAAGCAATCTGTCCCGTGTTGTATCTAGCTGTGACAATCTCTTTCCTGGACCTGAAGAACAGCTTTGTAAAGCTTGATAGCTTATCTCTTTCACCAACAGAAATTGGTCCAGTAAGAAAGATTACCTCACCCACCTCATCTCTCTCATATCCTGGTACCAACAAACTACAACACTGCAATGAGGAATTTTTCCTGTGTTTGCCAGGGGACACTTGCAGAAAGCAACAGTGCCCCTAGTCCACTCAACACCAGGTCCATGAAATGTTCACAAAGGGGCTTGCAGGAGTTAAGAGCTGGTTCTTCTATAGTTTTAGGACCCCAGCAGCAGAACTAGCTCTCCTTTTAGGCCTGGTCTACACAATATAATTAGGTCGGTTTAGCTATGTCGGTCAGGGAAATGAAAAATCCACACCTTTTGCGGTGTTGTTAAATTGTCCTAAGCCCTGTGTGGGCTGCACTATGGTCATTGGAAGAATTCTGTGCTGCTGTAGCATTAAGTGCAGAGAAGCCCTTACTCCCAATGTGTGGAGGAAATGGGGATGTTAATGGGATAGGAAGCCTTTCACCTTTAAATCGCCAGTTTAAATCTGATCCAGGGTGAGAAGTGGCAGAGCTGTTACAATGTTCTGTGAAATAAATGCGACAGGTCTTAGCACAGTTCCCGCTGAGCAAAGTGCGCATCTCAGAATTGCTACGAACTTTGCCAGTCTCAGCACTAGGACCCCAGGAACTGAATGGGCCATGGAGACTTGTCCCCTCTCCTTCTGAGGTGAGCCCTCCAGGTCAGGAGTAGAGCTGAGCAGGAAATGGGCTTCCTGTTCCATGAAAATTTCAAGATGGCAAAAAAATACGTCCAGTCCTGAATCAGGATGAGCAGTTGAAGTTTCAAAACTTTCTGAACTCAAAATCTGAAGAAAAAAAAAATTGCAGTTTAGAACAACCAAAACAAAGTGTTTTGATAATTCTGAAATGCTTCATTTCAGTGTTGGTCTTTTTCTTAAAAAAATTTTTTTTAGTGTAAATGTACTAAAATTTCAAAATGGAAAGTAATTTTGACTCAAACCTCCAAAACTTTTCATTATGAAGACGTGGAAACGGGACACAGAGAATTTTGATATTTATTTCCCTTGTAATTTTTCAATTTAGGAGATTTGTGAAAACCAACCCCAACACTTTTGGTTTCAATGAATTGGTATTTGGGGTTTTAAACAGTTCACTGAAAAAATTCCCGACCAGCTCTAATCAGGAGTGAGGCACACCCATGCTGTATACACTACACCTGTGCTGTGGGTAAATATAAGGCTCATCTAAACATTTGGAAAAGGGAAAAAGCATCTTAAAATAAATAGCATGTGAACTGTGTTGCCTAGCCACAACTGAGACAATTAAGGACGCAGCAACAGATCGAATGGTGCTTGTCCTGGCTTGTAAAGCAGTTTTTCATCCTAAATGTATCAAATGAACAGAGAGCGATATATCTACTGGCAGACAGACCTTCGTCTGTTAGCTGCTGTTCAATAGCTTCTGTTAATTTCATGACAGCAGCAGGAACGTTATGCAACAAAACTTAGTGTTCTGGAAAATCATATTCAGACCAGGGCCATTATGCTGCATTCAACCTTCCTTTCCCATCTTATGTTCCCTATTGATTCATCAGTGTGTCAGGAACCAACAGATTGTTCAGAGGCACAGAAAAAAAAAAAGGAACTGGGTCTAGAAGGGTCACCCAGGTGTTTGACAGACCACAATTATATAGTGAGATATGACAATATGGAGAAACATCTCCCCTTAGAACTTCATGGATGGAGTCATGACATCATGGATAAACATGTGGAGTACATGTCAATCCGTACACTCCTAGCTAGACATGCACAGACAACAGCATGGAGAAACAAATCATTTATATAGTATCCATCAAAGATTCAAAAGCAGGGCATTTTGCAATACAACTGTCTTAAATTATCAACAATTTAAGGACAGTTAAAAGCAGCAAACTCCTGTTGCTTCAATATATTTTGAGATGCAGATACAAACTGAGAACCTCAGATGAAAAGTAGGCTTCACAGCTGGGAAGCACAATTACAAAATGCTCTCAGCACCCAGTGATTTAAGGTGATAGGCTATCAATTCAGCCTTCAGCCAGCAACAAGAGAGACAAGCTCAGAACTGGCACATAGGTTAGGCAGGCATTAAGTGTTTTTTATGTAAGCAATAAAACTTTAAAGTTAATGCAAAGTTTTACTGGAAACTAGTGTAAGATTTTTAAAAGACTGGTATTTTGAAACAACTATTAGTCTTCTACAGATGTGAGTTGCTGCATTCTGTTTGAGCTACATTCTAGAGAGAACTTAATTGGGAAATCCTGTAAACAAAGAACTCCAAGAATCCAACCTCAGAAAGATACTTTATTGCCTATTCCAAACCTTTCCTGATCAGCAAGGATCTGTCTTTTCTTATTCTGTAAATGGTAAAAAGATATCAATAGCAGAAACGAGATACAAATCCATTGACAACTTGATGGCTATATAACACCAAGTATTCATCTCACACATACATGAAAACCTGATATAAATACATGCACTCCACACTGATACATATCAATATGCAGGAACACTTATGTTCCAGAGGAAAACTAACATGTGAACATACAGCAGATAAAACAAACCAAGACAAATTCATCAGACATGCCAATGACAGTCAAAGCGGGACCTGATTGTGATCTTCACAGTATAACAGCATTAATTTCAATTAAGTTAATCCCAATGCACCCCAATGAGATCAGAATTAGGACCCCCCTAAATAACACCCCCCCTCTCAATTTGCAAAATACAGGGCACGACTCCAATGCAAATGAACAATCAGTGTTTGTAGAGAATCACACTAGAACAGCCCTTTTTTCATTTGCGTACCCCTACAAAATTTTGAATGGAGGTGTGGACCCCTTTGGAAATCTTAGGCATAGTCTGTGGATCCCCGGTGTCTGCAGACCACAGGTTGAAAACCACTGCACTAGGGAAGATGTCAGCACAAGGCTTTTTAGTTTCAACTGGGCCTAAAGTCTAGGGTCTCCCCTTTTTGCAGTCTTTATTCCTTTACTCTTTACTTGCAGGAGTTTTCTTCAAATGACTGAATATCTGTAACACTAAAGCTGATACCCTACTAACATCCTACTGTGAACAGCACCAGCAATTAGAACATCAGCATCCCTATCTTCAGCTCAGAATTCACCTACTGCTTTATTCAGCTTGACTTCAAAACATCTTTTGCTTCCCACATCTCCATCGTTAGGTTACCACCTCCAAAACAACGCCTGTATCAGACACATTCAGATGGCTACTTGCTGAAACTTGCTCACTCTTTCACCTCCTTTCATATTGCGATTGCCTCCTTTATGGTCCCTCTGAGTCCTGCCTCTCCTTCTCCTCGCTTCTACATGGATGAGGGGATGCATCATTGTCACCTTCTGGAATCTTCACGGGCTTCCTTCCACTTCAGAATTCAGTCTCCCAGCTTGGTTCAGTCTTCCAAGGACTGGCCAGCCTCCCCCTGAACCCAGCCTTTCCAACCCATTCCCTATGCTTCTCAAGTAACAGCCTTCCTCAAAGTGGATGAGCTTTATCCCACGCTGCCTCCGTTATCTGAAAAGGTGCAGAGATGCTACTGCGAGGGTGCTATACAAAATGCTCAGAAAGATAGCTCTACGGCCTCTTCAAATCTCATCTCTTGTCCTTAGCTTGTGACTCAGCAGAACTCTGAACAGTCCATTGAGAGTGCACTGGACTGGGACTCAGGAGACATGGATTCTATTCCCAGCTCTGCCACTGACCTGCTGGGTGACCTTGGGAAAATCACTTTCCCTGTGCCTCAGTTTCCTATCTGTAAAATGGGATAATGATACTGATATGTCCTTTGTAAAGCACTTTGAGATCTACCCATTAAATATGCTATATAAGAGCTTGGTATAGTTATTACTCCAAAAGGCGCCAGTTTCCCTTCACTCAGTCATTGTGGACCCATTCTTGAAGTAGGCTAAATCACAAGAACATACTCAGGCAGTACAGCCAAACATACATGATAACAGGTTCCTAAGTTACATGGAAGATACCTGACCCAGCAATGCAATGGGAAGAACTGACTGAGAAGGTGAGAATAGTGGAGACACTTGGTACCAGCGACCATGAGCTACTAGAATTCAGGATTGTAAGGAAGGGCTCACCACAGCAGTCCAAGGTACTGGATTCCAGCCAAGAAGATTTTGAGGAATTAAGAAATCTAGTGAGCAAATTGCAATAGGAAGAAGTATTACAAGTCTCTGCAGGGGAGAAAGAGGTTCGAGAATCCTTCCAGATACCATATACAAGCACCAAAGACAATTCCTCTGGAAAAGGAGAATGCAGGGAACACAAAGGACCCAAGTAACACAACATGGGTCAATGGCAGAAGCGGTGCAGAGAGCCGTTCCCTAGGGAGAACGTTCATGTGCCTGAAATTGGGTCTGAGTGATTTTTTGATGCAGTATGCATGTGAAAACATTGACACCACCACCCCATCCAGCATCGGGGAATTTACATATAATTTTGATGCAGCAGGTGCTCCTCTCCGAGCATTCACCACAGCATCAGTAACTGGGCCCAGAGTAGCTCAGCACCCGACAGAGAGGCAGCTGAGAATGGTATACTTCTCACACCTAAGGATCTGAACCTGCCTGATGTTCCAGAACAGTAGCAAGGCAGGCATGTTTGAAAGTAAGAGAGGACAAAGAGTTCCTTGTTCCAGGGCAAGGAATGAAAATAGAACGGGCGGTTCTGACTTTGGACCGAGGAGAATCTTGTTGCCCAGACACCACACACTAGATTCTTGCTATTTTGTTTGAATTGATATCCCTCCCTCCCCTGCACTAACATACATAAAGGGAATCCCCCAGTGCTGATTCTATCCTGACAAACACTTTTTATTAAATCATTTAGAAAAAAACCAATGGGGTCCTTTCTAGTGACACTTTACTGGGGTGGAACAGATACAGACAGACAGATTACCCATGCTCAGAAATCCAGCTGGCTCCCTTTGTGATTGCTCCAGCATAACCACTCCAACGGTCCTTACTGAATAGGCAGAAATGAGAAAGATTGCAGAGAGGAGGAATAATCCTTTCAAGGCAGAGAGCAACCAAGAATACGGGAGGAAGGGGAGGAGGAGGACTGCAATAGGAAAGGGAGGGGGGCAAAGAGAAATAGAAAGGAGATAAACCAGGGGACGAGAGAGCTGACAATGGTGGAGGAGGAGCACAGACAGCTTTCATAGCCCTTTTTTGTTCTTCAAAGGCTGTCAATATGTTTATGCTGTGCCTTTCCATTTCCCTGCCTGTTGACTGGGTTTTGTACACAGGAGAAGGAGAGCCATCACACAGGAGCTGCTGGAAATTCAGTTAGACACAGAACAGAGGTGCCCTAAGAGAAAGGAAACTGCTTAGTGATGCATGTATAATGCACCAAGTTGCAGCCCCAGAAAGTCTTGAGGCTTTCTCTTGGCCCCTCCCTAGAGATCAGTCTCTTCCCAGTGAGATCACATCCAGGCTAGGCCTGCTAAAAGTCTAGCCGTTAGGGGGAAGCAGCCTGAACAGCGTGACAGTGCAACTTACACATGAAAAATAAATACAAGGAACATTCTAACGCAGTGGTTCCCAACCTGTGGCCCACGGGCCAAAAGTGGCCTGCAGCTCCCCTCCCGCTGGCTGCAAAACGGAGCTGCTGTCTAAGTACCCAGGCGGAGTGCATTGTTGGTGCAGGCTCCTTGCAATGTTGCAGCCAAGGGGACAGGAGATCAGCACTCCCCTCCCCTTGGCTGTAGCAGGGAGCATGGCAAAGTGCTCTGTGTGGGACCCTAGGCGCTGGGTCCCTGCTAGAGCCAGAGGGAGGGGAGCATTGATCTCCCCGTCTGCTGCAGAAGGGAGCCGCTGCCTAGGGACGCAGGTGGAGCGCACAGTTTCCCTGTGCAGCCAAGGGGACGGGAGATCCTCCTCACTGAACTCCTTCCCTCTGGCTGCAGTGGGGGGTGAGGGGCTGCTCGCAGAGACTGCTGGCCCCTTCAGGGTTGTAAAAATTATAGTCGTGGCCCTCGAGTCAAAAAGGTCGGGAACCACCGCTAACAGTACACTTCTAGGTGAGGCTCTCAAGTGTATTAGGACCTAGAGGGTAAAACTGGCAAAAAGCACTTCAGTGACTTAGAAGCTTAAAAGCCATTGACCTTCAATGACACAAGCTCCTCAGTGCCTGAGTCACTTCTGAAAATGGAACTTAGGCGCGTTTGGAAATTTTACCTTGAGCCACGAAGGGTATATCTACACTGCATTTTAAAATCTGCGGCACCCAGTCTCAGAGTGCAGGTCTCCAGACGGGCTAGTGGGGCTCGTGCTACAGTGCTAAAAACAGCAGCGCAGACATTATAGCTTGGGCTGGTGTTTGGTCTGATGTCCAGGGAAGGGGGTTGGCTTCAAAGCAGTTGTTTTTAGCACTGTAGCAGGAGCCCAAGTCTGCAGACCTGGGTGCCGAGGCTCATGGGTTTTGAAACGTAGCGTAGACATCCCTAAGACTCACAATACCCCAACGAGGCAGGAAAGTACCGTCCCCACTTTACAGTTGGGGAAACTGAGTCAGAGAAATTAAGCAACTTGCCCAAAAATAGAAAAAGTCTGTGCAGAATCAGGAAACAGACCGAAGTTTCCTAAGGTCTGTTCCAGTGCCTTGAGCCCAATCCTGTAACTGCTGATGCACATGCTTAACTTCTGCACAGTAAGTCCATCCCACTGAAGTCAACGGAATTACCCACATGCTTCAACACATGTGCAGTTGACTGCAGGATTGGGCTGTTATAGAGCTCCTGGGTAATCCTTTGCTGGATCCACACCACCATTACCTTCACGATTCTCTAAAATAATGTCTGGTAGCAAAAGTCAGCACCAGAGACCAGTAATTATCTCGAGAACTTCACTGATTTTATTATATATGTAAACTGTTTCGAAAAGCCAAATATGAAGAAACCACAGTGTCTAGGGCTTAGAGTAAAAGCACTGGGAAGAACCTGAATTCTAATCTTCAGTGAACCAGCTGCTGGTTGCGTGATCTGAGAAACCACTTTCCTCCCCCTTCAGCCTACTCAGCTGGAAACCACTGCGTGAAAATCAGTGCATTAAAAAAGAGCCAGGTACTGCTAGCTCTGAGCTGAGCTTTTCTAGAGGGAAGAAGTGCACCAGGACTCTGTTCTACCTTTCAAAATCATCATCATGAAGAGCGAGCTTGCTTCTGCTCTTTGTTCTTTAAAGATCATGTGCCTCCCATGGCTGAAAAACAGATGGAACCCGCCTCACCCCTCCCACTCAGAAGCTGCCTCACCACAGAAACAAGCAGCTGGCCTGGGTAGCAAACGTTTTGTGTGGACAAAGTAGGACACTTGACCAGCTGGGTTGATCCCCTAATTAACATCTTCATTCTTCTCTTTTGTTCTGTGGGCAAAGATCAGCAATAAATCATTTTGTCACAGTGTGCAGGAGGTTACTACCTAGCCCTGGGGTTTATAACGGAGCATTAACTCAGACAAAGGCAGAAGCAGGAGGAAATGGTGGTTAAAGCAAGTGCGAGGGGTTAACTCAATTGATATGGGTACTGAAGCAAGCACTAATCGTTGTCCTTTGGTACCAGTTACATGCCATTAGAAGACTTCATGAGCACACACATTGGCAGTTGTTAGAGCTGCTATCCAAGCCTCAGAGGTTCAATTTTCTGAGTGGCTACAGCTGTGCCACCTTCTAAATCCTTGGGTCCTGATTTATTCATAGAATTAGGAATGCAAAATGCAAGCACAGGGAAGTAGGCCAACAAGAGAATAGAAAGCAGGAACACAGAGGAACCAGTTTCTTCATTCCAGCAGAAAACAGGTTGAAATTGTTAACTCTTTCAGAACAGGCCAACCAGCTCTGAGAGGCCAGCACGGGCTAAGGAATGAGAACCCACTGAATTAAAGACAACGCACAAATAGAAGCCTCTCCCCACAACAGAAAATTCTAATTCGCAGATATCCTGAGCTAAGATGGCTTCAGAAATCAATTCAGTCTGATAGTCTGAGGCATCTGCATTTCCAGATGCATTTGGTCAGATCAATATGCCTGACATTGGAGGGGTTAGGGGCTCTTGGCTTCCAAACCAGGGACCAGATCAGATGCTCAGCTGATATAAATCAGCATAGCACCACTGAAGTCAGTAGAGCTATGGCAATAAATACCAGCTGAGGGTCTGATCCTGTAACTTGAAATCCAGTCCAATGCCTACATAGTCTTCCTAAAATGAAATTTCCTTCTCCCCATGCTTTCCAGATCTGACCTGCAGGCAAAGTTCAGTAACCAGGTAAGAGAGCCCCACCTGAGGGGATACTGGAGCAGTGAGGGTGTCACTAGGATCCATTCTGGGCCATGAGCTACCCTTTAAAGAAGGATGAGGAAGTGTCTTTTCCTATTAGGGCTCCATGAGGGGACCTAGTTTTATGCCCCACAGGAGGGGAAAAAAAGGCCTCAAAACATCACTAGTTAGCTTCTAATAAAAGTTTATTCTGTCAAAGTTATTCTGAAAGTCCTTCAACAAAAAGGTTCTCTCCACCCCTTTTCACCCCCCCCCCCCGGGAAAATAGGCCCCAGCTGGCTGGCAGGAGCCAAACTGAGGACCAAAAGGATATGTGGCTGGTGTACATAGCCATTGATGAAAGTAAAAAACGTTTTTCAGACCAACTGTTTGAGCATAAGAATTTATTAGCAAGGACATTAGCCTGCAACAGAATGACCCAAGGCTAATATGATATTGGAGACAAAAGAATAAGCAGGATCTTTCAGAGGCAACAAGTCACTATGTGCTGGTAACCATTCCTGAAAAAGGAAGACACCTCAACATTTCTGAAGCGTCTCCTTTCCAGAAGCAGAAAGAAAGTACACAGATTGACCAAGTTACTTGGAACCATGATCAGCGTTCTTTCCCCTCTCCCGAGCATGGAAGTTGCTGAAGAGTCCTGACCCTGCTTTACCTGACCACCAGCAGGAAGTTCACCCAAAATATCCAGCTGGGGAAATGGAGTTCAGTTTCTTTTAACTGATGAGAGTTTTAAAAAGCGTGGAAAGGAAGAAACATTTTGCAAGAGAGTTCCTCTGCAGTGGCACTTAGGCAATATTTTACACAATATAAATATATATAATATACAGTTATGTACATTGCTAGAAGCACAAAAGGGAAAACTGCATTTAGCTTTGTCACTAGAAAATAGTGAGCTGTTAGCAATGCCCCTCGGGTGCTCAAAGCATCCATAAAACATGAACTTCGGCACTAAATCTTCCAGCTGCCATTCGAAAATGTCCTAGACAGTGGTAAAGAGGAAAGCATCCTCAGGAGCTTTCATACTGAAAGCAAAATCTAAGGGGTTAGTTAGGCCAGCCTGTTACAACCTCTCAAAACCAGTATATATAGATACCACCACAGAAAATTCAGCAGGTTCCTTACAGTCCCCTGACTCCATATATACAGTACTCTAGAAAGGTGCGTGTGCACGCACACATGCACACACACGGTGTTCCTCATTACATACTGCAGAGGGAGACAGAACAGACCAGAGGTTGGGAATCACTTGTAAGTGAAAGAGCAATGCTAAGTGCCATAATGAACTAAAAAAAGCAGAAGTGTTCGCCGCTTAGTTGAAGTAGACATTCCAGTATGAGGAAATTTATAGTGAAAAGTGACATTGCACAGGACACAAGTGCAGCAGCATCACATCACAGAAGTTCAGTAGGGACAGCCAGATTCAGTGTGCTGTTGAATAAGGCCAGTTCAACCATTCTCTTTGTCCTTGTTTTCTTCAGGGGGTGCCAGTATCAAAATGTAACATGACTAGCTGCTCCGTCTACTTCTTCCCCTAGACAAGAGGTGTCAGAGGCAGGGCCTGCTATACTCTGCTTTCCTGGTCTGGACAATCAGAAGGATCCATATGAACCAATTTGTTACACCTGCATGTTTCCCGACTTGGTTTGGGAAATCTGGGAAACACGATTGATGCTGCTTTCGATGAAGAGTTTCAGGCCTTGGAACCCCTGCATGTACAGATACTCCAGATACCAGTTCCACCTCCTCCCCTATAGAAACAGAAATAGGGCAGTTAAGTGTCTGGGGCCATAGATGCAGTTGTACACCTTCCTTTTGCCTCAACCTGGAAATATGTAAAAGCCTGAATACACCTACCCTGCCACATGATAATGCACCTGTACAAAGATTACATCCCACTGCAGGCTCCCGAGTGACTGATGCCTCATAGGATCGAATACCAAGCCTTTTATCTGTAGGTCACCATTTAAAATCTGGCCTACCTTGATAGTGATCTAAACTCATTACCATTTGATAACTACTTAAATCCCATTTCTGGTAGACAGAAGCCCATTGGTTGTCTCCTTGGTAGGCCCAGCAAAGTGGCGGAGGACTAAATGAGCCATAAAACAGATCTCTTCTTCCCAGAATGAGAAGTTATCCTAGTTCAGGTTTGAGGCACACTGGCAGGGCAGCACAAGGGGGAAGTTTGAATCATCACTGCCCAGCCCATGCTGAACCTATTCAGTGGAGGATTTCTGTCTTTAGCACCATTCACTAGCAGTATGTTCACTTTATAATTAAAGAAAAGAATATACTGCTACCCCAGAGTATGAACAGTACTTAGACTGACAAGCTTAATCCATCTGTGAGAGTAGAATTTCCTCAGGAGCAAATTCTCCAATAATAAAGAGGTAACTAGAACTTCTCTGTCCTGAGGCTGAACTGATTGTAGGTCAAGGTGTATAAGTCTCAGTCCATGGCTGCTATGCCAGAATGCTCCCAGACCAAAGTACACAGTTCTAGTCATCAGGTAACACTGTCCTGTTTTTATTGTGAAGAGCTGGAGCTCTGTAGTGGACATAACTGAAACAAACTTCTCTGGGTCCCTGAGTCAGTCTTCATCTTTAATCTGGTCATGACACATGAGAACTCAATCAGAGCTTAAACCCTCCTTTCAGGCTCCTTAGTTCTTCTCCTGGACAGGTTATTTCTGAAGATGGTGAACAGCACTACTATACTCATTACTAACTTATAGCTAAATACAGCCTGTTTTCATAGAATATTAAAAAATAAAAAATTAAAAAATAAAATTCATTACCTTAATTAAGTTGAAGTTCAGCGTTTTATCTTCTGGCCAAGCCTTGTGGGGGGGGGGAAAAATATTAGTAAATAGAAGTCAGATCAAATTATACTCTCTGTCCTGAGTTGCCAGGCCTCAGTCCTGCTGAGTACCCTCTTCAGGCAGGAGCTCCATGCATGCAAGGAAACTATGGCACTTGTGAATATGCACTAGAATGGAGCTGTAGCATTGGACTCCTTAAACCAGTCCATAAATGGCAAGGTACCACCCAGAGCACTCTGCCAGAAGTCAATACTTCTGAGCAGAAACAAGGAATATTTATAGACTTGTTGAACTCTTGTGCCTCAAAGGCTCAAGATCCACCATCCAAACATTCTTCAACACTATCAAAGGGAGCTAGATTAGAGAACCCTGTGAGGTGTAGTTTATTGCCTCACTGTTTTAGGCACTGTTCTCTGAGTCTGCTGCAAAGCAGCGCCCTCTGGTGCCCTGGAAAGATTTACTCAACACTGGAGCACGTTTTCAGGAAAAGCTGTCACTACAGACAAGAACTTTTCCTCTCCTTTGTTTTCCTAACAACCTTTAAACCAGTTTGTGGTTTCCATGTAGAGAAAAACAGGGTTACTTACCAGTAACTGTTGTTCTTCGAGATGTGTTGCTCATATCCATTCCAATACAGGTGAGCGCACACCACCGTGCACTGGTTCCTGGAACTTTTTTCCTCTTAGCAGACCCCATACGGTCGGCTTAGGTGCCCCCTGGAGTACCGTGCTCATGCCGCGGTATATGAGGCACCGCCGACCCTACAGGCCCTCAGTCCCTTCTTTCTGCCGACTCTGACAGCGGGGACGGAGGGTGGGTGGAATGGATATGAGCAACACATCTTGAAGAACAACAATTACTGGTAAGTAACCCTGTTTTCTGCTTAGAGTGATTGCTCATATCCATTCCAATACAGGTGATTAAAAAGCCATACCTTAGAGGTGGGTAGGAGTTACTGGTGAGCTGCTCTCATCAGCCCAGCTCTGCCGAATCCTGCGTCCTCTCTCGCCTGCTGCACGATGGCGTAGTGGGATGTGAAGGTGTGCACCAACAACCAGGTAGCGGCTTTGCAGATGTCCTGCAGGGGCACTCTCTCCAGGAAGGTCACAGACGAGGCCTGGGCGCTGGTTGAGTGTGCTGAAACAGCTCCTGGAAGTGGTACATTTGCCTGCTCGTAGCAGCACTTGATGCAGGCGGTGATCCACGTGGAGATGCGCTGGGTAGAGACAGGTGAGCCCTTCATCCGGTCTGCCATTGCCACGAACAGCTGAGTCGACTTCCGGAACGGCTGTGTCTTCTCGATGTAGTAGGCCAGGGCTCGTCTCACGTCCAGCAAGTGCCATCTCCGCTCCTCCTCCGACCCATGCGGTTTTGGAAAAAACATGGGGAGGAAGATATCCTGATTATAGTGGAACTGGGAGACCACCTTAGGCAGAAAGGCTGGATGGGGTCTCAACCGCACCTTGTCCTTATAAAATACAGTGTAGGGGGGCTCTGAGGTTAAAGCTCTTATTTTGGAAACCCTCCTAGCTGAGGTAATGGCCCCCAGGAAGGCTACCTTCCAAGAGAGACAAGCAGCAGGCATGTAGCCACGGGCTCGAAGAGGACTGGAGCGGACCAGGTTTAGATCCCAGGGAGGCACCGGGTCACGGACCTGCGGGTAAAACCTCTCCACCCCCTTGAGGAACCTGACTGACATGGGGTGGGAAAACAGGGACCTCCCCTCTAGCAGCTGCTGGAAGGCTGAGATAGCCGCCAGATGGACCCTCAGGGAGGCCAACGCCAGACCCTGGAGCTTTAGGGGGAGCAGATACTCCAGGAACGCCGCAAGCGAGCAGCTTGGCGGGATGCCCCGGGACTCCACACAACAGGTAAACCATCTCCACTTGGCCTGGTACACGACCTGAGTGGAAGGTTTTCTGCTGCTCAGCAGAATCTGCTGGACCTGCGCCGAGCAGGCTCTCTCTCCCTCCGTCAGCCACAGAGCCTCCAGGCCATCAGGTGGAGGGAATCCAGGTCCAGGTGCAGAAGGTCGTAACACCTCGGGAGCTCCACGGGCAGTGCGATCGACAGGTCCAGCAGCATACTAAACCAATGCTGTCTCGGCCAGGCTGGGGCGATGCGTATTATGTCCGCTTTGTCCCTCTTGATTTTCAAGAGGACCTTGGGCAGGAGCGGAATGGGAGGAAACGCATACATGAGGGTCCCCTTCCAGTCTATGAGGAATGCGTCGAAGATGGAGCCCGGCTCGCGACCCCAGCGAGCAGAACCTCAGGCACTTCCTGTTCCAGGACGACATGAACAGGTCCAGTTGGGGAACACCCCACTTGCGGAAGATGAAAGTCACCACCTCCAGGTGTAGTGATCAGTCGTGGCGGGGTAGAAATGACCTGCTGAGGTGGTCTGCCTCGTCGTTCCTGACCCCCGGGAGGTGAGAGGCAGATAAATGAAAGTCATGCCTCACCGCGAAGTCCCACAGTCGAATGGCCTCCTGGCAAAGGGCCGAGGAGCGTGCTCCCCCCTGCCTGTTCATGTAAAACATGGCTGCTGTATTGTCCATCAGGACCTGAACCATCACGCCCCTCAGAAATCTGAGGAACACCTTGAAGGCCAAGCAGACTGCCCTGAGCTCTCGTACGTTGATGTGGAGGCTCTTTTCCTCCTCTGACCACAGCCCTTGGGTGCTCAGGTTGGTACTGATGTGGGCGCCCCACCCCACGTCCAAAGCGTCTATAATCAGGGTGACTGATGGGGCCACATTGCGGAAAGGAACCCCTCTCAACACCTCCCCGGGCGTCCTCCACCAGTTCAGGGAGGCCAAGACCCTTGGGGGAACCGTGACCACCCTGTTCAAGGGGTGTCTGATCAGTGCATATACCGAAGCTAACCACGCCTGGAGAGGCCTGAACTTGAGGCGAGCCAGCCTCACCATGTACGTGCAGGCCACCATGTGCCCTAACAGCTGCAGGCAGTGCCTGGCTGTCATCGTGGGGCACCTGTGTAGCTAGGCGATTATCGTGGCCATTGCCTCGAACCAAGGCTGTGGGAGGAAGGCTCTGGCCTGGGTAGCGTCCAGGGTGGCCCCAATGAATTCTATGCATTGCACCGGGGTGAGAGTGGACTTCTGCTCGTTTATGAGCAACCCCAGTCTGGTGCATGTTGCACAGGTGATGGATAGGCTGTTCCGAACGTGGGTCCTGGACCTACCCCTGATCAGCCAGTCGTCCAGGTACAGGAAGATCTGCACCCCTCTGTGGCGCAAGTGGGCCGCCACTACCACCATGCACTTGGTAAATACCTTGGGGGCAGACGAGAGGCCGAGAATTGGTAATGGCAGCCAGCTACCTTAAACCGGAGGAAGCGCCTGTGGCTGGGAAGGATGGAAATGTGAGAGTACGCATCCTTCAAATCGAGGGCGGCATACCAATCTCCTGGATCCAGAGCAGGGATAATGGAGGCTAGGGAGACCATGCAAAACCTGAGACGCTTGATAAATTTGTTCAGTCAGCGTAGATCTAATATGGGTCTCAGGCCCCTTTTTGCTTTGGGGATGAGAAAGTACCTGGAGTAAAATCCCTTCCCTATTTCTTGCAGAGGAACTGCTTCCAACCCCCCCAGGAGGAGGAGGGAATTCACCTCCTGCAAAAGGAGTTGCTCGTGAGAGGGGTCCCAGAAGAGGGACGGGGTGGGGGAGAGGCCGGGGGGAAAGCCGTGAACTGAATGGCGTATCCCCTGAAAACTATGCCGAGGACTCAATGGTCTGAGGTGATATTTTGCTACTTGGCATAGAAAGGTCTTAGCCTGTCTGCAAACAGGAAAAGTGGATCCGGGAGAGAGGTATTGGTGCCACCGTCAGGCACATCATCAAAATTGCTTTTTGTTATTAGCCCCCTTAGAGGGCCCTTGCTGGGAGGCTGCAGACGAGCTGGAGTGGTTGCGTCGTCCGAACCCCCTGCTCCTGTCTCAGACCCTACTGGGCTGAGAGGGTCTAGGTGATGGCCTAGGGGGTGGCTGTGCCTGGTGTTGGGGCTGCGGCCGAGACTGACGCCTGGAGTGTGTAGAGCCCTAAGGAATGGAGCGTAGCTCTTGAATCCAGAGCGTGCAGCTTCTTGTCCGTTTTCTCCGAGAACAGGCCTGCCCCGGCGAAGGGCAGGTCCTGTATAGCTTGCTGCACCTCTTGGGACAACCCCCGTGACTGCAGCCACGAACACCGCCTCATGGCTATTGCAGAGGCCATGGCTCTGCTAGCGGTGTCCGCAGCGTCACTGGCAGTTTGCAACGCCATCCCTGCCACTGTGAGACCTTTCTCCAGGACTGTGGCAAAGTCCGCCGCCTGGTCCTGGGGCAACCCCTCTGCGAAGCGCCGCATGGAGTCCCAGAGGTTCAGATTGTACCTCCCTAGAAGGGCCTGGTGGTTTGCTATCCGGAGCTGCAAAGCCCCGGTGGAATAAACTTTACGGCCAAACAAATCAAGTTTCTTGTTATCCTTGTTCTTTGACATGGTGCCCAGGCCACCTTGCCTGTCCCTCTGGTTGGCCGCATCAACCACCAGAGTCCCCAGGGCCGGGTGTGTAAATAAAAATTCAAACCCCTCTGCCGGGACATAGTATTTCTTCTCGGCGCACTTGGATGTGGGGGCAACCGAGGCAGGGGTTTGCCAGAGGGCCTTGGCCCGCTTAAGGACTCTCTCATGCATGGGTAGGGCTATCCTTGATGATCCTGCTGACCCAACAACTCCGAAGAGGGGATTCTCCTCCTCCCAGAGCTCCTTGAGTTCTAGGTTCAAATTAGAGGCCACCCTTTTCAGGAGCTCCTGGTGGGCCCTGAAGTCGGGGGGGGCACCCTGTGGTCTCTGGCGGCCGCCTCATCAAGGGAAGAGGAGGAGGATTGTTGAGGGGGCCCCGCGGAGGGTCCCTCCCCAGGGTCCAATTCCTCCTCCGAGGAATGGCCCTTAGCCTGTTGGCTTGGTGAGGGGGGCACCGGCTGCGCCACTGAAGATGGAACTGACCATCCCCTGTCCCATCTGTGCCCCCCATGGGCGCCAATAAGGCCACTGCCAGGGCCCTTGCAGCCACCCCAGTGCCGGCATCGGTACTGGCTGCGGAGCGTCGTGCCTTTGCAGGACCCGGAGCTGCTGGACTGGTGCTGCCGATGCCTCCGGCTTTTGCTCCTCTTCGCCAGGAACCGACTTCTCGATGACCCCGACGAGGTAGACGAGCATCGGTGCCGCCTCGAGCGGTGCCGACGGGAGAATGCGCACCCCGACGAGCTGGACAACATCCTCCCTCTCGGCCCCGAGGACTTCCAGTGCTGCTTGTCCTTTGTGGACCGGGAACGGTGCTGTCCATGGCATCTCGGTGCCGAGCCCGACTCCGAAGATCGCGATCGGCGATGGGTCGAGGTGGTCGTATCTTTCGGTGCCGGGTCCTTTGGTGCCGGGCTCCGCATTGGGCTCCATGCCGGAGATCGGGACCGGTGCCGTGGTGGTGAAGGGCTCGGTGCCGGGGTGTGGGAGCTGCGCGCACTGCGCGAGGCGGACTTGGAGCAGTGCCGCCTTGAACGCAATGCCTCTGGAGCCGGGGACCGACCTTGGTGCCGCGGGTAGGAGGAGCTCGACGACTGAGTCGGAGCTGCGAGGGGAGCCGCCGCGCTCTACTCTCCCTGGCCGTCTGGTGGGAGACTTCACCCCTGACGGGGGTATCGACCATCCACCGGAAACACCCAGCGCGGGTTTACCCTGGGACACCGGTCCTCGCACCCTCAGCCGAGGGGGGCAAAGAGGCGTGGGCATGGCCAATAAGGCCCGTGCCGCATGGAAAGCCTCCGGTGTCGACGGTCCTTGCAGGGGCGCTCCCCCACCCCCAGGAGTCAGGGGAGGCTCCCTGCGTGGAGATGCAGGCGCCGGAGCAGGCTCAACGGGCCGTGGCTGGTGCATCTCTTCGCTCGACCCCGGCCACGCAGGCGGTGCAGGGGAGCATAGGATCCGAGCCCTGGCGCCGTTTCTTTTTGGGCACCGGGGATGGGCGGCGTCGGGTCGGGTCGACTCCAGTGCTGTTGGAGACGCTCAGTGCCGAGGTGGAATGCGGTGGTTTGGAGGTCAGTCGGAGCGCCGCCTCCTTCAAAATAGCCTTCAGCCGAATATCATGCTCTTTCTGAGTCCTCAGCTTGAAGGCTTTACAAATCTTGCACCTATCCCTCCAATGCTGCTCCCCCAGGCACTTGAGACTTGAAGCCAGGTGAACTGGGCATAGCCCAGCCCTAAGCCCCTAAGGGCGTCTATTCTAATTCTAACTAACTTAACAACTTAACACTACACTTAATACTAAACTATTTCAAACTATTCAACAACGATTAACAAAGTCAGTAAGGGGAATGCTACTTGCGAAAGGCAAGAGGCAAGACGTTCCAGCAACCATCAGGGACGGAAAGAAGGAACTGAGGGCCTGTAGGGTCGGCGGTGCCTCATATACCACGGCATGAGCGCGGTACCACAGAGGGCGCCTAAGCCAACCCTACGGGGTCTGCTAAGGGGAAAAAAGTTCCGGGAACCAGCGCACTCACCTATATTTGAATGGATATGAGCAATTACTCGAAGTAGAATGTCAGTACTGCAAAAGGAATGCTTGTATTGCCCATTAGCAAGGTCTTATTTCTACAAGGGTTGGGGAGGTGTAAGGGGACCTCAGGACAAAGAGGGAAGGAGAAGAACTTGACTTGACAAAGAAACAGTCTTGCTATAATACTGGAGAAGTCAGAATTCTCTTCTCCCAATTTTTGTTTATCATGTAAAAGCATTGTTAACAACATAAGGATAATCCCTTTGAAATTCAGGTAAGTGAATAAGCAATACAATTACATTTTGTAATTACAGCAACTGAGTGACTCAAAGTAGCATGCTTTGGTCATTGAATCTAAGCTGCACTCATGCACTGAGAGTTCAAGCCCTGCCCTTGGCAGTTTTCAGAGAATGTGTATTGTGCATGTCCCTTGCTCGGTTTGCATTCTGCAGGGGCTCCTTTTGGAAGCTCTGTCCCAAGACCAAAGATTTCTGGTTTAAAAGCAATATTTTAAAGTTTTCTAAAACTCATGTGCAGACTCCGATTTTACATTAGTATTGTCAAGGAATTTAGCAGTGAGTGACTAGAGAGCAAAGGGAGAAGACAGTTAGGATAACGTAATGATGTTTCCTGAACAGTGAAAATGAGGCTTGCCTACATTTGAAAGTTAACTTGAATTAAGGTCAAGTGTGAAGCTGAAGTGTAACCGCTCCACATGTGGATACTTATTTGAGAATAAGTCCCTCTCCCTGCCCCCCATGCGAATGCTGAAGTTAGACTCTGAAAACCAGGAATACAACATTAAGATACATGCCACCCCACAACATGACCTTAGCTCAAAGATGGCAGAGTAAGGTCCCAGTATGCCAATAAAACATGTACCATCACTACCCTTACAGATGTTGCAGAACCCTTTGGCAAGACAGCACATGAGCACTGCAAGTTTAAACACCTGTTTGCTGTAGCAAAACTCATATCTAAGACAGGAGTAGCAAACAGGAGCTACTTACACCTGGTCTACACTCAAACACTGAGGATATGCCTACACAACAGGTAAAAGCCTGTGGCTGGCCCGTGCCAGCTGACTTGGGTTCACGGGGCTCAGGCGAAGGGGCTGTTTTATTGCAGTGTAGCTGTTCCATCTCAGGTTGCAACCCAAGCTCTGGTACCCTCCCACCTCACAAGGTCATAGAGCCTGGGATCCATCCAGAGCATCTACACTGCAGTTAAATAGCCCCTTAGCCCGAGCCTACAAAGCCATAGCTGCAGGTGTCTAATTGCAGTATAGACATACCCTGCACTTACTCCACACAGGCCACCCCAGACTTGCTCAACGTTACATCCCTTTCACCCATGTCTTGAGGAGTCCTTCTGAGACATTGCCTTCATTTCCTCCTCACTAAGCTCTGAAGACCACTGTCATGTATGACACAGAATGCTAACAATTCCCAAAGCAAGAAGACACCTGAGCGCACCTCTGCAGACACAATGTACAAAACTCAGTGCTGAAATGACGTATGTTTGATCTTTCGAAGTACACATGCACCTCATGATATCACAACAGCTCTACCAACCTGCTCCAACTTCTCTCTCCTCCATGTTAATACAGCTAGACCTAACACAGTGAAGACAGTTGGAAGCACATGTAGATAAATGCTGGAATTCAAATCTGTGGAGCCCACCACAAATTCTCGTAGAACATCCTCATGTCTGCTTATTATGGGCCGGCCAGCCCACTGACCATTGCCAATTGCCAATAGTTAGTGCCAGCTCCAGGGGACACGGTTAAGGTTGTGTTGCAAGAGTGGCATGTACCTTAGCTATGTATTCCCTTGGTTTTCAGAGGTTTAAGTTTAGCCACTCTCCACATACTAGAAGCGCACAAGGCACCACTGGACAACCTTAATCTGCACTAATGAAGTTATTGGACATTTAATATTTAGCCGTTTTATTTTTACTCATTTGCCATAATTATTTGACCACACCATAATCATGGAGATTAAAAGCAAAACATGTTTAAAATCACTTATTTTTGCACCTTTACACCAAGCATATGAACAAAACTGAGCTGTTAAGACAGAACTGCTGGGCTGAGATGAACATAGAACACTGGTTTCAGCCCACCTAGCAGAGTGCCAATGCTTGAAATCACAGCTGACTTGATTACTCAATAAGTGCACAAGGGGGGCAGTTCTCTAGCTTTTCAAGGTGGAGTGTCTGATTCACAGTGGCCCCACTGTTGTGCTGCCAAGCATTGCTCACACCCTTACCTGCTGCAGGAAGAGGATAGCATAGCCCATCAGAGCTGGGTGGTGGACAATGTTGAAGCTGTTCCTGACCTCCTGCACTCTGGTTTTCTTTAGAACTTCCGGATCTAGGTGAATGCCCTGAGGGTGGATATCCTTCTGGAATGCACTGGATGTCCACAGACAGCCCACCATGGCCATTATGTACTGGTTGTACTCTTGGTAAGTCTGGCTACTGAACTTGAATTGCAGTATTGTCTAATGGGACCAGAAAACAATTCAGTGAGTAATTTCCTTACAGCACTAGTGTACTACCCTCATTCCATGCAATTGTGTCATTAAAGCATTGCCTCCCCAACTCCTTGTTTGTAACCACTTTATTACTGTCCTCAGTACTTTACCACATAGCTTTGTTCATGGTACCTTTTTAACCTGCTCATTTTCTTTGGCAGCTACTAAGTTGGTTCGATACCTAAAGAAATGAACAAATGGAAAAGACTGTTAAGTGCCCTCTGAATTCTAATGCAGATAAATACTAGAGAAGGACAGGACTGCTGCTTTAGAGCAATTTAAAGGCAACTTTTATCCTCCACTAGTATGACTACTGAGCTTTCTTCCTCCTCCAAATATAAATACTGACAGAAGGAGGAGTTCAAAAGGGACTTCACCACTTGGCACAGGGACTAGGGAGAAGAAAGATACTTGAATGAGAGCTCATCTCTTACTAAGGAGCCTCAAAGTCTGTTACTAACAGAACATAGGACTAGAAGGGACCTCCTTGTTGCATGAGCAATGTGTTCCAAGCAAATCAGGGACAATGACTCAACAGGCTATATGCAGAGAGCAATGTGCAGCCCTGAAATCTAGCACAAAAATCAGTGTGCCTTTAAAAAAAAGGAGCCTTTCATTCAGCGAGTATAGAAAAATGGAAGCCACTGGAAGTAATGGAACCTGACAATTGCTCTGTATAAATAAGCACTAGCTGCTCTTATCTCCCGAGAGCGTCCTGTCACGTTAATTACCCTGCAGTCTCCTCAGAGAGAAAGCCACATGGACAGCCCTACGCCAGCTGTCAGCAATTGGCGACTTTTCTTATCAGATGCAGCCATTGGAACTACCACCACCAAGAATAGCAGCAGTTCAATAGGGCCTGCAGAGAAATGAACAATGCACTCTTCCAGGCCTGCAGGCAGCCTTCAGACCCCCTAGACTCATATGTAACAAACACCTCATACTCAGTACTGCCCTAAACAGCACTGCACAGTGCTCCTCTTCAGCCTGGGAGTAAGAAGCTCTATGTTCAATTCTTGACTGATGCCTATTAGATGAATTACTTAAGCTCTCTCAAAGTATTATGGGAACACCTACCTACCTCAGAAGTGGCATCTGGGGGTGAAAGCAGTGTCCTGAAACTTGTTTCTATTGTTGCTTGGGTGCCCCTTTCACAGAAAGCAAGGGAGAGAACACAGAAGATTTCATGGAATCCCTATGCTCTTGTTTGCCAACACTAAGAGTGGCATCTCCCCAACAGATGATCAGAATAGAAGATGATGTGATAAAGTTGAAAGCCCTCTCCCATCTTTGGTACCTGTACATAATGTAGCAGAGCTGGTTCAGACTGACAGAATCCAAGCTGAGCAGCGCTGGGTAGAAAACTCCAGCAGGAGGCATCACTAACAAAGGTAGGTTATACTTAAGATACACATCGGATACCTGCAGGAAGAAAACAAATCCAGATGGGTTATCACCACCCACAACACCTACAAAGAAAAATGAGCATTACATCACTTGTCTGCCCACCTGTTAACTCTGACACCTTGGAAGAGAAGCAATTCCATCTGTTCCCTCCCCAACCATATCAAATCCTTTATAGATTCCAAGGCCAGAAGGGACCAGTGTGATCATCTAATCTGACTTCCTGTATAAAACAGGCCAATCTTGATTTAAAAATTGCCACTGATATATATAAAATCCACCATGACCCTTGTGCAGGAGCTTGTGTAAATGTCAGCCTAAACTTTGCAAAATTAACCTACACTCCAGCAGTGGGTGGTGCAAATATACAGCAGCCACCTTCACTCTGATCCTGCATGCTGCTCCTGTATCTGTAGTTTGGACTAGACCTAACCTGACCTAACAGCAAATCTGCGTTAGGAATTACAGTGAACCACATAATTGAGACCAAATAATTTTATCAGCTAGACCATTAAAGTACTTATAATTGGCCTTTTGGGATTCCATGGTCGCAGCAAAAAGTTTTGCCCCCAAGAGATTTAAAATGAAAATGCCGTTTTTGTGCACTTTGAATTTAATTTGTTTCCATCCACATATAGCCTGATACACAAAAAGTGGGATTTAATCATGATTAAAATCAGCAAGCAGGAAACCTTAATTTAAATAAGTTTTAATCTTGTTTTGCCTTTGTACTTTTTAGGTTATTCTCCTGTTAGGCTTACGACAATTTCTAGTCTTAGTAATCTTAAGATCTATAAGAGCCACACAACTGCCTTTTGTATTTTTGTCTGTTTACCACCTATCCATGAAGACTCCCCGCTCCCTTTCCCCTTTCATCCTACACCCCTCACCGAGTATAACCCTATTAGTTTGAATGTATTCACAAGTGTATAGATATAGAATTTAAAACATACTATGTAACTGTGGAATCAGGAAAATATTGATAGGATGCCCTAGGTCAAATGCCTGCCCAGGGTCCTAGATTTCCTGGCACCAGGAGCCCCCACTATGTGACATCCGGGAATGGTGTTCACCTATTCTGAGGTCATAAATCATATAGACTCTGGGAACAGGATTTGCCCTTCCTGAGGTCATAAATTGTGTGGTATCTGGAAATAATATCTATAACAATGATCACTATGTAAGTGTGATCCTATATAAGTCTGTTCTATCTGATAGCAAAACGAAGCACCAGTAGCCAGCATAAAGCTATGCTGCTTGGGCTTCCCCATAGCTATGGTTATTTGTGTGTGTCAATAAAACCTCTTCAGTATTGTCTGTGCTACCTGATCCTTGGGGAAAAATCCTTCGTGCTTTACAATTTGGCGCAGCGAGCAGGGTGCAACTGGGATCCTCGAGAGCTTCCCACGACTAAGGACAGAGGTGAGTATCTTTTATACTTACCACCTCTGGCACGACCCTTGGTCTGGGACTTCCCAAGATACCTCTTTTGCACCCCTTTTAATATGAACCACATGTAAGGTGCATAGACAAGAGGACTGAACAGGAACTGTGTTTTGATATTGTAGTTTTGTAGTTCTGGCCACATTTTTGGGGTGCAGGGATCACTTCGGTGAAGGCTGCACTGCCAAGCACTGAGCACCCAGGTGAGTGTCTCAGTAGGATTTTGTGCTGAGCACCCGGGTGAGTGTCTCAGTGGGCTGAACACCCAGGTGAGTGTTTTCAGAAAATTTTGTGCTGAGCACCCAGGTGAGTGCCTCAGTGGGTTTTGTGCTGAACACCCAGCTGAGTGTTTCAGTGGTGCTGAGTACAAGGGCATGCTTGGCTGGTTCCCCTGAAACGCCATTTAAATGGGTTTTAGGAAGCTGGGTGACAATGTCGCACAACTTGCCCCAGGGTGCTTCAATGATGCCCTCAACGGGAGGAAAAATCATTGAATTTCTAAAAGGAAAACATGCAAAGGTTCAAAAAGCTATGATAAAAGATGGATGGACGAGTGTAAGTGTAAAAGACAGCTTGTTATGGTGGTCTGGTCAGACAAAGGGAAAGTTAGAAAAAGTAGTAATACTTTACTGTGAATATAAAAAAAGATAAAAGAGTTAGAAAAATTTCAAAAGGCTTTCACATCAGCACAAAGCCAGAAGGCAGAACTGAACCAGAAATTAGAGGAACTCCAAACAGAGAACAGTACTTTAAAGGCTAAACTGAAAGAGTGTAACTCCTCTGCACTTTGTATTACTGCTATCATGCAACAGAAGGAGCACACCGATTTTGGTTCAGACACTAATAATAAAAATAACCAGAAGGAAATTAATTGGAAACAGCTTACAAAACAAATATAAAAATGGACGGGACAGGGAGATAACAGAACAGCTCAGCCTGCTCATAAGTATACTCCTTTCAGTACAGAGGAAATAAGGGGCTTATTAAAGGATCTCCCAGATCTAAAGCCCAAAGACCCAAACTTAATATTTTGGAAAAAGATAAATCAAATGATTACAACATGTACCTTACATCCTAGGAATCTCCATATCCTGACTAAAGCTAAATGCCCCGACCTTTCATGGATCAAGGTCTTTTTAAAGGAACATCAATGACAATTGTGCCTCTGTTAAGTTTAAATCAGAAGTTAAGATGACCCATGCTTGCACTGATTTTTTTTTTTTTTAAAAAGCCATTCAAAATGCCCTGGGTAATGCAACTGGGGACTGATAGTGAGATGTGTTCAAGACAAAGATGAGCCTGCTGCCAAGTATTGTGAGCAAAAGTGGGAAGTGTATTCAAGTAAGTACAGGCTCTGCGGATTCAGATCCCTAGGACAGTACTTTGAATGGTGACATCTAGGCTGATGGAGGTGTTGTTTTGGAAGATGAGAAAGTGATTAAAAGAAAGAGTGGAAAATTAACACTACAGAAGCTGGAGGGAATTGAACAGTCAAAAGTTGTTAAAATATATATTATAGGAAAAGAATTCTTGATTTCTTTGCAGCCATTCTGAAGGAAAAATAGGCCCTTTTCCCAAAGGAATGGTCTGCGAATAATCCTGACTGAAATCATTTAAATATGCATGATTTAGTTTAAATCATTAACTGGAAAAAAAGAGGTTTCCATTGAAACTTAACTGCCTCCAAATGCATAAAAGAGAATGTAATTTGTGTACAGCTGAGTGAAAATAATTAAAGCAGTGCAAGGGAAAAAAAAGAATTTGTGTGTGCAAATATATTGTGTAAATCTGTATGGTATTAAGGACCTAAACCAACACTCTTGGTTTGTAAAAACTCTGCTTTGTAGGTTTCAGATGAATTGGTTTGGTTAGCATTTAACCCTTTGGATACGTCCATGTTTTATAAAGTGGTCTTTAAAAGATGCTGAAAAGTTGTGGCTGTGGAAAAGGCAGCCAGAACCAGAAAAATGGGGAGAGATTTTGGATCCTTTTTGTGGTGATAAAGTAGCACAAAGGAACTGCAAATAATATACATATCTGGGCAGTAAACAAACTACTTGACACCAGAAAGCTCAAAGTTCAACCCTCCAAAAAAGGAAGGTGGAAAACAAGCTAGTCCTGATACTAAAAGGAACAGGTTAACTCTTAAAAGGTAGGAAACATTGCAAACCTGGCCTGCCAATAAAATAAAACCACAGGAAAATATGGTGATAATTTCTCTGTTTTGTCTGCAATCAGCAAAAAGATTTGTAAAAAAAGTATTTTAAGCAATAATCTGCCCCCCAAAAGGGGGTAGAAAATGTTCTTTTTGTCTTTCAGAACTTAAAAAAAAAAAAAAAAAAAAAAAAAAAAAAAGCAGGTGCCAGCAAAACAGCTGAAGAACACTATGAATTTATTATTGCAGCAAAGTTTGTGTTTTGTGCTGTTTGTCTTGTTACTAACATTGTGTGGTATACTACATTGAGCAGAAGAGAATCAATGAGCACTGTAAACATATATATATTAATGTGGTCTTAGTCCAAATAGGGTTGGGAAACCTTAAAGCTATATGAATTATGGGGCAATAGTTAAACACTATCACATAGCTATCACACAAGCAGCAAATGAAAATGGAAAAGAGAACTGCTTTGGTTATTGGATATACTGAAATGCAAATTCTCAGTTTGGCTACACTAAAACATAAAATGTATTGGGTTATATCTGGGAAAATTAAGGTACTAGCCCACCTGTTTAGGCAAAAGAAAAGATCCTTGTCTGATACATATAAACCATTCCCCTTCGCAGCAACAAGTCTCTTTCTTCTATTGCCACTGCTAAATTTGTGACTCTCACCTGGAATACCTCTAACCCTTTTCAAGAATTATGTTCCAAGTTTCCTTCCATCTGAGGACAAGTTATCTTGCGGCTTGGTGCCTGCTCATCTCTGCCCACCCATCCAGGTTACTGGCCAACTTCCCCCACCTACCAAACAATATCCTCTCAAGCCTGAGGCCTTAAACGCGGTAGGTGACATTATTCATTCTTTACACCAATGAGGCATACTTGTTCCCTGTTCCTCCCCCACCAACTCTCCTATCTGGCCAGTTAAAAAACCTGATGGCTCCTGGCACCTTACCATCAACTACCGCACCATTAATCAATATGCAGATAAACTTGCCCCCATTGTAGATGACCCATCAGTCGCCCTTTCGGGCCTTGATCATTCTTACTAAATCTTCACTGTGTTAGACATTGCAAAAGGCTTTTGGAACCTCCCCGTGCATCCAGAGTCACAACACTGTTTTGTGTTTACCTTTGGTCCCACCCAATTCAGCTGGACTTGTTTGCCCCAAGGACATCATAATTCTCTCCACCCTCTTTCACCGGGTTATGGCAAAGGCCCTGTCTTCGGTAAACTGGGCTTCTGCCAATTCTACTTGTTTGCAATATATTAATAATTTATTGCTTGCTTCCTCCACCCTTCAAATGCTACTCCAGGCCTTAGCCAATGCAGGCTTAAAGGCCAAACCTTCTTAAAGGGGCCCAAGCTTCCTGGGCCGTTACTGTTTCCACACCTTTGATTTCTGGAGCCCCCCTTACAATTTTTGTGCCTCATGCAGTTCACAAAATCTTGGACGTGGGCCGCTTCTCAAAGGTCACCTCAGCACGATGGTCAAAGTGGGAATGCACCCTTCTAAGCCCACACATTACAATTGCGCATTCTAACCTTCTTAATCCCGCTACCCTAATGCCAACAACAGTGAAACCTCATCGGTGCTCTCTCTCTGAGGACACCATTATACAGGACTGACTTGTGTCTGAACAACCACTCCCCTCTCCTGATCTTGTTTTATTTGTTGACGGATCCCAATACTATGTCGCCGGACAACCTTGTTCTGGCTGGGCAGTCTGCAACCTGTCAGGTACATGCCTCCACTTGGGTTCCTTGCACCTTCCTGCTCTGCTCAAGTAGCTGAATTAGTGGCACTAACACAGGCCTGCCTCCTGGCGGAAGGCCAGGCTGTTACTATTTACACAGACAGCCACTATGCATTTGGGGTAGTTCATGACTATCTTGATTCCTGGGTTAATAGGGGTTACCTCACTTCATTCGGTACCCCTCTTAAAAATGGGGGGTACATTAAAGACTTATTGGAAGCAGTTAAAAAACCTTCCAAGCTGGCTGTGGTTAAGATCAAGGCACACACCAGAAACAATGACCCTCTCTCTCTTGCGAATGCAGCTGTAGACAAGGCTGCTGAAACAGCTGCATCAATTCCACAGGAAAATCTCCAAGTGGCAGCCACCCAAACCCCTGACATGAAGCAAATCTCACTAACTGAAATACAAGAACAATGCACTAGAGAGGAAAAATGGACATGGATTGAAAATGCTTGTAAAATTAATAATGCTAACACTTGGATCACAAAGGATCAGCAATTTGTAGCCCCCAAATCAATTGTAGCTCACCTTTGTGATCTCTATCACTTACCAACCCATCCAAACCCAAAAGCCATGCTGTATCACATCAAGGGAAAATGGTGGTGGCCCAAGATGACAGCAGACATAAATGACTACTGTCGTCAGTGTCTTGTATGTGCTAAATGTAATGAAGGCAAAAAACTTAAGGTGGCAATGAGAGACCAGCCTCGACCCACAGGTCCTATGCAAAAGATTCAAATAGACTTCATAGGCCCCTTACCACCTGTAAAAGGAAAAAAATATTGCCTGGTTATAATTGATCATTTCACCCAATGGATTGAAGCTTTCCCCACTTCTAAAAATGATGCTAGCACAGTGGCGGCCCCCGATGGGGCTTACCATGTTCAGTGGACTCAGACCAGGGAACCCATTTTACAGGACGCATCATGAAGGAAGTCTGTTCTGCTCTAGGCATTAAACAAAAATTTCACTGCCCATACCACCCTGAGAGCTCTGGGCTAGTGGAATGAGCTAATCGGACACTAAAAAAAGATCACAAAAGCCTTGCTCTCACAGGGAACTTGCTCTCACAATTACCCGCGGCTCTCCTCTCGATGAGAGCAACTCCTAATGCCACTATAGGAGTCTCACCCTTCGAACTCATCACTGGAATGACCATGTCATTGGGGGGGGGGGGGGGGGGGGTGTGTGTGTGTGTGTGTGTGTGTGTAATTCCGGCTCCCCTCCCTCTGGTTTCTGATACTGCATGAGAATACATCAAACGTTTAACTGAAGTTTTGCAGCCTTTGAAACTAACTGTCAAAGACAGACAGGAAACTCAGGACTCCCCAGAATCCCCCTCTTGGGTGGACATACAGGAGGGAGATCAGGTCATGGTAAGAACATACAATCCTGGGGTACTCCAACCAAAATACACAGGGCCGCATATGGTACTGGCCAATACAGATACATCTGTAAAGGTACAAGGAGTCCCAACATGGATACACAAAACCAGAATTAAACTATATAAATAAGTTTATCTAATGTGCGTTCGGTGCATCAATTTTGTCTTTTCAGGTAGAAATGTGGTTCCCCCTCACGATTCTTCTCCTAAGCCTTGAGGCCACATACTCCTGGGATCCACCCGTAGTCCAGATCACGCAGGACACCTGCCTCAAGGCCGGCCAATACATGCAACTTCCCAAAGGGGGGGGGACGGCGAGAGGGTAAGAAAACCCGATGTATGGCTTACTACCCCACCTTCTGGAAAGGGACCCATCGTAATTCCTGGGCCCATCCCCAGTTCAGATGATAGACGAGCCTCATTCCTCCTACCCACCCCACGGAGCGGACTACGACTACCTGCGTGTAAACATACTGGACGCAACTGTACCTGGAACTTTAACCCTAAGGACTGTCCGCCCATCCACACTATAGGATATCCACCAGGTCCAGCTGAATGTGCTCCATTCTCCAAACATAATACCAAAAGACTACTTTTCAAGGCCCTCCCCCTTGAAAGGACCAACCTCACCTTTTTCATAGCCTTTGACAATATTGATATCCACAATATTTACAGTCGCTCCACCGGTTTGGGAAATTATACCTGTATGTGCAGATACAGGTTTGAATATGGCATACAAAATTATTATGAGGAAAAAATCAGTCTAGGAGCAGGATGGACAGAACTTGCACCCTTGTTATGGGAACCTGGAGTGGAGGGACGGTATTGCCAAGAACATTGTTCGGACCCGGTCAGATGTCTGGGATGTTCGGATGTAAATGTTATAACCTAACTACCTGTGGGTACACTCCCCCTACCACCTGCCCTGTGCTCCACCCCACCCCTCCTGATGGCATTATCCATTTGGGATCTAATAAGACACTCTTACATGATGTAATTATGGTTTCCGTTAAAGTTAAATATGATTTGTCTAAGTTTGTTGCACCATTACAAAATGTATGTTTCAACCACCTTAACACCTTACAATGCCTGGGTTAAGAGCCAGACTACCCAGGCCCTAAAATACACAAATGATGGTGTACCATACTCTTTCGTTGCTATTGACGCAGCCATGGATGGTTTCTATAACGCAATTAAAAAATCCTCTGACATCATAATTAATATAACTATATCTCAATCTAAGGGACGCGCTTGTAATGTGTTAGCTCATGATTTGTTTAATTTACTGAAAGAAGATATGTTAGATATATGGCTTGGTATTCCCCCCACCCACACTCTCTCTTCCTCTGCCCTTGCGAACTTTGCAAATATATCTACTCAGTTAATCGTTGCCTCCCCCTTACCCCCTGAAACCTCTTCCATCCTCTCCTTTGGTTTTCTTCTCACGTATCCTTTTGTCATTCCCACCCATGTTTTTCCTTCCTCTTTTTACTTTAAGTCTATTGGTTACGTGTCTAACAATTCTGTCTAACGAGTAGGACTTTCCGGCTTTATGTCCCCTTCCTCCAGTGGCGGCATGCTAGTAACAACTTCAGACTGTTGTACCGAAACTGCTGATTATATCATTTGCTCTTGTTCTACCCTCCGCCTTTTGGATAATTCTTCCTCTGTGGTTGTTACTAATATCAAAGTATCTAAAAAATTGATCATATATCACTTATGAGTTCGATTTGTCAAACAGGAGAGAGCTGTTAGGCTTAAGACAATTTCTAGTCTTTATAGATCTTAAGATCTATAAGAGCCACACAACTGCCTTTTGTATTTTTGTCTGTTTACCACCCCCCCCCTTTCATCCTATACCCCTCACCAAGTATAACCCTAGTAGTTTGAATGTATTCACAAGTGTATAGATATAGAATTTACATACTATGTAACTGTGGAATCAGGAAAATATTGATAGGATGCCCTAGGTTAAATGCCTGCCCAGGGTCCTAGACTTCCTGGCACCAGGAGCCCCCACTATGTGGCATCCGGGAATGGTGTTTACCTATTCTGAGGTCATAAATAATATAGACTCTGGGAACGGGATTTGCCCTTCCTGAGGTCATAAATTGTGTGGTATCTGGAAATAATATCTATAACAACAATCACTATGTAAGTGTGATCCTATATAAGTCTGTTGTATCTGATAGCAAAACGAAGCACCAGTAGCCAGCACAAAGCTGTGCTGCTTGGGCTTCCCCATAGCTATGGTTATTTGTGTGTGTCAATAAAACCTCTTCAGTATTGTCTGTGCTACCTGATCCTTGGGGAAAAATCCTTCGTGCTTTACACTCCTAAACAAAAAGTTTGATTCTCATTGATTGGTAACCATCAAAACACGTGGGGGGTTGGAACTAAATAAAGCCTTTATGTTAAATTTGGTACTTTTTGTCAACTGGGACACTACGCTATAGCTATATGCATTTATTTAATCAATTATATAGATTAACATATTTATTCAGATTCTTAATTTTTACATTTTCTTATTATATTAGAAAACGGTGAATGATGCATTTCTGATTTAGTAGATACATTTTTTACACTCACTATTTGTGTCAAGTTGTATATAGATGGAAGCTGGAATTCAATTAAAAGCACACAAAAACAGCATTTGAATGGTTTTTGTTAGTTAATAAAACTACCTTAAATGTGCCAGGCAAGAAAAAAAATTATCAAAATACGTTTTACATTTAAATAACTAACTGATTCGTTAAAGAAAGGAAGTATTAGTGAATTGAACTAATTGTTTCTGGTCATTATGTCCTTTAAGATTTTAAAACTAGGACATGTCATCCTCTCACACATTTTTATTCATTGATTGAAGGGGAAGACAAGTTTTCTTGCTTTTTCAATTCCTTATAGATTTTTCAACTTTGAATGAACTAGTTGATTCAACCAGTTGTCAAAAGCTGGTTTATCATTTCAGCAAACTCTGGCCCAAGATGCTTAGTCAGTGACTTCCTCCTGGTTCTGTAGTTGATTTTATTTAAAAAACTTTGGCAGCAAACATGACCTGCTTGAGTGTTGTTTTTAATTTAAATGATTTTAATAGATTATAGTAAGTTTAGATCTTAACAGTATTGTCGATTTCAAATAGATTTTTAAAAAGAAAAGTAATCAGAGAACTATTAAAAATTAAAGGGCATTCTACCTGAAATTTGAATTTTTTCAAATTAGTTTTAAAATATTCAGGTTAGCAGTATTCCTTTAATATTTTGCTATTGCATGGTGTTTGTGTATGCATGTGTGTCAATATCAACAACACCCACTCTCCATCTTAAAAATAAAAAATTCTCTATGGTAGCTACTCGAATCCATGCTTCAGGCTTCAGCTGGTTTCCTAGAAGAGTTGGGAAGGACGTTTCCTCCTCCCCCATCTCTCTCTGAAGCATCAGAGATGACCCCAACTGGAGAAGGGACACAAGGTGGTGTGGGCTGGTGCTCTGAGGCAACATAGAAATTCTCTCTCAGATGCTTGGCTTGTGGGTTTTTCACACGTGACTGCCATTTTTGGGTCCGGGAAGGAATTGTTCTGCATGTCAGATTGGCAGGGATCCTGGGATTTTTTTGCCTTCCACTGGAGCATGAGGCTTGTGTTGCTTGCTAGGATCCTCTGGGCATCTCTCACCTACTCAATTCCCTGCCATTACAGATGCCCTGGGCATTAGTACATCTTGGTTCATTCTATTCTCTGCCTGTGGCACACAATTTTAGTTTCCAGAGGACTGTATTATTTCAGACTAATCCAGACTTTTGGGCTCAATTTGGGTGTAACTGGATGGCGTTTAAGTGGCCTGAAATATGCAGGTCAAACAAGATAATCTAGTAGTCCCTTCTGGCCTTAAACTCTGACAGAGTAGCTATCATCTACGACTAGTGGACCTGGCCAGCAATTAGGAGGTTCTAGCACTTAATCAGGGATAATATCTACAAATCATTACAAGGAAGGAAAATGTTATGCTTTTGCACAATGAGTGGAAACTGCTTTTAGAAAAGCAGGGCAACTTAAAATGCCAAGAGTAATAGGATATACATACTGTCTCATAGAAATCAAGAATAAAGTACAGCAAGAAAGTAGCATTGTTCTCCAAGCGCAGTGCAACAGTGGAGATCCATCCTACGAAGTGGATCAGTTCAGCCACAGAGTTCACCACTCCAGAAAGAGTGGTGTTCCTAGAACAGCAGTAGGAGATATAGACAATGTTAACACAACTCATCAGCTTTAAAATACAGAGTAGAATTAAGCAGGAGGACAAGGGAAATCTAGGTTTCCCCACCCTCAATGTTGAAGTCAGCAACCTGAATATATTCACAAATTCAATTTAACAGAACAAAGTTATCCAAAATACTACATAAAACATGGCATAGCATCATTGCTGGAGGGATCTTGACTCTTCAATTTGCTGAATATGTATGTTCTCAGTGTTAGTATTTTTATGACGATTGCTTTCTGCATCACTACTTCAGTGTTAAAACCTCAAGCCTGGCTTGGCAAAACTAACCCCAATTGCTACTTTGACCATTTAAAAAGCATTCATAGGTCAAAAAAGAAGGTATGTGAATTAAATGTTTAGATACTATGAGGAAGAGTTGGGTATGAGAACCTAGGCAAATGCTTGTTCTTTTCCTAAGCCTAGAAAATACTGTGTGTGTCAAGTAGAAATAAGTGAAAAAGCAATTTTGACTCGGGGAACACAAGGATTATGTAGAAGCAGTTCAACCATACCTCAGAACTCCCTTAATACAATGCTCTAAGTAGTTCATGCTATTGGTACATTAATTCTACTTTGAGTACTACAGTGTTGAAAAGACATGCAAAAATATTAAGCTATGTACATTTAAGTGAAGTTACGGCAAGATACAAAATATGAATAAAACAAATAAACTTCCATCCTTAGAGGCTTTTAAGATGTGGCTTGACAAAGCCCTGGCTGGGATGATTTAGTTGGGGTTGGTCCTGCTTTGAGCAGAGAGTTGGACTAGTTGATCCCTTCCAACCCTAATCTTCTCTGATAACAACCTTAATAGAAGTGATTGTAATAAAAAAAAAAAAAAGAGTAAAGAACAGGATTCACAACTAAGCTAAATTTTCACAGAAGCAGTAACACATTATCTGATTCTCTAGTCAGCTTTTGTGGCCGGTAATTAAAACAGGATATTTTCATGCACAACATATACAAATACTGCATTGTGTGGAATACAGATGAACTTACAAAGGACTGATTTTAGGATCGGACTCCATATCCAACTGCATCACATGCCAACTCAGCCAGTTCTGCAATAGCTCCTTCAGACTCTCAAGAACACTACACTGCAGGAGGGAAAGAAAGCAGGGATTACGTACATCATAAAGGAAATGTTTAAATGTTAAATAAAAATGGGCCATCATTTTCAAAATATACTGGGAAGGTTTCAGACAGTTTATCATCAGGACCATGAGGAAGACTGAGGAGAGAGTTAGCTGAAACCTCCAGGTAGGTCTGAGTAATACCTGCACTCAAGACAGGGAGTGTAACAGAGGGTGTAACAAGTGACACAGCACTCACACTGAAACGATGAAACACTAGAGAAGTTGTCTTGTTGGAGTGTACCATCCTAAATCAGCAGCACGGTGGGTGCAAAATATATTTGTATTTCCAATTCAACCACCCTGATTTCTAGTGTTAAAAAATTTAAAAAAAATAAAGAGCGATTTCAAGGCCAGAGGGATTCCCAAAGGAGTTACCTCTCCACTACATCTTCTAACCCCTCTGGAAACTGGAGAGGACCCATGCTGGATACGCCCAGACCTAACACCAAACTGGGATGCCCATATTACTGTTTGTAGATTGCTTCACCTACCTCAAGTAGTGGGGATGGCAATACCAACTGAATACATATGAGACCAGTATAATGACCATGTATTACCTTAAAATAAAGGGATGATGTGAAAAAAAGCTGTGCCAGAGGTTCACAAAGTAGTGGTTTCATTTCTGAAAACAGAGGAGAGAAGTCAAATATCTGTGGAAGAAGCCAATCCACCCCGACCAGATACAGTCCAAGATCATTCATCGTCTAGACCACATACCCGAGAAGCTGCTTAAGGGGATCCAGCTCACGAGCCTGAGGATTTGCGATCGACAGCAGACACCATCCCAGAGGGGAAGGCTCTTACACAAGAATTCTTCACAGGAAGAGAATCCCTCCTGAAGGATACAAGATTAAAATCTTCAAAAAAATTCATCATAATCCCTTCCCTTTTCTCACTCCCTGCCACAATTCACTAGAGAAGAGCAGAGACCACTCCTCTTCTCCTCCCCAATGTAATCCATCAGTTAATGACCACAGCTTCCCAAATTATCATTCTTCCAGAAAGAGGGGTCAGTTCAGGAATCCTGACTTACCCTTTGAACACATTTTTGCTGATCTCTTGTTGCTGCTTCTAAAACTGTAATCTTTAAGGCATCCCACAGGAAATGGATGAGCCTCAAATACATCCTAACCAAAGGCTTGATTGAGTAGAGGGCTTCATTAAGTAGGTGCTTACCTGCAAGAAACACTCGGTTTTGTAGACAATATCCAGGAAGTCTTTGAACTCTTCTTCATACTGCTCATTATCAATCTTAGACCAAGTGCATTCTAAACCAGAGGGAATAATGTAATGGAGTATGAGGAGTGCAGACAAGAATGCAACAACCAGAAGCAGAATACAAAACCCCCTTCCCCTGGACTGGTACTGTTAAAACAGGGGTTCTGAAACTGAATGTTGGGATCCCTCAAGGGGTCGTGAGATTATTATGGGGAAGTTGCGAGCTGTCAGCCCCCACATATGCTGTGGCTGCGGCAGTCAGCCCTGTGCATGGCTGACAGCCAGAGCCCTTCAGATATGGGTGGCCAGAGAGCAGCGGCTGCTGGCCAGGTGCTCTGAAGGCAGTGCCGCCCCCAGCAGCAGTGCAGAAGTAAGGGTACTATGGCATAGGGGTGTGGGTGGCATGGCATTGGGGAGGGGGCGCATCACAGCCTGAAATATTTTCAAAGGGGGCCCCAGGAAAAAAAAGTTTGAGAACCATTGTGTTAAAGTCAATGCTGTTATCTCAGATAGTAATTTTATGTACCAGTAAAACAATCACAGATGCCTGTACAGCTAAGTACCAGTATAGCATTGGTACTCAACCGGGGGTATGTGTAGCCCTGAGGGTAACATAGAGGTCTTCCAGGGGATACATTAACTCATCTAGATATTTGCCTAATTTTATAACATGCTACATAAAAAACACTATCAAAGTCAGTACAAACTAAAATTTCATACAGACATACTTGTTTATATTGCCCTATATATACACACTGAAATGTAAGTACAATATTTATATTCCAATTGATTTATTTTATAATTATATGGTAAAAATGAGAAAGTAAGCAATTTTTCAGTAATAGTGCGCAGTGACACTTTTGTATTTTTATGTCTGATTTTGTAAGCAAGTAGTTTTTAAGTGAGGTCAAACTTGGAGATACACAAGACAAATCAGACTCCTAAAATGGATACAGCAGTCCAGAAAGGCTGAGAGCCACTGCATTACAGCCTCAAATATACCCCTTCGCCTCCCTGCCATATCTGGTAATGTTAAGTGCCTACCTTCCTGCAGAGTCTGGCCCATCCAATAGTAGAGCCTCAGGTAGATAGATTCATCTTTGACACAATTAATGTAGTGAAGCAACAAGGAGTTCCTTAGCACTGAGCCCATCTGGGAAGGAAACTGCAAGAGAAACCAGGACAACCAACTACTGAGTGTCTGCTTCTGAAAGGTGTCAAAACAAAGCGGACACTATTAGACCAGTCCAATCCCCCTGCAACAGGGAATACATACAGGCCCCAGGTATTCATATCACTCCCCAATAAATACTGTATATCCATTTGGAACTGGATAACATGTGTACCTATTCCCCAATAAATAGGTTATTGATATACACCCCCTTGGTCACCTCTAAGATTACACATGCTCATCCTGAGGCCTTCATGACACTCACCTCTAGGCGGTGGATGTTCTGTAAGAGCTGGGAGAAGGTGTGTAGCTGCTCCACTGGGAAGGATTCATTGTGACTAAGGATGTCAGTATGGTTGACCTCCTTGCTCTTAGTTGGATTGTTTGTGTCTGCGTTGCATGCTGGCAAAATCAATTGGGTATTCCATTTCTGGAGAGAGAAACAGGAAACCAAAATGAACAGTAGCAAGCAGGATTTCAAAGCAGTCAAATAAATACACTGTATAAACAAGACAACTAATATCAGCACAAACTGGGAATCATTCACTCACTTGCTATCCAGCAAAAAAGTGAGATAACATCCCAGACTTGCAATGTAAAGGCAGAATAGGGCATTCTCATTTCCCATTAAGTTACACTACCTTCCCCAATGCCTACCCAGATCCTGACTCCTTCCACGATTGAGCATAAAACGACTACTTGGTATTCTCTAGTCTAGGATTCACATAAGTTCCCATAACTTACTCTTTTGCGAGACTGAAGGTGAGCTGTGCCTAGAATCAGTTGCTGGGATGTTGGAGACATTCCCTGATTTCTTCGCTTTATGGCGGTGATTGCTGCCTTCCACAAGCTTTCTGAATTTCTGAAGTAGGTCTGAAAATACAATCTATTTGTGAGGCCAAGCTCTAAGGCGTAGTGACAGAGAAATCAATTGCCATTTTAATATGTCACTACAGTGACTTTTATGTGCTCTATTGTAATGGCTGTATTAGACAACCCAGAAGGTGCTAGGTTTCTCTATCACCGTAAAGTACAGCTTTTATTTCTCTGGACTTATTACCCTTTGACTACAATCTGAAAGATATGTAAGTAATTTTTGAAAGCATATGCCCTTTCTCAAATGTAAGAAAAAATGTTCCTGGAATCTCAAAAGCATGGGAATTTGCAGCTGTTTTACATTCCTGATGCTGATATTAATTTATAAAGCAGTCCATTCATAAAGACTGGATCTACAGTATTTCATTTATTAAATAAGACATGTCCAGGTATGTGTGCATTTATAGTGAAGACTCCATGCATTTAAACAGCAGAGAAATCTGCCACAGAAATGAACTAGGAAATGAAAGCTTTCATTGAACAATAGATTACAGTTTCTAGACATCATGACTGCGAAGAAAACTTTTGAAATACGTATCAAATGCAAAATTGCCTGCATAAGGCTTTGTCTGAACAAAGTTTGCATCACTGAAATTACAATCAATCAGTTTTAAAACCATAACCCTTAATTAATGCAAACCCTTATGTGGGAACTCTTAAATCAGCTAAAATAGATTATAAATTTTTTTTAAATGAACTGATGCAAGTTGTATGTATAAATGAGGCCTAAGCCTGGAAACAGTTTGGCTTTTATCTGTCTATCTTCCATGTACTGTGGGACAACAAAAGCTCCAACTACTCCCACAGATAAATCTGCAGCACAATGAAAACTGAAAATCTCGGGCAATGTAAAATAAGCTGAAATGAATAAAACAAATGCCACAAGGAAAACTTGACTTAGTATTAAGCATATAAATACATAGTGTACATATCTTAACTCCACCAAATGCCTTGCTGCATACACAGCACACAAACGTGTATGAAAATAAAGCCAGACAGTCTATTCCTACTTTGAAATTCCCGCAGATCCTTCTGGGGGACACACAGTCAGCTTCCCCACCATTAGGTTTCACATATCTAAAACTTTCCAACTTAGAAATCAGGCTCTAAAACAACCTAATGTTTATTCTGACTGGTGTCTTCCATTACTACTATTGTGCTGCAGTAGCACCCAAAAGGTGTTTGGACAATGCCCAGCAAACTCATAGGGTACGTCTTCACTGATGGCAGCAAATTTGCCGCCATCAGATCAATTTATCCAGATCAATTCAGTGGTCAGCGAAGACCTGTTCAATCGATCCAGAAGTCAACGCGTCAAAACCACCCCTCAAGTGGCGCAGTGGAGTGAAGATGCCATGTAGAAGAGGAGTTATGAAGTTGACGGGAGTCATGCAAGCTATTCTGCGTAGCTTGCGTAACTCCCGTCGACTGCTGCCGAAGTTGAAGGTAAGTGTAGACCAGACCATAGAAAGATATTCCCTTCCCCCACAGAGCTTATGATCAAATATACAAGACATAAAAACAGTATGACAACAGGAGGGAAACAGGCAAGGGAAGGTGAAAGTAATAAGAATGAAGTTATATCTGCTAGCTATGTGCCCTTCTCTGCTGAGTCATTTAAATGTCTTCTCACCTCAGTATAAATAAACGGTAGCAATTCCCATAGAAAACGCTAATGGTTTCATTTTATTTAGTGGAAAGAGGGTACAGAATTATTCTTTCACTACTGAATCATGAAGCAAAGCTGCTTATGTAGAAAGCACAGTACGGACTTGAATCCCAACACAATCATATCAGAATCACCCCATTCCTCACCTTTATCTTTGCAGGTAGAGTTATGGACACCAGCTCAGGACATAAAAGTTTGTACAGTGATAGCAGAGCCTGCAGATGAGGCTGCATTCCCTGGAATAAGATGAAAAGAGTTAAAATGTGCACCATAAGAAACAGCAAGGAAACCCCAACTGATACTGCAAGTCTACACACCAGTGTGTCATTAATTAGACCAAAGTAGCATTGTGCAACTGAAGACAAAGAAAAGAACATCTCTGTTGAGGACTGGAAATAGTAAGGGAGTTGGGGTGGGAAGAGAAGAGAAGATGCAGTTTAAGTTGGCATAGATAAGATGACTAATCAATCAAAATTACTGTATAAAATGTATATAAATTATATCTATTTTGCCTAAATACACACACAAGTGGTTTTATAGGGATAGCCATACTCCCCCATTGCACCAGTAGTGAACGTGGCATTATATAGTTAAACTTCTTGAAGTGCTACTGATTTTGTAAACTATATTAATAGCTAGCTCTTAGAGGAAGAGTTCTCATTGTGCGATCTGTAAGATGTATACAATAATAAAATGATATTTTCTAAACTTATCTGTTACAGGTACCATGTAAAGGTTAAGTTGACACTAAAGCTTGGGGGCAGGAGAGGGGGTGTTGTGCCACACAGATAAGAAAAAACTGACAATTGAAGGAGTTTAACACCATTTAAGACCTCTGTGAATAATACCAATCCTTCTGTGATAGAGGTCTCCAGCTAGGTTACCGGAATGTAGCCACAGCCCCTCGTTTTGCAGCCTACTCTTTCCCTCTAAACAATTCTTCCAAACACGCTTATTTCCAGTCATGAAGCATCCCAAGAACCCTTTGCAACATGGCAAATCCCAAACGGATATAGCCTCCCTGCAAATCAAGTGCCATTGAGATTAATTTCTAACTATGTCCCTAAAACGGACTAGCTGGATGCTCAGTCTATGCCCAAGTGGCAATCTTTTGGCACCACGGAAATTGTTAGTGCCCACATGATTGCCAGACACATAGCAACATTCCTTGGTAAATGCATTTCATAATTCGTTGGTCTTCCAACCTAATAATATGTCTGTATCAAAAAAGCCAGCAAGACTAAACCAATCCTGATGAAGTTGGTGTGTGGGTTCAGCTACCAATATGCTCATATGATCTTGTCTTGCCACTTAATATGGAGCAGCTGATGAAGACAAGGAGAATAGAAGACATCAGTCTGGTGTTCTTCAGCCTCCCCAGTACCCACGTTTCACTGGTGTACAATAGTCCTATAGACCCACAGCTTCACACTAAGCTTGATACTCTGACATTTCCACAGAAGTCAGTCAAGGGCCCAGAACTTGGGATGGTGGCTACTGCTATATGAGTGTATCCATCTTTTGAACATTCTCTAAAACTGTCTGTTTCCCAGAATCAACAGTTGCCAACTGCTCAATATCCCATCCAGACAAGTTAATACTGAGCTGGTCAGATGACAGAAAAAGGGAGACTTTGGTCTTTAATGCTTTAGTTGCCTTGAGCAGTTTGGAACAGAACTCCACCCTCCCACCCCCATTAACCCTTCTGTAAAAATTTCAGCAGCGAAGTCTCAAGTCATTTGTTTCCCGCCATTGTCAGATCCTAATCAAAGACAGCATAGCTGAAAGAGGACAGCTTGATAATTTTTAAAAGTTAAATTATTTTCATGGAATGTTTGTATTCTGAGAGGCCAACATAAAGGCGATGACAACTATTTTAATGTCAATAGCTTTGGTGGATGGAAGAAAGGATAAAGTCCCCAATATCCAAGTGTTGAGGATCTTTCTCATTTTCAGTTTTTCACCCCCTACATCCTGCAAATCACAATTACCATTATTCCAACTGAGCACTGTGTGAAACTTTTCAAAGTCAATAAAAACTAGAAGTGTTATTGTTGAGCGGAGTAAAGCTCTATCCTATATCATTTATATTCTATGTCTGCATATCTGCAGACACATTGCATTCTGTGTCAAATTCTAGTTCTGTGACCGATAGCTTGTTAGCCATCAGCATGTGTTCTGTGGTCCATGATATCACTTGGTAGATGTTTTAAAAATTCAGTTGGTCTGAGGTCAGGGATAAAGGGAAGAGCACTAGCTGCTCCTTCCTCTGGGTTCAGATTCCAACTACCTTTCTAGTAAGAGGAAGAAGAGATGCTGGGATAACCAAGATGCTGCTGCAGTTGGGAGGCTATCCCAAGAGTAGGAAGCAAAGGATAAGTGTGCCAAAGAAAAATAAGTGGTGGCCAAGACTGATTATAGATGCAAGGGGCGGTGGGAAGAGAAGACAGGGAAATGGAGGATAGCTAAGGAAGTGGCAGTCAAGAGAAAGAACACAAGACAACCAATCAAACAAGGGGGGGGGGGGGCGGGCAGAGGGAGAAAAGGCACAGAAATAAACACTATGGGTTGGGAAGCATCACACTGGTAGTTAAAAGAAGTGACCTGGAGTCAGCATTCCAGCTTTTATTCCGGGCTCTGCTACTGACTTAGGTACCCTTAGGTGGGTCACAGAATTTGTGCCTCCATTTCCCTTTCATATAATGGAGATATCTGCCCACTGTTTTGGTATTCTTGGATAATAGTGCTACAGAAGTATAAGAAATATGAAGTGAAGAGGAGAGTGAAAGATGAAAGAAGGGAGTGCAGGAAAGGAAAAGGGGAGCCAAGAGTTCGCTTTCAAGTTTGTGAATATTTTAATCACCCTTAGCTGTAAAATGTGTATTTTTATTTTTTTAGTAAGTGCCATTGTGGGTGCTTGGAAGAGACAAAGTTCAAATTAAGGATGTGTGGAGGTTAGGTGCAGCTCTCGTGTGAAATGGCAAGCTGTGTATGCAGCCCCTGGCATTCCAAAGGCTGGAAGCTACTGTTCTGAAGTCGAACAACCCCATCCTTTGCAATGGTACCTGCCATTCCTATGCCCTGTGAAAACATTAGCCGCAAGAGTTGCAAGCCTAACTCTAGTTACACTGCTTACTCATTTCAGGATTTCTAGTGACTCACCATCTTTGCTTGTAGATCTACCAGTCTCCTCACGCGAAAAGGCTTAACTGGGAAAAGAGAAAAAAAATTAAGACTATTATGGGCAGAATATAATACATCAGACAGTTGTTTATATTGTGCTCAAACAGATTAAGTTACACAAGAAAAAAAACAGAAACAGTAGGAATAGACAGACCTGTTATCAGCTTAATGCGGAAATTACTGGTCAAAGGTTTTTTTTGCCTGTTATGCAGTGAGCCTAAATGATCATAATGGGTCCTTTCTGGCCTTAAAACTTATGAATTTTTGAAGTCATCGTATTAGTGCTGTAAGAAGAAAGCACCAGGAAAGATAATGTTCACCCCTTTTCTGATCACATGAAACTTGCCCTGTATCACACAAACGGATGGTCAAATGCATATTTATGTTCTGTATGGCCAATGAACTGGACTCAAAGGAACTGTCAGGAAGCTAACTGAATGGACTCACCGTTCTCTCTCCTGGTCAGCAGATACAGCAGATGGCAAACATATGGGCACTGCAGAGAAAAAATATCACTAAGCAATCTGATTCATCAGGATGGTTAACAGGCTAAATTCAGAAACTACTTACACTGGACATACTTAACAGGTTCAGTAAACCTCCTCAGGATCTTGCTTTCATACTGAGGTTGAACTGCTTCAATCAGTTTCCATGATGCAGAACATGCACCAGACTCCTCAGGAAGAAACAATATTTTATAAGGCCTTGCTGTCATATGTATACAGTAGCAGTACAACGCTGCATTAGAACTGAATGTGTATGTATGTCAATAGTTTCATTTGACACCATTATGCACATTCATTGGTGGAGCTGTTCAGTCAGGGTCTATTTGGTAGATGGCCCTTGTTTCTCAAACAGGAGCTAAACAATTCGGAAGTCAGGGAGAAAAAAAGGACATGAAGGCCTGGTCTACACTAGCAACTTAGGTCGACTTAAAGTCACTTAAGACAACCTACTTACAGTCACGTCTGCACTGGCACCACTGTTAATTCGAATTAAGGTGCCTGTAAAATCGACTTAATAAGACAACCTCTGCAAGTGGCGTAGCACTTAAATCGAATTTGTTAAATCCATTTAGTGTCAGTGTAGACACAACGTCACTTAAATCAAATTAATTGACCTCTGGAATGTATCCCACAATGCCCCGTTTTGACCGCTTTGGACAGTCATGTTGTGTTGCTCAGTGGTCACGCTACCAGGAAAAGCCCCAGGAAGATTTGAATTTTCATTTCCTGTGCTGCGTGGAGAGAGCTTTGTCACTGTTCTCCGCATGGCTACTGCAAATCCCAAATGCACTCCAGCATGGAGTCGACCAAAGGTCTTAGATCTCATCAGGCTGTGGGGTGAGGAGTCCGTTCTGACTCAGCTCAAAGCCAGCAAAAGGAATCTGGACATTTATGGGAAGATATCCCAGGGCATGCTGGAGAAGGGACACAAGAGGGACACTCAACAGTGCCACATGAAGATCAAGGAGCTGTGTCAAGTCTTATCAGATAGCCAGCGAAGCTAACAGCCATTCTGGCTCCTTGCCCAAAACATGCCGCTTTTATGATGAGGTGCATGCAATTCTCGGTGGCGATCCCACCACGGTGCTGCCCCACAGCATCGATACCTCTGCCATGTCACAGTCCACAGTCAATGATGAGAAGGAAGCAGCTGAGGAGAGCAGAGTGCAGGAGAGCGGGGTGTTTGTTCTCCCAGAAAGTCAGGACATATTCCTGACCCCCAAGCAGTCCAGCAGCACACAGGGCAGCACTAATGATCCCAGGGAAGGCACATCTGGTGAGTTTTTTTCTTCTTCTTAGCATTTCTGTCCTTTTACATTGGATGGGGGGAGGGTATGAAGGGGATTTCAGGTGTTTCGGTGACTGTACTGTGGGGTTACCCAAGGAACAGTTGATTTATGTGATGAGAAATGCTACGTTTAGCAGTAGTTGATATCTCACAGAAACTTTAATGTATTAATCTGTTATCCTTCACAAAACGTTTCAGGGGAGGGCTGCCTTGTTCCTCCCTCCATGGTAGGATACTTCGCTGTAATCAAGGGACCCTGCATCATGGCGGAACACTGCTGGTACCCTGCTGCGTCCAGCAAATCTGTTTTAAGCATAGACTGCCCCCCACCCACGCTCTCCGCAGTTCCTCTCTGTAAGGGTTTAAAAGACCAGCAGAGTTCCCACCACCACCACACTGTCCTCTGATCTTCTCTGTAATGACATCACGAGCAGATCCTTCTGGGAGATCAGGAATGGAATGAGGCTCTGTGTTTGCCCTGTGCACTGCATTGCGATCATCGTCTACATTGCATCATGGGGATCATTGTCTACATTGTTACAGTTGTATCATTTTCTTCACTATGTTAACATTAGCTACCTTGTTATTTTTCTTTCATTCTGTAAACAGCTGGGCATTGGACCAAGCCTGAAGAAATACTGTGGGAAGACTAGCTCAGATTACAAAACAAAAAAAACAAAAACAAAAAAACACCAAGAGATTACACGTTTGGCGAGCTCATGAACACCTCAGCTGCTGCAGAGACATAGCGAAGATCGTGGAGGCTGACCTTGTCCCAGAATATGGACACGGACAGGGAGAGTCTCTGAGAAATGATGGAGCATGATCGCAGTACCACGCAGGAAATGCTGCAAATTAGGCAGGACCAGGCAGAGATGCTCTGGCAGCTTGTGGAGCTTCAGGAAGAGCGGAGGCAGGACAGAGTCCCTCTGCAGCCCCTCCATAATGGTCCTCAACCAAGGGCTTTGCCACCCTCCCCCTCCTCCGCCCCCAAGAGGTCTCAGAGGAGATTGTCCAGGCTGCAGTTTGTGCTTGCCTCCATAGCAGCGGCGGCCACGCTAACAGCTGGCCAGCAAGCTACTACCCTACCCCTTGAGACAGTGAATGAACACTCCCCCTCCCCCATGACTTGAATGTTCAGAAATAAAGTTTTGCATAATTTCAACACGTTTCTTTATTAAATCATATCTTGTTCAGGAGGGATTTGACGGGCACAGATATCGATTGGGATGGGAGGCAGGGGGTCACCAAAGGCAAACATACAGGAACAAAAATCAGTCCTGCATTTCATTGCTGGTTTTCAAAGCTTCCCTAATGCAAAGCGCTCCGCGGTTAGCTCTCAGCGTAGTGCTGACATCGGGCTGCTCATAACTGGCAGCCAGTCTTTCTGCCTCCAGAGTCCAACCCTGGGGAAACCTCTCACCCTTCGCTTCACACACATTATGAATAACACAGCACACAGATATCACAGAAGGGAGGTTCTTCTCAGTCATGTCCAGCCAAGCAAGGAGACTCCTCCATCTATCCTTTAAACACCCAAAGGCACATTCTACAACCATTCTGCAACTGCTTAACTTCTTATTAAAACATTCCTTGTCACTGTCAAGGTGACCGGTGTACAGCTTCATTAGCCAAGGGAGCAAGGAGTAAGCATGTGAATTTTTTGGTCATGGAAAAAAGTGTCCATGTGCATCTTAGAGAACAGAGAACAGCTCCAAGTTAGAGAAATACACGCGCAGGTCTCCTGCATGCATGCAGGTCATGCATCTTCCCAGACCACCCCACACAGATGTCAGTGAAACGACCCCGGTGATCCACAAGCCTCTGCAGGACCATGGAAAAGCACCCCTTGCAGTTTATGTACTCGATTGCTTGGTGGGCAGGCTCTATGATAGGGATGTGCGTCCCATCAGTGGCCCCCCTGCAGTTTGGGAACCCCATCGTGGCAAACCTCTCTGCTATATCCTGCACATTTCCCAAAGTCACTAGCCTTCGTAGCAGAAGTCTATTTATGGCACTGCACTCTTGATTCACGGCAGCGCCCACTGTAGATTTACCAACGCCGAATCGATTCCCAACTGAGTGGTAACAGTCGGGGGTTGTCAGCTTCCACAGAGCAATGGCGACTCTTTTTCCCACCGTCATAGCTTGTCTCAAGCAAGTATTCACGCGCTTCAGGGACAGGGCCCGCTCCGAGCATACTTCGAGGGAAGTTGCCTTTCACACACGAAAGTTTTGAAGCCACTGATCATCATCCCACAGCTGCATAAGGATGCGGTCCCACCAGTCTGTGCTTGTTTCCCTGCACCAGAACCGGCACTCCACGGACTGCAGATGACTCGTTACAGCCTGCAGCAACCAGGAATTGTGCTCCTCGATGGCTTGTAGCAGGGCAGCCTCAATGGCATCGGTGTTGTCTGTGCTTCGGCTTCTTGCTCTATTTCGAAAATAACTGATAAGCCGCGATGGATTTGTCATGCTCACAATAATAGTGCAGAGCTGAGCTGGCTCCATGTCTCTGCAGCAATGACGATCACGGGGAGTAAAAAAACGGCGCGAAAATACTTTCCCTGTTTATTTTGTGGGGGGAGGGGGAAGCAGCGTTGCATCATGGGATGATGACACTCATCCCAACAGCCACGGTGGCTAGTTGCACTGTGGGATAGCTACCCACATTGCACTGCTTTTCAATTCGAATTAAGGCTGGTCAGTGTAAACGCAGGAGACCTGTGCAAACAGCATAGTGTAGACACGCTTATGCGATTTCTAAAAATCAGCTGCTGAAAGTCGACTTAAAGTAAGTCGACTTCCCTCAGCAGTGCAGACATAGCCGAATTAGTGTCCATAAAATCAGCTCACAATTGTATCAAAAACCAACTTCTTTTATCACAGCTTATAATTGCAGCAAATGCATTGGGGGTCTGGCACTAATTTCTCTGTGCCAAATATCAATCTTTGCTGCACTTTGAACTGGCCTATTGTGCCAGAAACTAGTATTTAAATGATAGGAATTCAGTTGTAGTAGTCCAGTTTTCAGCAGAGAACACGAGCAAAGCCGAGCAAAACCAGCCAAACACACTGCAGGAAATATAGTCTCTTTCATGCAAGTCTACTGTACTGCAATACATTTTAAACATCATGCAGGACTTCTCACAATTAGCAGCAGTTATGGTCTCTGCTCTCTCATGGAAAATGCCTATAGGATTTAATAGAAATACTCACTATATTTTTTTAAACCCTGCAGAAATAGAATGATGCTCCTGCTAGAGTATTCCATAAGTCAGTTAAAAAAAATTGTCAATAGAAAGGGCCTCCGAGATTTCTAGGGTAATTTCTACAGAAATCTATTTAATTTCATTTCTGTTTGAAGTTTTCCATAAAGCCTATGCTGCCCCCTGGGACTGTTAGAAATGTTACATGCTTTTCTGACCGCAAGTACAGTTCTGAAGAGATCAGTACTTCATACCTTCCTGACATGATATAATGGTGACATTAAATATTTTATTCTCTGGAATTTATGTAACTACCGTGTAAAAATAAGCCACATGACTGCTTGATTCCCACTTAAGTTACATTAATCTTAGTTAGGTGGAATGGCGTTTGGATTCTCTGTTTATTAAATAAGCATTACTTCAAAATGTTCTTTTTTGCCTATGGTGTGCAGTCAGTTCCATCTTGGGACCAGGAGTTTTACCTGTTCACTGTCTGACATCAAAGGCAACGCTAGACATTGCAGTGTCACCGTCTCTTGGGAATTAAGACAGCATTCACTAACACTCTGCTCTTGTTAAAGAAGCATCCCGGACTCCATGCTCTATACACACCGGTACTGTAGGTGTCCTAACTAGAGTAATCTTATGTTGAACTTCCATGCTGGATGACTTAGGTTCAGAAGCAATCTTGGAATCACTAGAAAACAGCGGAGTGAGGAGGGCCAGTCACTCTACTATAAACACATATTGCGGTACTAGAGGAAATGGCTCCACTCCCTAGCTACCCCACACTAGCATGTAATAAAAATGCTAGGTGTAGTAAGATGTACAGTGCAGGTGAACACTAAGTTTGTTCAGAACCAAAAGGAACATTCCTCTCTTCTTCTTACCAGCTTCTCATCTTGTAGGGAACAGAAGAAGAAGCCATAGAGGGCATGAAGCTTTTCTTTCTGATCAATGAAGTCAAACATTGCGATCAGCCATCTTAAGAAGAGCAGCTGCAGAGAAACAAGAGTCATTGTGCAGTAAACGAGGAAAGAAACCAAAACAGGCAGACCACCAACCCACTCCACAGAGGATTTATTTAAAAAGTTATACACCCCCTTCAGATCAGCAAGGCAGCCAGGGGATATTATTGAACAGTTTGCTATAGCCAATCTTGTTATGAAGCTAAAGCTTAGTGAGAACAGTAAACACAAAACTTAGAATGGAGAAAGTGCCCTAGTTCTGAGCACATGCTAACCTCTAGGGAACTGGTTACTTGAATTTAGATTACTCTGACTAGTCTCCCATGCAGACCAGTAAGACATATGGGATTCCAAGACAAAGACTTCAGTCTGTGGTCCTTCAAGGATTATTCAAGGCAATATTTTGTTCAGATCTTGAATATCATGATAGGCAGGAACACCTTGCTGAATTTTGGGGAAATGCTTGACACCACAGAGGCACATTGAACATCTTGATGTAAGTAGCTTCCCTAAGAAATGTAAAAGTACGGAATAGCAGAGTTGAGTGGAAAGTATGCACAACTTCTGCTCAGAGACCTGGTATTTCAATACTAGGCTTCTCTGCCACTCTTGCTAAAGGGTACCAAACTATGTGATGACTTTGCACATTAAGCCTCTGGATTTTCTCTTCCTACAAGCAGCCTGCTCTGAGTTATCTGTCCCCAGTAGCTATCACTGTACAGCTATACAGTAGCAAGTGTTTGTAAAGTTACCTGGGTGCTGCCAGAACATTTGCCAACACAGAGCCAGGACACAGCCGAAACCACCGAACTTTCTGGTATTACTGAGGCTGGAATCAGGCACTTCAAGATCCGACTATTTACTGTATCAGCTAGAAAAGAGAACATATAAATGAGACATTGCTGCAAGTTCCAGGTACTTTGGCCTGTCTTATGCAGGTGAGACCATCAAATCACTTCTGGGACAGATTATTTACCTATTTGCAGCTATCATAGGCTGTAATAAGAATCTAACAAGGACCTATCTTTAATAACAAAAATTATAGGGAAAAAAATTCTTACAAAAAAATCTTTAAGACTAGTTAATAATCAACTAGTAGGAACCTGATTCTCCTCAGACCACTTATACACACGTGCAACTCAATTAATTTCAATGCAGTTACTCTGGATTTACAGCAGCGTAATTGAAAACAAAAAAACAACCTAGAGATGTGCGTACTACTCTTATTAGCCCAGACACCTGGAATTTTATGGAAGTAAACTGGAGAAAAAAGGAATTCCTTTGAATCAGCATAAGGTCAGAGTATCTGAAACCATTTCAGACTATAAATTCAAGTGGCCTGAAAACTAAAACCACCACTTTCATTTTCATATATTGTTAGCCACAATAGCCAGTGCCAAGTTCATTCTAATTATAGGTATTGTCTAGTGGAAATAAAGTTAGACCACCTCAGGATTTTAGTATTGAAAGAGTGTTTAGTTCTTTAGTTAGAATTCCTGTTTCTTTTGCCTGACTAATTAATATTTGACTAAAGAACAAACAACATAAGAAAAAAATAGAACACACATGCATTAGCAGCTGTTCTTTTGTTGCCATGGCCTGACAGTGCTTGAGAGAGACATAGGACTACAAAGCAACACTATTCAATACTGTTGTATGTAAAGCATTAGAGTGCCTATTTTAAATTCATAGACTTTAAGGTCAGAAGGGATTATCATGATCATCTCTTGCACATTGCAGACCACAGAACATCACCGAGCCAATCCTCAAATAGACCCCTAACTTCTGGCTGAGTTACTGAAGTCCTCAACTCCTAGTTTAAAGACTTCAAGTAACAGAGAATTCACCATTTACACTAGTTTAAACCTTCAAGTGACCTAATGCCCCATGCTGCAAAAGAAGACGAAACCCCCCCCCGAAGTCTCTGGCCAATCTGACTTGGGGGAAAATTGAAATGAAACTGGCAGGTCAAATATGGACTAAATTTGGATTATGTAAACATAAGTTATTCCAGAACATAAAACCAATAGAAATGTTTCCTTAACTCTTTTCAAAATGTCAAATAGAATATATTGAACTGCATTCTCTTTCAGCATCTCCAGCATGGTGCTAGTACACGAGAGCTGGAAAGTGAAACAGACTAGTCTATTGCGATTAATCAAGACAAGTAAAAAGTCAGCATACATGAGAAGCAAATTAAGTGTTTAAAATTTCACTCATGATTTGTAATGTTATCAATAACATGTAAAATATGAGATTTGTTTCACATCAGCAATTTAGTTTTTTAAAGAGGCACCAATTATTTTAGGCCAAAAAAAAGGATCTACTAAAGTTATAATAATCAGAAGAAAAAAATCCTCCACAATCTAAAATATATCTTTAGGTTTTTGAGGTGGAGGATAGTTATTTGTTTTAAATCCATTGGCTCATCACCACTTTAAAAGCAAAATGATGGCCAGTAATTTTGAAGAACACACTTATCAATTCTGCACTGATACACTGTTCCTTTCTCAGTATGAGACACTGCAAAAGTTGAAGTTAAAAATAAGCAGCCATGTCAGCTCATTCCATGAAGTCATTATGAAAAAGAGGAGAACAAACTCAAACAATCCCCAGCATGGAAAAGGAGAAAAAGGTTTCCAGGGACTTCAAGCCTTAAAAGACTATAAAGTAAGGACAAAATAAGTGACAGCAGTATTCTTTCAAATATTGAAGACAAGCAGTAATCTAATAATTGTAAATATATATGTAAAAACTATCAGAAGTATTCTCTGTCCCCACCAAATTTGTCACACTTATTTTAGCAAGAACTCAGAATTTACATTAAAGAACTTTACAGTAAATTTACAGTAAGAGCCAAACCTTGACAATACAACCACCATAACATTCTCCCAAAGCCCAGGATATGGTAAGAAGGAGGAGAGGAGGAAGAGACATTCACAGTGGACATTCTAGCAATTTCTGAATGTCTTACCAAATCTGCCACTGAGTGCCACATTCAGCAACACATCAAGTGCTTCTGTGGATAACCCTCTCTGCAGAGCAATGCTTTCCACAGTAGCCAAGTGTTTCTGTAGAACCTCATTCTTTTTCAGTGGAATGCAGTCTTTAACTAAAAGTAAAAAATGTAGAGATTAAAATGCATCCTAATAATCTTTCTCCTGAGAAATGTGTATGTCCACATGCATTCTGCCCCCAAATCTGTCTTCTATTCTTAGTTTACCATTTAAGACAAAATGCCCTGGTTTTCAAAGGTGTTGACCATCCACTGCTCCCATTCCCCCCTGGTATAGTTTGTTCTCTGTCTGGATGTTTTACAGAGCAACAGGGGAAAAGAAAAAAAGTAAGATACGAAAATGACTATAAAACCACAAAAACAGCCACAGGGACAGAAGTTGCATCTGAAACTATTTTAAACATGAACTAGATTTCAAGTTGATAGTGCCCTTTTCAATATCAGAAGCAAAATTCTATCGCTGCTCTTACCTCTCTCAAAATAGGTCAGAGCTTGCTCCAGACGGTCTTGTGTGCTATTGCCTGCCTGGTCACTGGCAGATTGCTGCTTCTCTTTCTCATGTTTCTCAGCACTTTTCAAGTCCACAGTCTTTGGGTCAGCTGTTTTATCTCCTATTTGCCATGCAGAAAGATCAGTTTGGCTACTATGTCGAATCCGCAAAGCCTGCTTTGGATTCTTGGCACTCTCTCTTTGCGGCATCCCTTCAGTCTCCCAGCTGGGAAGGGCTAATTAAGTACTCACTCATCTGCCAGTCTGGCTCCAAAACTTCCCACCAAAGAGGCAAAAATGTAAACCAAGGTCCCAAAGTCAGATATAGCCCTAGCAGTTGAGGAACATCAAAGAGACATTTGCCTGAAAGAAGATGAAAATCAGTTAATCCACAGCCTCTCCAACAAATCAATTTAAGGGTCTGGCATAAAGTAACAGTAACTATGACTTGCCATATATGCTCCAGAAAACTCAGATAAACCCATTAGAAGGGTACCTATACACAAAGAACATCCAGTGTGTGCATAACAACCCAAATTCTTCCCTCCAACAGAAAAAGATGAAGGAAACCTCAAAAGTAGGGATTTTTAAAGAGGAACCTGTCAACTTGAAAATTAAATGTCTGAAAAACATTTACAGTTACTTATAAAACCTAAAATAGAAAACCAGAAAGGTTTTTAAAACAAAAAAAGTTAGCAAAAGTAATCACTTTTTCCCCCAGTTTATTTTGTGCATTTGCTTGCATTTGTGCGCAGTCAGTTTCACTGTTTTGTTGAGGACAAATTTCTACCCCCAAGGGTCCTCAATTTGTGGGTTATGACTCCTGCAGGATAGAATTTGCAATTTTGCCACAGCCAGGCACCTAATGTTTTCTGTGTCCCTGTCCTCCTGGGACCTGCCTTCAGCTGCTTCTTGCTCTCCAGCTTTCCCTTCAAGGGGAAGTGATGTTAATTGGACTGCAGTGCCGTGTTCCAGGTAGCAGGGGAGGTTACAACCATGCTCTCTTTCCTACGGATTAGTACTTCCAGTCTGACTTTCTGCTTTACAACTCAGCTCAAATCACCCATCAGAGTGCTCGCCAGCCCACCGGGGAACGCTGAGGATTGCTGCTCTACCCCACGCACGAGCAGCCTGGGACTGTGTGGCCCACCAGACTCGCCCCGGCCAGAAAGGTTCTTAGGCACACCAGACGCGGAGCGCGATGCCACGCGTCTAACAACGTACAGGGCTCGCAGGCTACAAATAGCCCGTTTCTTAAAAATCAAACAGACACGGGTCCCTTTAAAGCGCCCCCAGGTCTAAACGAGCCCGCGCTGCGCTGCCCTACTTCGTGGCTGGGCCCGTGCCGCAGTTCACTGTCCAGCCGGCAGCCAGGCCAGGCCTCCCAGCTCCCTATCTCCTGCGCTCGGCAGTCGGCACCCAGGGCAGAAGCCGGTCCTGAAGCACGCCCCTCTGTACCGGCCCTAGCGAGGCGCAGAGCCCGAGCTGCGGCTATTTCGCGCTGCAACTACCCCGTGGGCCCTGCCCTGGGGCTGTCGTCGGGCCCCGCTTCCCCCGGCCCGGGGAGTGTTAGCGGCCCCTATGATAACACGCCCGCCCCCATTTATCTACTTCCCCGGGTGACTGCCCCCACTGCTGTTGGTAACTAACATAACATAACAAACATAACATAACATCCCATCCCCCCTTTACCTGATTCCACAGTTACGTTTATTTTAACCGTCCCGAACTCTCGTCCAGTTCAAACTTCCGCGCCACTTCCCACGCATGCGTAGATCTCTCAAAACCCGAACGTTACAGCAAGGAGATGACGATCACTGGGCGAGCTGAGATGATTAGCTGTGGATTGGTAGAGACAAAGACTGATCTCACGAGAGCATCGATGTTCCTTCTGAGCATGCGCACCTTCCCGCAGGGGCGGGGGAAGGAGCGTGCTTGAAGCCTTTGCGCAGGCGTATTAGGGTGATTGTGGGTCATTCGTGACGTGTGACTGACTGTGACGTCAGTGTGCGCGTGCTCAATGGTGCTATTGAGGGACGTCGGTTGGCGAAAGAAAGGTGGCTCAGTCACGCACCGCCGTGGGGTGGAGTAGGCTTCAGTTCGTTTAGCCAAGAGCGAGGCCGACCCGCCCTCAGGGTAAGGGGGGGACGCCCCGCCGGGCGCAGCCCTTCCTTTCGCTGGCCTGGCAACGCCACACCCCGCATAAGACAGCCAGGTTACTACGGAGGAGAGGCCCTCGAAAGGGGCTGCCCTCAGAAGAGCTGAAGTGGCAGCATGATGGGAGGGGACATCACTGAATTTACACGCAAGAGGGGGGAAAATGAAGAGAGGATTAAAAAAGGAGCCTGAAAGGGGAAGGTAGCATGCTAGGATGCTGTGCAGGGGCCTGGATTCAATTTCTGGCCCCTTATCTCTTCACCACTAGCAAGCAGGGATGACTAGTGGTCCAAAAGTAGCATGCCAACACACCGTGGGGCAAAAATAGAGGACAACCCAATATAAGCAAATAAAGAGTTCTGTTGGTGGGCTCCAAAAAGCAGGCCCTGTCTTGTTCTTTAAAGAAAAACTGATAGCTGTAGCTGAGGATGTAATACTAGCCCAAGGTCGGGGAACTGCAAAGGATCTGACAACGGGAGGTGGAGAGAAGGGAAGGTTTTCAATAGCATTTGAAGTGCTTCCAGCTTGCATCGAATTGATGAGATTTTTAAGATTTTACACTAATTATGCTTTACTGATAGGGTGTTGAAGAGTTCCAGAGGGGTAGCCCTGTTAGTCTGTATACAGCAAAAACAATGAGAACTTTAAAGACTAACAAATTTAATTTCAGCAGGCATAAGCTTTCATGAGCTTCAGCTCACTTCCTGAGATGCAGTTGGTAGAAATGATACAGCAAATAGGAAATATATATAGGAGGTAACATATGCATATCCAAGGGCATAGATAATAATGGGATAGGTGGATAAAAGCCAGGTACTTGAGGCTTAATGACAACCATTGAGTAGGAGGTGAGAATGGGTGATCAGAGCAAATTACTTCTTGTAATGAGATAGCCATTCCAAATCCCTGTTTAAACCCAGTTTGAATGTGTCAAGTTTGCAGATAATTTCTAACTCAGCAGTTTCTCTTTCAAGTCTTGTTTTTGAAGTTTTTTTGGAGAAGTACAGCAACTTTCAGGTCAGCAACAGAGTACCCTGGGAGATTGAAGTGTTCTCTGACTGGTTTATGGATGTTATTATTTTTTATGTCTGATTTGTGTCCATTTATCCTTTTGCGTAGTGATAGTCCAGTTTGGCCAATGTACATGGCAGAGGGGCATTGCGGGCACATGATGGCATATATAACATTAGTGGATGTGCAGGTGAATGAGCCCCTTATGGTGTGATTGATGTGGTTAGGACCGGTGATGCTGTCACTAGAGTCGATGGGTGGGCAGAACTGGCAATGGGGTTTGTTGCAGGGATAGGTTCCTGGATTGGACTTTTTGTAGAGTGTATGGTTGTTGGTGAGTATTTGCTTCAGATTGGGGGGCTGTCTGTAAACCAGGATGGGTCTGTCACCCACTGCCTGAGTGAGAGACGGATTATCTGCTAGGATAGGTTGTAGATCTTTAATGATGTGTTGGAGAGATTTTAGCTGGGTACTGTAGGTGATGACCAGTGGTGTTCTGTTGTTTTCTTTGTTGAGTCTGTCTTATAGTAGGTGACTTCTGGGTACCTGTCTGACTCTGTCAATTTGTTTCTTCATTTCTCCAGGTGGGTATTGTAGTTTTAAGAATGTTTCATAGAGATCCTGTACTTCTCCAAAAAATTTTCAAAAACAGACTTGAAAGAGAAACTGCTGAGTTAGAAATTATCTGCAAACTTGACACATTCAAACTGGGTTTAAACAGGGATTTGGAATGGCTATCTCATTACAAGAAGTAATTTGCTCTGATCACCCATTCTCACCCTCCTACTCAATGGTTGTCATTAAGCCTCAAGTACCTGGCTTTTATCCACCTACCCCATTGTTATCTATTCTATACCCTTGGATATGCATATGTTACCTCCTATATATATTTCCTATTTGCTGTATCATTTCTACCAACTGCATCTGAGGAAGTGAGCTGAAGCTCATGAAAGCTTACGCCTGCTGAAATTAAATTCGTTCATCTTTAAAGTGCTACAGAATTCTCGTTGTTTTTGATAGGATGTTGAAAGCGGTGAGGTACTTCACTAAAGACATGAACCTGCTCCCAAAAGCTTATGTAAATTTTAGATGTGACGAGAATGGCAGTCATGTAGAGGACGGGATGAGGATCATAACAATGCAATTGTGGGCACTTCATTTAGGCATGTGCATGTCTTACTGGTTCTGTAAAAGTACTTAAAAATAAACACATTTTATTTTGGGCATCAAGTAAGAAATTACTTTTAAAAAAAAGGAGCAAATTACATATGCATTTGGGGTAGTCTGACTTTGGTGTAGTCGCTTAAAAGAAGATTTTACACAAGCATGGTGTCTTGTACACTTTTCACTGTATTCTCTAGGATATGCAGCTGCTGTGAGGTAACTAAGCACAGCTGAAGTTCTGCAAATGATATCAGCCTCAATCCCCCATATTTATCCAGTTCTCCCCACAAATGTCTTTTTCACTCCAACCCAATCTGTTCTGCAAGGTATCCTTATGACTGCATCATGACAAGGCCTCAGGGAACTTGAAATAAAAAATGGGGGAGTTTATATAAATGCAGGACAAACTTATGAAAATGGTAGTTTTCCCTGAACAATGTGGGCATCTTTAACATATATGCAGTTGGATGGTGTCTCATGTATTGTATACAATTTTTCAAGGGTTGGGATTGCAGGTTTCTGCAATATAGGTGGTACCTGATCTATTTCTGCTACATCTTTAAATAAGGAGGAAAGTGGATGCCCAGACCTAAACACGGTACTCCAGGTGAATGTGTATTCTTGATTTATATAGTGATAATATTTTCAGTATTCTTCTCTGGCTCTTTCTTTGCATACCCTAGCAAATTTGCCTTTTTGACTGCTACTTCACACTGAGCAGAGACTTTTTCAATGACTGCTTTATAATAATGGTCAGGTCTCTTAAATGGCTATAGTAAATTTAAAACACAGTGATGTAGTTCAAATTGTTCTTTCCAATGTGGCGCCTCATGTTATCCGACACAATCCGGTGGTCGAGGGACATTTACATCGAGCACATCACCGGACTCAGGCAGTACCATGAGGAGTAAGCCGGAGTGCCACTGTGAGAAACTTACGGCCTGATGGACTAACTTCACCAACTTAACCGATTTGATGAGGGACAACCCACTGCTACGGACCTATCCACTCCCCTTAACTACATCCCCTGTAAGCCCCACAACAAGTGATGTTCCCTCATTGTCGATCCCTTGTACTCCTAACCGTCAAAACTATCACCCCCCCCATACAGGATACCACAGATTATCCTCTCGTTGTGCTCCCCGATTCTCTATCAAACTCTGTACCCCCCGATAATCTGTACACTATGTCTGGATGTTCAGTAACTATTTCACTTCAACTCTGTCCCATAACTTTTTAAACATTATCTTCAATAAAATTTTTAAATCTCTCTTCAGCACTACATTTCCCTTCATGGTAGAAATGGTCATACTTGCCCAGGAAGGGAATCTTGGGCAGATAAGGTGTTTCTCAGCTATGTCATTCTAGGAAGTCATTTAACTCTGCCAAGACATTTTCCTCCAAATTTCAAAAAGTTTATTTTCATGAATAACTAAAAAAAAAACCCAAAAAACAAATACATACCAAGAAAAAGCAATAAAACGTAAATGCATCTCCCAAATTTTCAGATACAACACAGAGAATCAGGCTCTTCATGACAAGACTGCTCCCCCACTTGCTCCATGACCTCCTGTGTGGACGTGGAATGAGGATTCTAGGCACCCATAACAACAGCTGGCAATTCTGTAAAGTCTTGAGTGAGCAGTTGGCAGGAAATGGGGATTTATTTATTTACTTATTTTTGCAGGGAGACTCTGAACACAGCTCCGCTTTTTGCCAACCACAGGCAGTCTTGGGGGCTCCAGGGTTTACTAGTGGGCAAATACCAACCTTCAGAGAGTTCTAATCCCTGTCCCCTCAACAGGAATCCTTATTCTTTATTGAGAGAGGTGGAAGGGATGCAACAATTGGCTCATGCAAAGCAGGAAAAATAGTTTCTCTGTCAAGTGCCAGTGTTAGATCCCATGCAAAAAGGGGAAACCCAGGCAGGCGAGGTATAAAGGGATCACAGATTTTTTCCCCCCATAACCAGCCACACAGAAGACTTGTCACAGAGGTCTGAGTACGGGCTCTCTTCTTTGAATACACACTCAACAAGGTACACCCCCCCAATTAAAAGACAATGTATATGTATAGGATTAGGGAAGCAGATATTTCTATGAATGTGGGTTGCACAAGCCATCATCTGGTGACTGGCCGACTGACTGGCTCTCCTAAATCCCCAATACAACCTTTTAAACAAAAACAAAAGACTAAAAAAATAACTGATTTTTAATTTTTTTGGAGAGAGCTTCCTGGAGGGTCCGTGTCCCTCTAAAGCATTCCACTAAGACACTTTCACTTTCCCTTTCTCAGGAGCTGCCTCGTGGACAAGTGGCTGCTCATCACCATTCACCATCAGGATCCTCTTCTCAGGTGGCTGCTCCTCAGGCTGGCGCGCAATCAGAAGGCGGCACGTGAGCAGGATCCCGAAGACTAGGGCATGGGCATAGCGCTTGAGTGGGTCACCCACTAACTGGTGAAAAAAGAGCACAGCCAGCACAAGCAGCAAGAGGAAAAAGTTGGCCACGTCCTTGGGGCGTCCTGGCACCAGTGTCATGACAATGCCACATGCCACCTCCAGAGCACCAATGCTCTTGCGGAGAAGGATCGAGCTGACTCCCATCTTCTTCAGTACGGGAAGGGCCCGGACATAGCTTTTGTAGGCTCGTTTCTGGAATCAAACAGTAATACAGCACTCATTAAACAGACAACAGTAAAGGGTATAGAAGGATAGACAATATTGTACATTTCATCCCACAGGATTGCACAGTGTTTTACTGAGTTAGCCTGATATATAAACTGTACATAAAGATCACTTCACCCATCGCTGTTGTATAGATATCCCTGGGGTGGTATAAGCAGATGTTTGGCATCACCACTAGGGAATTTGTTGGACAATATTCCCACTCACCCCCAACTCCCAATATCTCCTTTCATGCTCTCCTCTTTCCTAACTGGAAACCATAATTCTTTGAGATGGGAATACAAGGCAGTGACTGTCAAGCTAGGAATTGGCTAAGACACAGTGCAGTGGGCATACAATCTACATGTTCTTGGGAAATGAATTACTAAAATCTGAAGATGCTATTTATTACTAAAATGAACAATGCAGAAAAATATTATCCAAAAAAAAAAAAAAAACTCTCTCCCCCAAAGTGACACACTTTTTTTAAATAAAAAGAAGATCCAAAATAATGCATCTTAATCCCTGCAGAGCCAAGGGACAGAAAGTAAAAAGATGCATGGTGAATCTCAAAGTAGCCTAGAAACTCCCAGGGTTCTAAGTTTCACATACAGTTGAAACTTAGCTTAGGGCTGTACATCAAGGTTAGGATTTGCTAGAGCAAGCTGTTTCTATCCACATACCCTTTTATGATCTTTTCTTTCCTCTATGGAAAGCAGGTTGGCATTTGTCATCCTGGTTTGAGGCTTATGCTGGGTTTACAAACAGCCTTACTAATAGTAACAACTTGAGGGGGGAAAAGCAGGTATTGGATGGAACAACCTAACTTATTTCCCCACTTGCATTGCAGCATCATCCACTGATAATTTTTTCTTTGAGTACACTTTCAATTTTTCTGGGTTTTAAAGAGGCCTCTGGCTTTCTAACCATGCCTAAATGCTATTTTCACTTCCACTAGAGTATACTAGTCCGGCAGTCACCACAGATATCCTGACATATTGGATTCAAACCCATTTTCATCTTTTTTAGGAGGAGAGAATCAATCAATCAATTCAGATCTAATATGAGCTCAGTAAAGCTGACCAGCAACTTAGCCAATTTGTCAGTACAAGTGCTCTCAATGTCATTATGGAAACACGATCATAACAACCAGTCAGATGCAGGCAGACATCTTTGCTTCTTCAGCTTTGTAAAGTTGATGCTCCTTTCCAAGAGCAGTTGGTGACATGTTTCACATGCCTTTAAGACTAGACCAAAAAAAAAGTCACAGCATTCTTGTTGCTATCTGTTAGCATTTCTATTCCAATTCTACAATTTCAGGCTTTTAAAAAAATATATACTTTAAAGCAAAGCCTCTTCCCAAAGCAGCAATTTTTGTAATCAGATGTGTAAAAAATATTGGTTTAAAAATTAAAATTGGTAGTAATAATCCCTAATCACCTAATAATACAGTAATAAACTGGCTCATGAGTATGTCCTTTGCTGGATGGAGATTAGAACTGCTCAGCTCAGTGTTAGGTTCTATGCTGTAAAGAGCTAACAGAGGTTCTTCCTTTAGCTCAGGTAGCAGGGACCTGTATTTTAATTCTGTTGCCTGATAGAGTTACAAGAAACCTATGGGGTTCAGCATGACAATAACCATTAAGTCCTAGTGGGCCATGGGCTATGTTACAATACAGTATATTACAGATGATCGTGATCATGTCTAATCTGTGTGCCTCAGTTTCCTGATTTGTAAAATGGGGATGATAATTTTTACCTACATCACAGGGCTGTTGTGAGGCCTAATGCACCAATGTTAGCAAAGCAGAAAGGAGCAAAGGATTTTTATCGTAGTGATCAAGGATTTTGTGGTGTGTTTAAATTCAAAATCTTGTTTGTTTAATCTTACTTAAATTATCATAGCTTGCAAGCAGTGGCTTCTGGATGTTCCCTCCTTCCTTTTGCCCCCCGCCCTCCAAGTCATGGCTTCATACCATCCCCCTACTGCAAGACCCGTTCTGTGGGTAGTGGCAAGGCTGCTGAGATGTTATTTGGGAGCTAGGGGAAGGCAGCTGAGCAGGTGCATGGAAGATAGAGAACAGAATGTGCTGGAAGCTTCCACCATTGTTTCCCAAGGATCCAAAGAAGCTCAGCAACACGTTCTAGCCTGTCAGTAAATAAGAAGAGAGAATGAACACATACAAGCACAGAAGAGGTAGTTAAGCACAATTGCTTTGGCAGCCTGCAGCTCGGGGCAGGTCAAGTTCTGCAGGGGATTCAGCCCTGCGCAGAAAGAGTGAAGGAAACTCACCGAGTGACAGACAAACGCATGTGCTGATCCTTGCTCTCTTTCCAACCCCACGCCTGTGTTACAGAGAGGCAGACAGGCTCATTGGCTACCCAGGCTGAGGGGAATTGTCCTTTTCTAGCACCTTCTGACAAAGGATCTCAAAGTGCTTTACAGTCGTTAATTAGTCCTCCCATCACCCCTGAGAGGTAGGGTCAATCGGTGTCATCATCCCCATTTTGGGGCACAGATAATTGAAGGAGCTTTGAGTATCTGGCTTCCAAAGCAGGCACACTCCCCTCCTCCACCCCAGCTCCTTTTCTTGTCAAGGGAAGGGAAATACCCCTTGGTGTGTGACTTACTCCCCTCCTCTCCCTCTTTCCACAGGGGCATCAGACTGGCTTTAGATTTCAGACTCCTTGCACTGCCCTCCCTCTTTCTAGTCATCAGAGATTACCTGCGAAATCAGCTCAAACAGCACCAGACCAAGGCCTGTTGGCAGGGTTATCTGCTTTTCAGCAGCTGGGTTTTATTTGTTTGTTTCTTTGTCTCCCACCAAATAAGGAGAATGAGCTTCCCGCTGCCTTCTCCCTCCCCTCGCCCCCATCCAGCATTCAAGGCTCCACAGCAGTTGCTGCCTGTATATCCTTCAGCAGAAATTTCTCCTGCATGGCTGCTCCTGCTGCAAGGTTGTGGGGAAGAGAAGAACGTGCTGCTCTGCTAGCAGCATGTCTCCCATCACGGCCACTGTACTCACCATCTCATTGTAGGCATCTTTGCTGAGCCTTGGGGTCAATTTGATTGTCCCCATGAAGACAAAGAAGAGCCCCAGGGCCACCGAGAGAGCCACAATGGTTACCGTTCTGGGAGATGCCATTGGGCCAGCGAGTTCCCGTCCTAACTAGGCCTTCTTGCTCTCTGTCTGTGCAGGAGGTGGTCAGTCACCATGGAAGGAGATCAGGAGCAAGGCTGCAGAGAGGCAGTGAGAATTACAGACACACAGAGAGAGAGATTCTGCCTCTTCCACTCAGCAACCTCTGGGTCCTAATGCCCCACATTCGTTCTACCGGTTATTGTAATTGTATTGTGCTGTCAGTCACTTGCCTTATAACAGAATAAATAATAGTAAATAAATATGATTTATATCAGGGTTACATTTATGTAGCACTTTGCCTCTTCAAAGATCCAAAAGTACTTTATACTATACACAGAAAACACTTCACCACTGAAATAAAAACACCTCTGGGCTGGAGGGAGGCAGCCAGGTGCATAACACAGTGCACTTTAGTGGGGAGGTGAGGATATTTCGGCTAGGGACACGAGAGCAAACCCCTATCCTTAGGACTGCTCTATGATTGTTAATGTCCAGGCAGAGCAGTCTGCACCTCAGTTTGAAAGGGCTTATTCAAACGTTACAAACAGAAAATTGCATGGGGCTCAATTTATCTACCTCAGAAGAATAAAAGACGGTCATCCCTGCTGGAATTTCAACATGTGCTTCTAGTGGAGTCTGGTGTTTGAAGCTGAAACTCAACCCACTAACCTATACCTTCGGCCAATAGACAAGATATATAGCTTTTTGCACAATATGTTTAATCCATGGCTCAATTCACAGATGAAGTGTCTCCCTAAATCCTTTATTACCCGTTGATTTAAATTCATCATCTCTTCTCCAATTTATAATACAGACAGTATCACTTTCTTTATCACAAAAAATGTACCCTAGTTGAGCAGAAATCCATTCAAATCTTACCAAGAGAAGCCAAGCAGTAATTATACAACAACACTGAGTGGGGAACTAACTTTCCTAACCTTAACAACACACTTTGAGAGAGATTGAGACCCCTTTTTGATGTGCAAGAATCTCAGAGAAGGTGTAATGTGGGACTTGTTGCAGATCCTAGTGAGTGCCCCTTTCTGGCCACCCATTAGGATTGCTATGAGGAGCATCCAAGCCTGTGGGTCTAGCTTCCTAGGCGTGTTTCAAGCTCCTGGAGCTTGAATGGTGTCCAGCCATTGCCCCAATCTCAGGGTCCCTAAGCACATGCTCAGGATGCTGACCTATCTGGCACCCCCTCCAAGTGTTGGAAAAAACGGTTACTTACCTTCTGTAACTCTTGTTCTTAGAAATGTGTTGCTTATGTCCATTCCAATCAGGTGTGCATGTGCTGCTGACTGGAGCACTGCTCTACCAAATGCCGCATCATCCCTGGAATGCTGGGTAATGGCATAATGCAAAGTAAATGTGTGTATAGAAGACCAGGTTGTGGCCCTACAGATTTCCTGCGTGGGAATATGAGCAAGGAATGCTGCTGACGAGGCCTGAGACCTTGTGGAATGCGCTGTTAGAGCTGGGGCTGGCACCTTGGCTAACTCGTAACACAAGTCTTATACAAGAGATAATCCAGGATGAACTCCTCTGAGAGGATACTGGGAGTCCTCTCATCCTATCTGCTACAGTGACGAAGAGCTGATTCGATTTACGAAAAGGTTTAGTTCACTCTATATAGAATGCCAATGCCCGTCTGACATCCAGGGAGTGGAGACTATGTTCCCTGCTGCTGGCATGCGGCTTTGGAAAGAACACTGGCAAGAAAATCTCCTGACTAGTGTGAAATTGAGAGACCACCTTGGGCAGGAAAATGGGGTGTGGGTGCAGCTGCACCTTGTCCTTATAAAATACTGTATACGGGGGCTCTGAGGTCAACGCCTTGAGTTCAGACACTCTCCTTGCTGAGGTGATAGTGACGAGGAATGCTACCTTTCACAAGAGGTATAGTAAGGAACATGAAGCTAAGGTCTCTAATGGGGGGACCCATCAATTTATTGAGCACCAGGTTAAGATCCTATGCCGGGAATGGATAATGTACTGGAGGGTAAAGTCTCTCTAAACCCTTGAGGAAATAGGACACCATAGGGTTGGCAACTATCGAACGCCCCCTTCTCCTGGGTGGAAAGCGGATATAGCTGCCAAGTGCACCTTCACAGATGCAACCGCCAAACCTAACTGCTTCAAGTGCAGTAAGTAGTCCAGTATAAGTGGCAGTGGAGCCTGCATTGGAGGAATACCTTTTTGTACTGACCACAATGAGAACCTTTTCCATTTAGCTAAGTATGCCACTGTAGTGGAGAAACTCCTGCACTTGCTCCAAAGACTCTGCCTCCCTCAGGTTCAACCATGCAGCTTTCATGCCATGAGATGAAGTGACTCTAGGCTTGGATGACGCAGCTGACCATGGTTCTGCGTGATCAGGTCTGGAACAAATGGCAGGGCGATCGAGGTGTCTACGGATAGCTGCAACAGCGTTGTGCACCAGTGTTGTCTGTGCCACGCTGGGGCTATAAGTATAACCAAGGCCCCGTCTCTTCTGATTTTCAGGAAGACCTTGTGAACAAGAGGGAATGTGGGAATGCATAGAATAGGTGGTGAACCCAGGGAAAGAGGAACGCATCTGCCATGGAATCTGGGCGGTGCCCCTGGTAGGAGCAAAACTGGTGACACTTCCTGTTGGACTGTGTTGCGAAGAGGTCTACTTGGGGAAATTCCCACCTCTGGAAAATGTTTCTCACAATATCCACATGGAGAGATCACTCGTGGATGTTGAAGGAGCGGCTGAGATAGTCAGCCAGCACGTTCCGGGAGCTGGGCAGGTAGGATGCTTCCAGGTGTATAGAGCAGGCAATGCAGAAGTCCCAGAGTTTGATGGCTTCCTGGCACAGGGGAGAGGAACGTGCTCCCCCAGTGTCTGTTCATATAGAATATCGCCATGGTGTGGTCTGTCAACACTGACACCTCCTTCCCTGCCAGGTGAGACTGGAATACCTGGCAGGCCAACCTGACTGCCCGTGGTTCCCTGACATTTATGTGGAGTGACAGCTTCTCTGCGGACCAAAGGCCTTGAGTCCTCAGTTCGCCAAGGTGCACTCCCCACCCCAAGGCTGAAGCACTGATAACCAGCACCAATGATGGCTGCAGTCTGTCAAATAGGACCCCTTTGCAGACATGTCGGGGGTCGAGCCACCACTGAAGGCACTCTACAATCTATAGGGGGAGAGAGACCACTCTGTCCAGACTGTCCCTGTGGGGGCAGTAGACCGATGCCAACCACAACTGGAGAGGTCTGAGTCGCAGCCTCGCATGCTGGACCACGTACGTGCAGGAGGCCATGTGGCCTAGAAATGTTAGGCAACTTTGAGCGTCATGGTAGGGAAGTCACTGAAAGTCCTTATTATGGAGCCCATAGTCTGGAAACGAGATTCTGGCAGCAGCGTTCTGGCTTGTACTGAGTCCAGAACTGCCCCTATGAATTCTATTCTTTGCATGGGCACTAGTGATGATTTGCTCACATTCAGCTGCAGATCCAGATTGAGGCACGTCGCCCATATTAGGATGACTTGGGCATCTTCCTGCTCCCTGGGTATACTTGGACACCATGCTTCCTCAGGAATGCAGTGACCACAGCCATGCATTTCTTAAAAACTCTCAGAGCCGCCAACAGGCCGAACGGGAGGACAGTGAATTGGTAGTGATTGTGTCATATTACGAACCTGAGAAACCTCCTGTGGGAGGGTATTATTGAGATATGGAAGTAAACATCCTTTAGGTCAAGGGCGGCATACCAATCCCCCAGATCCAGAGAGGGAATGATCGAGGCTAGGGAGACCATGTGGAATTTCAGATTTCTTATGAATGTGTTGAGATTCCGCGGATTGAGGATAGAGCTGAGCCCCCCTTTTGCCTTCGGGATTAGGAAATATCTGGAGTAGAACCCCTTCCCTCTTAGCTCCTGAGGGACCCCTTCTACCACTCCAGTGCAAAGCAGCTCTTGCACCTCTCCTTTGAGAAGTTGCTCATGAGAGGGATCCCTGAAGAGGGATGGGGAAGAACAAAACTGGAGGGAGTATCCCACTTTTACCATGCGCAACACTCATCTGTCTGATGTTATTCAGGCCCAGTCGTGGTAAAACTGGGATAATCAGCTGCGGAAAGGAGGGATAGGATCTGGTAACTGTCCTGGAGTGTCACCCTCAGGTACACCCCCAAAAGTTCTGTTTTGGCCCTGGCAGCTGTTTTCCTGAGCCTTTGCCAGGGTTGGATGGCTGGGGTGTTCTGCACCTGTTATTCCTACCCCTTCTCCTGGAGAAGTCCTGTCAAGGATGCAGTGGATAAAACCTCTGGCTGCACTGGGGCTTGGCGTGCTTCCTGTGTGGAAGGCATACGCAGCCCCAAGGATTTCAAGGTCGCCTTAGAGTGCCTGAGGCTGTGGAGCTTAGAGTCTGTTTGCTCCGAGAATAGCCTCGCTCCTTCAAAGGGGAGGACCTGGATGGTGGACTGGACCTCAGGCGGGAGGCCTGACATCTGCAGCAAGGAACTTCTTCTCATGGCCAGTCCCAAAGCCATGGCTCTTGCTGCAGAGTCTGCCGCATCTAATGCAGCCTGTAGTGATGTCCTGGCTATTGCTTTTCCCTCCTCCACCAAGGCTCCAAACTCTGTCTTGGACTCAGCCGGAAGGTGGTCTTTAAACTTCGCCATCGTGTCCCACGAGTTGAAGTTGTATCTGCTAAGAATCGCCTGTTGGTTGGCGATTCTCAGCTGTAGGCCCCCAGTGGAGTATACCTTTCTCCCAAACAGGTCCAGTCTCTTAGGCTCCTTCGCTTTAGGTGTTGGGCCCTGCTGCCCCTGCCTTTCCTTTTCATTTCCTGCAGACACAATAAGCGAGCCAGGCTGGGGGTGAGTGAAAAGGTACTCATACCCTTTAGAGGGAGCAAATATTTCCTCTCGATCCCTTTTGCTGTAGGTGAGATAGAGGCTGGTGTCTGCCACAGTGTCTTTGTTGTGGACTGGACCGTCTTAACCAGAGGCAGAGCTACCCTCGAGGGACCTTCCGGAGTTAAAAATGTCCACCATTGGGACTATGGACTCACGAACCTCCTCTGCCTGTAGACCCAAGTTTAGGGTCACCTTTCTCAAGAGCTCCTGGTTGGCCCTATTGTCCATGGGAATAGCGGTGGTAGATGTTCCTGCTACAACTTCGTCAGGAGAGGAAGAAGATGAAGCCCTGGGTCCCACCTCAGCCTCAGGGATGTCCTGGCCTGGAGGGTCCACCCAACCCGGGACCTCTCTACAGGCATCAGGGCCTGCTTCAGTACCGGGATCTTCCTCTTCGGCACCATGTGCCACACCAACTTCACCCGATGGCACCACCTCCCTGCATCCACTGGCTTTGGTGCTGCGCGGCATAGTTCTGTGCTCCGGGATGCCAGCCGCCTAGCTCTCCGCGGTGATCAAATAGGGTCCCTAGGCTGGTTCCCTTGGGCTTGATGATACACCCCAGGGGTCCAGAAGGGCCATTGCTGGCGCATCTGCCACTGCATGGGCCAAGGTTCAGCAGGGGTGAGTGCCCCCTATCCTCCTTGTAGTACAGTCTCTCTGACCTGCGCCTCCTTGAGGTACCAGAGTCTACCTCTGAGTTGGATGATCTGGACTCAGATCTCAGAGACTACGGTGGCACTGAGGTAGCTGTGGCCTTTAAGTAGTGCTGCGGTACAGGTGACCAGCGCTGAGGCGAGGGCGACCGGTGCCTGAGCAAAAGTAACTTGCACCGTATCATTGGTGGCTTGCCTCTGGATGGCGCCGCAACTAGTAGTGCCGGACGTCTTGGGTCTGGCACCTTCTCTCCCGAGACGGGGAGTGCTGTGCCGTCATGGCAATCAGGTCCTGCGCCGCCTCAAATGTATCCGGCGTGGAGGGGAGGTCCAGTTCTTCCACCTTCGCCCAGGAGCCCACGCTCACTGAGCTCACAGGTGCCCTTTGTAGAGCCACTGTTGACAGTCCCAGGGAACTTTGCACCAAATGCATCCACGGGCACGATGGACCAGCGTCCTTGTCCATAGGCTGCACTGTAAGTGAGCGCCCCTGTCTGCCCTGTGCTTTTTACAGGGCACTGACAAAGTGGAGTGGTGCCAAACTGGCTTTGGCATCGGCGAGTGTCAGTGCCGAGGCTCTCTCTGCTCCCAGGTCTTCTTCGGCCCAGGGTCTCTAATGGACGCCAAGGCACTGTGCACCGATGCGCCTGGTGCCGGGTCCAGGGGTTGTGGCCAAAGAGCTGCCTCCATGAGAATCTGCTTTAGGCATGCACTCCTCTCCTTGTGGCTCCTCGGGCAAAAGATTTCACAGATCCTGCAGAGGTCTGTCTGGTGCGACTCTCATAAACACTTTATGCAAGAGTTGTGTGGGTCACCTTTTGGCATAGACTTGTGGCAGGATCCGCAAGGCTGGAAGCCTTGGGCCTGAGGCATACACCAGAGCCCCAGGGAGGGGAGTCACCGAAATGGGAGAACCCCTTGCCACTACTTAACATTTATCTATAACTATATAAGTGCAAACAACAGTGACTAACTAACTATCTAACTATTTAGAGGAACCGCTAAGAACAACATGGGGAATGCTTACAGAAGCAAGAAGACTGAAGCGCCAATGACCATCATGGGTGGTGTCATGCTGGTTGGATCAGGGGGGCCCTTAAGGTGTATTAAGGAGCTCTGATTACTCCCTTCTACACCAGTCTCACATTGGGGGTGTCACGCTGGTTAGATTGGGGGGGGGGGCATTTAGTATATGGTTTGACATCAATATGTCAAAATCATAATAATTCATGTGAGATATGCCATGTCAGGCACTGTTAGAAAGGTTAAAATGTATTAGGTAAGATGATAATACTTATGTTCATGTGTGATATATGTAATGGAAGTTATGGATATATTTGATATACCTGTATTTCAAATTGTAATGCCTGAGATACACCCTAGACAGGATGGTGGCAGGACAATAGCCTGCTCAATGGCCCATTGAGACACTCACAGAGGCCAGAGGAGAGACCAAAGACAGACCCAAGGAGTCACCAGGACTGGCTCATGTGACTCTGGACTTCAGTTTGATTCTGGTAAAATTCCACAAGCAGTGTGTAAGGGGGCAGAGGGAATATTAGGCAAGGCTTTGGAATCCATTTTGTTCTCCAGTCGGGATTCAGCTTCAGCTACCAACCTACCTCTGGATCAAATCATCTGCAACTGAAGCTGTGAAACAAAGGACTGAGACCCATCCAATTACTGGATGTATACCAGAGGAACTTTACAAGCCTGCAAACTCCACAATTCTTCTAGAAACCTGATGTATATGGACATTCAAATCATTTGTATGTATCTGATCGCTTTAATCCTTTAACATGTCTCTTATGGTTTGTTTCTTTCTTTGTATGGTTTTAGTTACTAAAGGATTGGCTGGCAGTGTGGTATCTTGGGTAAGATCCAAACTTATATTTGATCTGGTACTGTGACTGACCCTTTGGGGTCAGAGGGAACCTTTTTAGTAAAGAGCATAGAGTTTAAATAACTGGTCTCTTTACTGGACCTAGTGGCTGAGTGGGAGCCGGAGACTGGAATGCAGTAAAGGGGGCTGTGTGTATTTGTGGGCTGGCTTCTTGATAACTGGTGTGGTAAATCAAAAGCACAGATTGTGGCTGGTTGAGAAGTCTGTTTCAGTGCCACCCACCAGTGCTGGGAGAATCTGCTCTCCATGTACAGCCTGCCCTGACCTTGGCATTCTCAGGTGGCTGCACTAGGCACGGAAGGGTTACAGGTGGTAAGAAGAAACTAGAGAGGCAGTGGGTCGGCAGGCTCCTATATACAGCACCATGGAGGCACCACTCCAGGGGGTGCCTACACCGACCCGATGGGTACTGTGGGGGGAAAAGCCTTCTGATGACTGTGCATGCAGCGTGCATACACCTGCTTGGAATTGACATGAGCAAGTACTTGAAGAAGAACCTGCTGCCCAGTCATCTAGCCTCTTTGGCCACAACTGACACTTCAGATACCCCAGTACTCAAACATACCCCTTCTCCCAGAACTCCACCCCAAAGATGAAAAACTTATGGCTTACAGTTTATCTTCTTGAAGCATGCAGTACTTGTGCAGCAGTCAACGCACACACACTTGGTTCAATCTATCAACTTTATGCTCTTTATAAGAAGTCATTTACAGTGCAGGAGAGTACAGATCACACAAAACAATAAAACATCCTAAATGCAGGGTTCCTCGCTAGCTCACTGTTCCCTGGGGGTTTATCTGTGTTCTGGCAGTCAAGGTCCTCCAGTCCCTTGCCTATCCTGCCACTGCAGCAGCCTTCCTCATCTTAATCTGCTGCAAGATGGCTCTCTCCCCCAGTTCCTGCCCCATCCTCCAGTCCCTTTATAGACCCCGACTGGGGTCACCTGCTTCTTTTATTCCACCTTGTGGTAGTTTTCCATTATTCCCTAACACCCTTCCCTTCAGACAAGAGGAGAAAGTGTCTCCTCCCATGTAGAGCAAACCTATTGGTGTTGTACTCTGAATAGATGATAGTTGAGTGCTCATCATTCACCGCTCTCTCTGGCCTGGCAGAGACGTGACCCAACCCTGCTAACTCATAGGTCTTCTAATCCAGTCCCCTGCACTCAAGGCTGAACTAAATATTAACTAGACTATCCCTGACGTGTTTGTCTAACCTGTTCTTAAAAATCTCCAATGACGGAGATTCCACAGCCTCCCTAGGCAATTTATTCCAGTGCTTAACTACCCTGACAGTTAGTTATTTGCTAATGTCCAACCTAAACCTCCCTTGCTGCAATTTAAGCCTGTTGCTTCTTGTCCTATCTTCAAAGGTTAACAAGAACAATGTTTCTCTCTGCTTGTGTGAGGGGTTTGCACCACTCACTGATGGTCTGGCACCTCCTGCTGATTGTCTGGGAAATAGGTCCAAGCCAACACCCATATCTGCACACTGTTACTCTCTCACTGCAGTTGGCCTGTAGCCCTTTACACAGCTGTCCAAAACTGCACTGTCCTCTTCCTCACTTAGCACTCTGGCTAAGTCACAATCAGTTTTCCCTCCTTCCACAGGAAGTTTTGGCTACTCGGTAATATGGCCACTTTCCCAGTAGTCACTGCAGTGTCTCATCCCACCACTTTCTCAGTGGCACCTGCAGTCACTTATCCTGCCACTTCCCTGTGGTGAATAGGGGGAGGGACCCAGACCCACCCACTGCTCCAGGTCCAGGGACCCTGTGAGTCACAGCTTTTTGCTACATCCTCTTCCTCCTGCTATCTCCATGGGCCACTCCCTCCCAGTCCAAGCTTCTTTACCCGCTCTCCTCAGGGCCTTCCATGTGAGCTTTCAACAGCCCACCAGGAGCTCCTCTAGCTCTCCCAGTACGTGCTAGCAGCAGCTCTGCCTCAGGTGCTATAGGTTTCTCAGCCCATAGGAAACACAGCCTTCCCTCCTCAGACTCCAGGCCATGTCTGCTGTGCTGTGACCTACAGCTCCTTTTATATGGGCCTGCTGACCTTTGATTGGCTGTTTCTCTCATCCGCTTTTCTATTGGCTGCCTCCCACGCAGTCTTCCTAGGGCTGCTTTTAACCCCTTAAGTGCCAATGTGGGACAGACACCCCATCACACTTGTAACAACCGTTTATGTACTTGAAAACTGTCATCATGTCCCTCCTCTCTCTTCTCATCTCCAGATGAAACAAATCTAATTTTTTCCAATCTTCCCCCGTTTCATGTTTTCTAGACCTTTAATCTTTTTTATTGATCTTCCCTGGACTTTCTCCAATTTGTCCACATCTTTCTGGAAATGTGGTGCCCAGAACTGGACACAATACTCCAACTGAGGCCTTATCAGCACAGAGTAGAGCAGAAAAATTACTTCTCTTATCTTGCTTACAACACTGTTGCAAATACATCTCAGAACGATGTTTGCTTTTTTGCAACAGTGTTACACTGTTGACTCATATTCAGCTTGTGATCCACTATGACACCGAGATTCCTTTCCACAGTACTCCTTCCTAGGCAGTCGTTTCCCATTTTGTATGTGTGCAACTGATTATTCCTTCCTAAGTGGAGTATGTTGGAGTACTTTGTTTGTCCTTATTGAATTTCATCCTATTTACTTCAGAGCATTTCTCCAGTTTGTCCAGATCTTATGAATTGTAATCCTATCTTTCAAAGCATCTGCAATTCATGATGGATTCACGTACATATAGGCTTTCCATGACAGAGTAATTTCATGATACAATTTTGTAAAGTCATCCAAAACTCTGAAGTTGTACAGACAGAACCCCAGTTCAACACAGAGCTATCCTGTATCAGTGGGCTAGTGGCAAACAAAAGAATGAGACAGACAGATTGCATCTGTAATAACCTGGCCCTGGCCCTTCTTCTGGATAGGCCCCAGCCTGTTGTAGATGGAACCAACTCCTAGGCCCACTTACTTCAAACCCTGCTGGGTCTGGGTAGTGACTGGTAACTGATCCTAGCTCAGAGTCTCTTGGGCAGACCCTGTGTCTGACAGCCTTCTCAGGCCATGGAAACCTATAATTCCTCCTCCTAAACCATGGAACCACTGCCCCAGCCCTCCCAAACCCCAGGGCAGCTCTTCCGATCTTCTTGGCCTGGATTCTTTGTACATCATCATGGCTCTAAAATAGTGTCTGTCCCTCTTTTACCCTATGCTTCCTGTGAGGGAGTTCTGGGTTCCAGTCCTCTGTGGGGGCCCCTCCCCACCTCCATCAGCTTCTCTATAGAGAGCCATTCAAAAGTCAATAGCCCTACAGGTAGAAAATCATTGTTCCTGTAGGGGAGAGTCAGTCAATACCACTGACTGCCACAACTTCTCAGACATAGTTTTTTCACTAGGTGTCAAATCCTTGATACAAAATGGATGCTGTAATCCACAGAGGCGGTTGTAATATAACATAAAAGTCACACTCCAAAATTAAGTTTACAATACAACAAAGAGCGCTTGAAACAAAATTGGGTTTACAATTTGACACAGACGACCCCAGTTTGTCACAACATCATTCTTTGAAGAACTGGGCAGAGCTAGCAATCTGCAAAGCTTAAGGATAGAATGGGAGCAATACAGCATGTCAAAGAGTGAGGATTGAGGTACAAATATGAGACAGGCCAGATTTCTGAATGGGACAGTGCAGACTATAGTGAATGCAATAAGAAAATGGCAGCTTGCTGCTGCCACCTTGCAAGGACAGTTCTTATTGCATTGGCCAGCAATATACAGGAGAGAAAGTATGCGTGGAGGGGAAATAACCATTTCCAAACAGATTGATGATCCATCTAGTTGGGTATCCTTTCTCCAACAGTGGTCAGTGCTAGCTGCTGTACTTTGTAGCTGGGGTTTATGAGACAAATATCTTCCTGACCCTAACAGGTGATCAGATTCTGCCATGAAGCATAATAGTCCCTGCAATTTTATCTTAGTTAGAGTCACTTCTTTAAATCTTAATTATCTACTTGGTTCAATGATATCTAAATAACATGGCAATAGCACAAAACGTACAAAGGATTTGACTTGTATTTAGTATATTTAAAGCAGTTTCACCAAATCCTGCCCATGAAAACCCAGAACAGCAAAGTGGGGATTAAGAGGTTTCTAGCCTCTTTTTTTTTTTTTTTTTTGCTAGCCTGTCAAAGGAGAGAGGGTTTGAGTGGAAAGGAGAAACTACAACAAAGGGTCTTTTCACACAGAAAATGTCAGTGCACACTGGCTTCATGCTTTGTTGGATATGCGAGGGACAGCCCAGTAAGGCAGGCCGAGAATTCCCAAGGGAGGGTTTTAATTTACAACTTTAAAAACAATAAATTAAAGCAGAGCCACATCCATTCCAGCTTTCTGAATATTTGTAGTTCTTTCCCACCCCCAACTTTTAAAGGTATGAAGTCCTGTTTTGTGGGAAAACACATAAACCAGGATGGCCTCTCAGCGGGTGAGGAGCATCACCAGCTCACAATGCATGGTGTGGGGAAACAGGTCAACTGGCACAGCCAACACAGGGGTAAATGGCTCTCCTGCAAGCTTCTTCCCAGGGTCCGGTGGGCAGCAAAGCCTATACAAAATAGAAGGATCAAAAGGCATCAGTTTCCCCATTTATCGAGAGAAATGTTTAGTCGGTGTTTTAAAATCCTTCCCCTCTCCATTTCCTTTATTTTAGTAAGAAACGGTTACTAACCATTCGTAACTGTTGTTCTTTGAGATGTGTTGCTCATGTCCATTCCAATGTAGGTGTGTACTTGCCCTAAGCAGCGCCACTGGAAAGGTTTTCCCTCACTGGTATCTGTTGGGTTGGCTCTGGTGATCCCTGGAGTCGCACCCTTGTAGTACCAGTATGTAGGTACGTAGGGCCCCACCACTCCCTCAGTTTCTTCTTGCCAGCTAACTTTGATAGAGGGGCAGGTGGGAGTGGGGTTGGAATGGACATGACCAACACATCTCGAAGAACAACAGTTACAGAAGGTTAATAACTGTTTTTAATCTTTGTGTGTGCTTATGTCCACTCCAACATGACTCCCAAGCAGTTGTGCATGTGGAGGATTCAGAGTTCATTGGCATACTGACTGTAACACTGCTCGGCTGAAACCCACATTGTCTCTAGATTGTTGGGTGAAAGGACAAGATTGCAGTTAGATGGACCTTAACGGATTATACTCTTAGGCCTTGCTATTTCAAGCGGAGTAGGTAATCTAGAATGAAGGGCAGTGTTGACTGAGTAGGCAAAACCAGCATTGACCAGATTGAGAATCTCTTCCACTTTGCCGGGTAAGTGGCTCCAGTGGATGGCTTCCTGCTTCCTAGAAGCACCTCGCGAACAGGGCCAGAGCATACTAGTTCTGTGTGGTTTAGCCATGCAGCGTCCATGCTGTGAAACGAAGAGACTCGAGGTTTGGATGATGTAGATGGCCACGATCCTGAGACAGCAGGTCTGGAAACGGGGGCAGGCTGATTGGCGTGTCCACAGAGAGTTCTAGGAGGGTGGTGAACTAGTGCTGATGTGGCCAAGCCGAGGCTATCAGGATCAGGTTTGTTCCTCTTTGTTCTTCAGCAGGACCCCGTGTATGAGAGGGATAGGAGGGAATGCATAGAAGAGATGGACCATCCAGGGAAGGAGACAGGCATCTGTGAGTGAGCCTGAGCTGTGGCCTAGGAAGGAGCAGAACTGAAGAAACTTCCTGTTGTGCTTTGTCGTGAGCAGGTCTACCTGGGGAGTTTCCCACCTCTGGAAAACAGTGCTCATGACATCTGGGTGAATGGACCACTTGTAATGGTTGGGAAAGGATCTGCTGGGATGATCCTCTAACTTGTTCTGCAACCCCGGGAGGTAGGAAGTTTCATGTCAAGGACGGTGTACCAGTCCCCTGAATCCAGAGAAGGAATAATGGAGGCCAAGGAGACCATGCAGAACTTCAGTTTCTTCATGAATCTATTGAGGTTTCACAGGTCCAAGATCGGTCAGAGACTGTCATTGATCTTCAGGATTAGGAAATAATGGGAGTAGAACCCCTTGCCCCTTAACTCCAGTGGAACCTCTTCCACTGCTCCTGCCCTTAGGAGAGACCACACCTTGTGGGCTAGAAGATGCTCAAGAGAAGGGTCCCTGAAGAGGGACGGGAAGGGAGGGTGAAGAGGAGGGGAACAACTCAATTGCTGGGTGTATCCCAGTCCTATCATGCATAACAACCAATGATCGGAAGTAATGCGGGCCCTCACCCGATAGAAGTGGGATAAGTGGTCCTCAAAAATAGGGGAAATTGGATTCACACATTGTCCTGGTATGTCATACCCGATCATCCTACCAAAAGGCCTGCTTGACCCCGCTGATTGTCTCAAGAGGGCAGGCACAGAGGTTGACAAGGACTGGGACGGAGGCCTTCTCTTACTCCTACTCCTACTACCTCTACTCCTGCTGTAGTTGTGTCTCTGCTGTGGTAGGTAGAAGCGGGCCATCAGTTGGGAATGATAGTGCTTCCTGGTGGGAGCCATTGTATGCAACCCCAGGTTTTCAAAGTGGCTCTAGAGTCTCTCAGACTGTGTAGCTTAGAGTCTGTTTGCTTAAAAAAGAGCGACTTGCCTTCAAACAGAAGGTTCAGCACTGTCTGCTGCACCTCATCGGGCAACCCTGAGGACTGAAGCCATGAGCTTCTTCTCATAACTACTGCTGAGGCCATAGATTGGGCTGCAGAGTCTTCTGTGTCCAAAGCTGCCAGGAGGGACGCCCTTGCCACCTATTTCCCTTCTTCAGCTAGAGCAAAGAACTTGACCCTGGACTCCTGTGGCAAGAACTCCTCGAATTTTGACATTGCACTCCAGGAGTTGAAGTCATAACGGCTCCGGGATGCCTGCTGGCTTGCAATCCTGAGCTGGAGACCGCCAGTTGATTACACCTTCCTGCCAAAAAGGTCTAGTTTTTGATGTCCTTGGCCTGGGGAGTCAGCCCTTGCTGCTCCTGCTCATTTGCCACTGAAACTACCAATGAGCCTGGTGTTGGGAATGTACAGGAATTCATGCTCCTTGGGAGGGACAAAGTACCCATCCCAGCCGTTGGGTATCGCCGATCGGAGCACTGTCTGCTCCTATGGGAGGCATATGACTTCATCTCAGAATCTGACTCTGAGGAGTCGCTTCTTGGCGACCGGGGGTGGAGAATGGTGCCGGGAGGGAGGAGACCAGTGCTGCGACATCATGGCTGGATTGCCTTTTGATGGTACCTGGTATCTCGGCATCACAAAGGTCCTTGTTTTCGGTGCCACCATGATCAGTTCCCACATGGCGGAGGTGGCAGTACCAGGAGTGACAGTAACTCCCTTGCTGCTTCAAATGCCTCCAGTGTGGATGGTAGCATCCGGGCTGTCGAATTCCGATGGCTCCCTCTTGGCGGAGAGTCCAAAGGTGCCAGACTCAGCAGCGCCCTTCTCAAGGCCGGAGTCAATGGTACCGTATGCACTGCTAGTGTCTCCGACTGGGCCAGCACAGGTCGCAGTCTGTCAGTGTCTCTATGCCCCACAGACCTTGGGGTTGGGGATTGCCCCCAATCAGTTTTTCTCTGCTTCTTTCTCAGCACTGGTGATGGAGGATCACTAACTGGAATTGGCTTATGACACGATGCACATGGCTTGAACCTCGGGGACTGAGACATACCCCGGTGCTGGCTAACCCCACTAAGCGGGTTCCACTACTTACTTACTTAACTGACAAACTTAAACTCTAAAATAAGAACTATTTACAGATGACATAGTCCATTGAAAGAGGTACTTGTGGGAAAACGCAAGGATAAGCAGCAGTTCCAGCAATCGTCACGGGCGGTAAGAAGGAACTGAGGAGGTGGCAGGGCCCTATACACTGGCGCTATGAGAGCATGACTCCAGAGGGCACCAGAGCCAACCCTACAGACACCACTGAGGGAAAAACTTTCCAGCGACAGTGCTCAGGGCAAGCACACACCTATGTTGGAATGGACATGAGCAAGCACTCGAAGTACAGCTGACTCCTCTCCACCCTTATATGTAGCACAGGAAGAATCAGAGGATGTATTAAAGATAATTATTTGGGAAAGATCAACCATTCAGACTGAAACTAATACTGGTCTGAGGTCTGGAACCTGCTCTCTTCAGTCCCGGACCAATTCCAGTAAAGTATGGCTAATCTGAATGATCAGGGACAAATTTAAGATTTGATTTCTCACAAATCGCCAGAGCTAGAAAAGTTTTTATACCATTAGAAAATAATCCTAGGTTTTGCATTATCTGACCATCTGCATTGTTCTTCTGTGGACCTTTCATTATCTGTTATATGGCCCTGAGCCAGCAAAATACGTGTGATTAACTAAAAGCATGTGAATGGTCCTATTGACTTCACTTTGCCAGATGGGAGTCTATATTGTTTATGGTGAATATACTGCATACAGTAACCCAGATGAAGGCATGCTGCTTGTTTGACGTAGTGCCATTACAATAGGCTTTGTATTATTTTATATGCCTTATGAATGCATTTAAGCATCTCACTTGCTTTTTCCTCCCCCTCTCTTTTTTAAAAACAGCAGGTATGCACTGAACCGACATCCTGATTGATCTCTTTAAGGTAATCTGGAAGTCTTTTATCACAATTTGCAGCTTGTAAATAGAGAGAACAGTAGGTCCACAGGTGTAGTAACTGCTGGCCACATGCTGGTCAGGCAGGGCTGAGCCCTACAAGAGCAACCCCAATAAAGTTCAGTCAAAATGAAAAACCTCCCCAAGCAATTTCACTCCTATGTTGTGCTCATTTCCTTTGGGCATGGCACTTCCCCCTCATAACAGAACAAAAGAAAAAAGGTCTCCGTCTCACTCAAGGAAGTTCCTCATAGCTTCTCCTTCAGGCTTGCAAGAAACATAGACCAACGTCCGGATGGCCTTGCAGTTTCGAATGGCTCGCACCACACGATAATCTGAGAATAGAAAAACATCAGACATTTACAAAGAGAAACACCCCCAGAATGAGATTTCCCTAAGGACTGGTCAACATTTTCCTATAAGGCCAGTGTCACAGAACAACACATGGCTGACCCAAACCAACCACCCTCAATAGAAGGGAGGGCGGAGAAAAAGGCAGTGCTCAGATGCAAGGGAGTTCACATTGTTAGGGTCCAAGGTAGCTGGTTAGTGTCACGGTTGTGAGGCAGACCATGCTAGTAGGATCCCAGCTGCTTGAGGCAGAGTACTGATGTGAGGGAGCTTGTCTCAGCTTCCCAAGCGAATGAAGGATGGGAGGTGAACTCTCTCACCAAACTGATGAGAAGCATGCACAAACTTTCATTTAAAAAAGGATTTAAAATACTGCAAGTGTTTTGAGAGGAAACCTGATAAAGGCATAGAAAATAATGAATGGTATAGAGAAGGAAGATAGGGCACTGCTTTTCAACCTCTCTCAAAACCACAGCAAGGGGACATTTAATGAAATTGAAAGGCATCATCATTTAATTCAATTAAAGGAAATACTCTTTCATACAATAGTTAGTCTGTAGAACTCAGTGCCACAATACATAATTGAGACCAAGGTTATTCCGTAAGTGCCTACTGCAGGGTTTCTTGCACTTTCTTTTGAAGCAGTTGGTGTTGGCCATTGTTGATGAGAGCATACTGAACTAGATGGGCCTATGACAAGATGACATTTCCTATGTTTCTAGTTAGAGGTTTTCTTCTTCTCTGTATTTTTCCTTCGAAACAAGACAGATATTGTCAGGGCTCAGAAAAAAATAACGTATTCTTACGAAGTCCAGCCCGAGATGGGTTCACCACTGCAACAAGGGGCTGGACATCCTCTTGCAGACTCAGGAACTGCAGCAACACCGTCTCGGCCTTTCCAGTGTGAAATTCACAGTTTGAGATTCCTGTGAGAAAAATCATTCATCCAAACGTTCCCTGCAGGCACAGAGTTAACCCCACTGGAAGATGGAGAGAGAGGAAACCCTGAGGTTTGCTGTGCCTGAGTGGATCTCATCCCAAGAGGGTGTCCCCATGAGAAATGCATACCTGGCATAGGGATGCTTTCCACATCAACATAGAACATCTTATGGACTCTTCCTGCCTGCGCCCTTCCAGATCATCTTCCCCCACCACTTTCCCCCATTCTTCTAAGGATATGTCTATATTGCCAGCTTTCTGTGTGGGGAGCCACAAGTTCTTGCCCTTACCTCCCCATCATCCAGACTCAAAGCCTTGAGGTGCATTTGGAACCCAAGCTGGCATGCTCGTCTGGGGATGTGGATCAGAGTGTATGTTGACCTTTGCTCACTTTGCAATGTGGAGGTAGCAAAGGCACGTGGACCTGACATCAAGTCTAGATAGTCCCGTGCTGCCATTCCCACAATTCCTTGTATCTGTATCTCCCTCCATTTGCCACCAAGACCATTTCATACCCCTTTTTCATCACAGAGTTGATAGAGAGGGGGAAGGAGCATTGTTGTGAAGTAGGAAAGGAAGCAGTGGGCTGGTTATAGCATGAAGCTTCTCTCTTTTACTGGAATGTCTGCAGGCCACCTTGGGACTGTTAGGAGACCTCCACCTATGAGATACTTCGTCTATCACAGCAACTGATTTTAAACTCCTTCCTCACACCATTGAATGCTGCATTCCACCTGGCATCCTCTACAGCCTGCTCCACCACCTCAACACCAACGACCTTGGATGCTTGGCAAGCCAGAGAGAGACCAATAGCACCTGGAAAAAGAGAGAGAGAGAAATCCAAGGTTCTAAGATGAAGAAATAGGGAGCAAGACAATGGGAATTCTGGAGAGACCATATTCTCCACACCCCAGAGAATAAAACCATGCCCTTGTCAAACACAGATTTGTGTCAGCTCCACAGCAACTGTCAGTGCTCACCAGTTCCACAGCAGACATCAAGAAGGACGGTTTTCTTATCAGCCGGGCTTAACTTCCCAATCGTCTGGTAGAGAACTTCTGCCCCTGCCGTGTTGATTTGGAAAAAGGCATCTGGAGAGATGCGGAATTTCAAGCCCAGCACTTCCTCAAAGATGTGTGGTTCTCCATAAAGGAGCTGATAGGGGGATTGCTGGTGGGAACTTCGAGTCATGGTGCTTAAAGGAGAGATGAGAAAAGAATCCATTAGAGAACAGGGTTTTCAACAAAGAGCCAGTTTATTTCATTTCCTTTTACTACAGTGCTAAAGCACAGAGAGAACATCTTCCCCCAGCCCAACATCCATTGATCTAGACCTGATCTCCATCTATGGCAATTCTCTGACTGATTTCCTCTTTGATCTAGTTGTTATTTTCTGTGAATACTTCAGCAAGTTGAAGTGATCATTTACAAAAATGCTGTCACTTTCAAAACCTGGAATTAACTGATGTAGTCAAAGCAGAAGACTGGGCATGAGACCTTCTATTTGCAATCTTGGGAAAGTCACTGAAGCTTTGTTCTTTAGTTTACCAATCTGTAAAACAGGGGTAATAATATTTATTTACCTGCCTCACAGGAGTTTTGCAAGGTATAATTTACTAATGTTTGTAGAGTACTTTGAGATACTCAAATGAAAAACATGGCCTTTGGTGACACCCTGTGTCTGAAAACAACACCCCAAAACCCCCATATTCACCAATGTTATGTAATGATGATATGCTTTGTACAAAGTATGCCTTATTTGGTATTATTTTAAAAGTCTTGATCTGCTATACATTAATATCCTGTTGGATTGTATGTGCTACCACAGTATGTGAAGTTATAAAATATTTCTGTAAATGCTACCAGACATGCTAATGGGCCATCAAGAAAAGAAGTGAAGGCTTCACTGTAAGAAGTAGGTTCACAATGGGGCTTGACTGACCAATGAGGACAACCCCACAAGTCACAAGCCCAGATTGTTCTAACAAGCTAGAACAGACTATAAAAGGGGGAGCGTGACACACACCATCATTATTCATTTGGCTTCTCTCTCTCTCTCCCCAACTCAACACCTAAAGGATCATCTGAAAGACAAAAGGACTTTGGAGGAAGGGGAGTCCCAGGCCTGGAAGGTTACCCAGCCTGTGTTTCAAGAAACTGCTTGTACCAGCTAACAAGAGTGCGACATTGCTAATTCAAATCTTGTTCGTGTGTAGAACTTTTTGACCAGGGCTAGATGGTATAGTCCTGGGGTCCCGGCTGGGGAGCCAGCTGGAGCATCTCTATTGTTGGTTTGTAAGTGCCTGGAAAGCATTCATTGAATTATGTTGGGTGTTTGGTGCCACCTGCTGTCAGAAAGGGTGATAACAGGGTCTGGAAAGGCTGCCTGTGCATCACCAGCCAGAGTCTAGTGGAGAGCTCATCCCAGCTAAAGAGTTTGTAAGAGTTCCCAGTGGTTCCACAGCTCCCCAGCTGTACCCCAGGGGTTCTGCACACCATCACACCTTTCTAAAATGATGTCTGTAGAAGGGCTGCTCAAATAAATCTCATTATTATTTGTCAGTCTCTAGAAGAATTGTCTTGAAGGGAGAGTAGTTGGGTGGCCGGTTTGAGGATATGGGTGAGAAATAGGGATTAGCAGTAGAGTTTCATTTTCAGTATTCCTGTTGCCCCTCCCTCCACTTTCTGACATGATGCAAGTTTTATGAAGCATCAAAAAAATGCACCTCTCTTGGAAATAGAGTGAGGTCAGGGCGCAGACTGCTCCAGGCCCACGAGTGAAAAACTCCTTAAGCAATGCCTTCTGAGTACACAGTTCCTCCTGCCGAGAGCAAGAGAAAAAAAGATGCATTTGCTTATGCTGATTATTAGAATACCTATCCTCAGCTATACATCACAGCTCTCTCATGTGAACTAGCAGTTCAAGCACTGTCATGGCTATATCTACCATGAACCAGGCAGTCCTTGTACTGGCATTACTATAAAACCCCATCAGACTGGTTTCTGGCATCAGCACTGCTATAACCCTCGTGAGCAGCATAGTTTTGATATCATCTCTGATATGCTCCCATGGGATTAGTAGCTCTTGTCCTGATACTGCCAACATTCCCTTTGTTCCATAAGCCTCATCAACTAGATGGTTCTGGTACTGCCACCACTTTGACTCCCATCGCTTGGTACTGGCACTGTCCCTGGCTCCAGAGCAGTGGTGGTGGGAAACTGTCATTGTCACTAACATATTCACCTGACTAAGGTCCTGGGGGTGGAAGGTGATGATGGCCATGGTATGTCCGTTGTTATTGGTGCGTACTGTGAGCTCACGCCAGTGTCCACCCTGGTGAAATAGGAGGCAGGGATCCAGTGGGGACTGCTGAAGAAACTCTTCATAACACTAAGTTCAAATGAAGTTGTACAGATAAATATCACTGACATTAGGAATTGTCTTTAATCTATAGTCCTATTTCTAGTATCATAATTCTAGCCTTATGAGATGATTTATGCTGTGCATCTGCAAAACTAATTTTTCTACTGCTTATAAATTCACTTAAATGTACCTATTAAAAAGCTATCTTGAATATTAGTTCCCAATGAAAACAAACCACTTTGGAAGTTTCAGCTTGTAAAATTCAGCTATTTGAGAATTACTGTCCTAGAATCTTAACATTTCATCTGCCCTGCAGAAAGAGAGTGATTTACAGGAATTCAATGTTATTTGATTAAATTCACCCTGGAGGGCAGTTTTAAGGCTCTGGGATTGAATGCATGTGCAAGAATGGACAAATTAACTGCACTCAGGTTTCAAAAATATCTACTTGTTAGTCAGGACCAAGCTTGGACAATTTCAGCATGTTACATAGCATGTGAAAAATGTACTTATCATGAAAACTCAGCGTAACCTCAATTATAGTGTTTTCCTGCAAATAAACATTATCATGTCCTTTTTTTTACTCTCTATCTACATCCATGCATGCCCTGCATTACCTGGGCTACTTGTTTGTGTTTTTCAGGCATGTTTTTCAGGTGGTTGGATCGCACACAGACAATATTCCTTGCTGTGGAAAGACAGACAAGTGTTTAATCTCTCATCATGGCCTTTTTATAGTGCTCTGTAACAGGGAATAGTAAATCATTGTACTCATGCCAGGTACTGCCCAATAGCTAAATAGGAAAGCCTATCCTCAGAGCTTTGGTAACTGCACTAGAGTGGAACAACAAACATACCTGTGTCTCAATTCCCCCAATCTACTGTATTTGAGTCACAGTGTAAGGGAGCCTCAAGGAAGTATCAGGTTTGTCCTTGCTCAATTATGTAATTTCAATAGTGTGCAAGAAATGTTTAGTGCGCCGACAACTTATTTAAATTCATTTTAATGCAACTGCTTTCTCTGAGCAAGGTGTTTTTAATACTAGACAGTAGAAGCAGAGTGACTTGGTTTTGTTAACTGGACAGTAATTGAATGGGTCTAGAGCGGTGACAAGTTTAGAGTCTAGACTGACCTGGCATTGCTCAGACAGGCTTATGGTGAGATGACCAAAAACTGCAGTTCAGCAATCAGAAGGCAAAGCAAAATGAGCCCATGAGATTTATTTCTAAATGGAAATGCTCACAATCACTGCATCAGGTACTGAAAAGGGTTGAAAATATAAAGGAAAACAGACTGGGTGTGGTTGGCTGAGGCTGTGCTCCCTCTTTAATCTACCTCGCCAGTGATCCATCTGCAACTAATCGACCTCAGAGCTCGGGTTTTTGGTTACCTCCAGGGCCCCCTATATTCCACAGCTGTGAACTTTGCCATAGAATTCACCTCTTGCCACAGAATTTTTATCTGGAAATTAAGTTTTCCTTTTAAAAAATTGTGGCTAGCTCTCAAAGTTACAAAGAAAAGCTTAAAAATGTTAGCTGAGGACTTGTATACACAATGGGGTAATGCACCCTACATGGGGGGGGAGGGAATGTTTTCTGAAGCACACTAACATGTTGCGCATTAATTCATGCACGTAGCCCCTGCTGGTGCGCACTAAAGGTTCCTTAGTGTGATTTAATGTAGTGCCGTTCCTAATGTTGTTTGAGACAGTACTATGTTTAAAGCACACTAAGGAACCTTTAGTGTGCACCAGGAGGGTCTACATATAGACCAATTAATGCGCAACACATTTGTGCACTTTAGAAATCATACCCTCGTAGGGCACATTACCCCACCATGCAGAGAAGCCCTGGGTATGAACAAAAGCAGCTGTGCCTTCCTGAGCCTGCAGACAGCTAGAAACAACAGCTCAGAGAGGTGTGAACTGGACCATTACTTTTATGAAGTGTTAATCAGGAAGCCTAAAGATGATAGTTTAAATGTCAACACTACTAACAATTTCACTACCAAACTTTCAGCAGGAAGAGCCAGCCAACATGCTTATCCCACAATCCCAAACTGTCTGCCATGACTGCTCAAGTGCCCAAGCCACAACTGCCACCTACTCAACTGCCAAAACCTTCAGCTTCCCCCTTGATGTGGTTCTGCAGTGTGGTTAGCCTTTATCAATACACACACCTGCAGCGTACTGAAAATATGAGCACAGCATAAAATCAACATAAACTTCATATAAACAGAAATAGCAGGGGCTCCTATCCTGATTGTAGTGTTTACCTCCAAATTTATCAGAAACCATTTTTTAAAAATAATTATCCATTGTAGCCACAGAACTGCCAATGTTCCCACCAGAGTTCTGCAGAATTCATGGGCCTTGCTGCACAATTAGATCCAAGCCATCAGAGAGTACAGAGGGCCGTGACTATGCCTATGACGAAGCATGATCTAAGCAGCTTTCAGCCTTGTGCTTTGTCCTTTACTGACCTCTGCCAGTTCCCACATAGAGCCCCACAGTTTTCAGGTTCTCATCAGGTCCTCGGTTTACAGAGAATGTGGATTTGTTTCGGTAGCCATCAATGACAGGCTGGGGAGAGAAGAGGAAAGGGTGAAGCCAGGAAGCAAGAAATGATGGGAGGTGGGAATCAATTTTTGGCATTTTAAGGGCAGGATGAAATGTAGCACATGACTGTCAAAGAGCATAGGTTGGAAGGGTGTGTCAATACCTAGACCCCACAGTGTTTGCTAGGGGAGCAATTTAGCCACCTCTCTTCCCCTGTCATGCCCTGTGAATTCAGGGCAGGAGATTTATTAGAGATTGGGATCCTTGAGATATTTAAGGTGGTGTAGCAATGGGAGTGATGAAGGGTGAAGAGACTTGTCAGGAGCTTAGCTCTCCTGACATTCCCATGAAAGATTTCTCTCCAGTACTCACAGAGGGCACAATAGGACAGAGGAGGCAGCAACACCCATCAGGACTCTGTGTGATTTCCCGTTTGTCTGTACCAAGCTCCCTCAGATGAGAGGCCAGTGTCTGCAACACCTTCTTCTGACTCTCAGCCTTCATCTGTAGAGAAGTTCCAAGACACTAACAGTTGCACTAGGGCAGGACAGCCTACTCATCACAACTGGGGGGGCGGCACCCCCACTGGGCAGGAGAAAATACTGTAACAAAGACATAGCCCAATAGGAGCATCACATTTGTCCTTATGTTGTACACCATGGCCAATCAGGGCTTCACAGCAACAGCAGGGAGAGAACCTGGGTCCTCTTGTTCTTAAAGCACAAGCCTCTACTACTTGAGCTAATGGAGAATCTCAATATAACACTATAGGGCCTATGACACACAGCTGACCAGTTTTGATTCCATCTAGTAGAGAAAGTAGTACACACATATATTTCTATCCAGCTCATTATAGCATAGATCCATCTATGAGGTTATTCTAAATTAAAAGAATGAAACAGGCAGTAAATGGGATCAGAACAGATCTAGAGGATTAAATGAGGGTGAAAGAGTCTACGGAAGTTCCCTAGAGCAGGTGGGGAGGAATGGTTGGCAGAGGAAACTCCTTGTGAGCACATATTACCTTCAGCTGCTCTTCATAGGGAAGTCTCCACAGTGGAGTTGCCACATTGGCTAGCCTGAAAAGCACAACACAACTGTAAACCCCAGAACAACTTGCTTCCTAAACACAGCCAACCTCGGGCCCATGTAACACATGGAGTGGCATGGGGCATTGCACCAGACACCTCCTGAATAAATGGCTTGCTCATTACCTCATGGCCAAAGCAGGTAATTCTTATGTGCACTTTAAACTTGTAAAACCAAATTTAAATCCCAAGTCGTCACTTCACTGCTCCTCTTTTGGTGACATGCACTTTGAGCAAAGAAACCTTTAATGGATGTCCTCCTTTCCCCCCAGAGGGATTGACCTAGCCTCTTGCATAGCACCGGCCAGCCAAGGCCAGTTGTCCTGCAAATCCTGGCTACCTTTCTGAGTCACACTGAGCTGACAATGCCAGAAGTGATGCTTCCTCTCAAACGGACCAAGATAGGTCAGCATGAGGACTGACTCCAGGCTGGAGAGGTAGGAGAACCAGAGTGCTCATCTAATATTGGGTTTGGGGGAAAAGACTTCAAACAGGAGAGAGAGAAGGGGTAAAGAGATTATGTTGCGCTCTAAACAGGCCTCATTTTGAAAACCCTCCATGGGCTTCCTTCAGCCTATCTCACAGACCTTGTCTCACTGTCCTCATTGCTCTGTCCAGTTTGACAATGGTCTCACTTCTGTCTCGCCCCCCAGTCTTATCCTTATTAGATCAGATTTTGTCATTTAAGACAACCATCCTGTATCTTCCACCAGATCATCTTTCCATCTATTATCACTTCTCTTCAGCAAACATCTTAACAGTGTAGTCAGCTGCACTGCTATACATATTGGAAAGGAAAATCGGAACTGCTCATACACATTGAGTAACCACTTAGGCAACAGATTTCTGGATGTTACCGGACAGCTCATAATTAATCTGTGAAAAACTCTACCACATGATATTATTGAGGTAGAGCAATTAAGAGGACACAAAAGAAAAGGATTACATTAAAATAAGGATATGAATGAAAAAAGGATTTAAACCAACATATATCAGGATATACACCAACCACTAACTCCCTGGCTTTAGCATAACCTTACCCGACAGACAGGTATACCATAATTTTCCCTTACTGGGTTTCTTGCACCTGCATCTGAAACATCTGGTGTTGACCACTGTCAGAAACAGGCTGGCAAACTAGGTGGATTTCTGACCTTATCCAGTGTGGCAAATCTTATGCACCTACGATGTTGTTTTCCCCCTTACCTTTGCCTCTTAATTTCTCTCTTGTTCTGTTATTATTTATCAGTGTGTGCTCCAGAGAAACCATCTCAATGTTTCTTTAGTCTGCATCAAAAGGGTTGGGAGAAGGGAAAGCTGGGATCGGGCAAGTTGTTACTGGCTGAGCTGCTCTAGGGTTTGCATGCAGCCTGCTGTAAAATGATTGTAAGGTGATTGTAAGCCAGTGCTCCAAGCTGTCAACAGAGAATGGGCAGGAGCGTAGCTGGATTACACTGGAAGGGCTAATTGCACTGGTTCACTTGATGTACCAGAGTTTGCTGTCTACACTAGCACTTCAGCAGTGCAGAGTCACATGGTAAAATATAGCACCAGTGTGTTATCCCTCTGCAGGTGTGAACATCTGTGCATCACTGGGAGTAACTGTGTATGGGGTGTTAAATGCAACATGGTTGTGCTGGGGACTTGCAAGGGTGGTTATGTTACAACTTTCTTTTTTGTGTAGGTAAGATCTTTGTTAAACTCAGCAGTTTTGATCATGTAGATGAACCTTAGACACTCTGATCTGTGCACACTTGAACATTTCCCGCCCCAGAGAGTGAGTGTTTAGTTTTTAGTGACATAGTTTGGTCCCATTACAGCTTTACAAACACATAATCTGCAGTGAGAAAATGTGCAGACTCCTTGGACTCACATAGCATATGCTGCAAAAGTTCTATACCTCTCTTCCCACGAGGACTCCAGGCCCGGCAAGCTGCAGCCTTGTCTAGGCTTTTTCTCCTTCATCCACCTTTTTCTTGTTGCTTTGTTCCTCCCAGTCACCTCTCTGCAGTCCTCATCTGGTCCAGTGCTCAAAGATACCCGTTTCAGACTCACCGGCCGCCAAGTATGCAGGCGTATCAGCCTCAGTGCACAGGAGAGAGCCATCCCAGAAGGCAAGGGCTGAAACACTGCAACTGACATCACACAGTGATTCCATTATTAACATTCTAGATAGCGGGGAATTCTAGAGAGACATTAACTACACAACAAAGACATGAAACAGACAAAAACTGGGAGAAACTTTGCTCTGGCTACCACCTTGTGCTTTACCCACTCTGCGTATTATGGTATTCAGTGAAACTAAAAGGCAGCAAGTTGAAAACCAGTCAAAAGAATTGTAAAAAAAAATACAATGCATAATTAGCCTGGGGAACTCACTACCACATGATATTATTCAGGTGAATAGCTTAGAAGAATTAAACATTTATAGATATAATAAAAATAGCAAAAGTTACCCCCCCAAAAAGCACTGAAAAGCAGACAGCAGTTCAGCCTGCCATGCCTGGACTGCCTTAGCAAACATGCAGCACTCTGACACCCCTTCTGGATTGCTATCTCAAGGAGGCAGGGAGAGCTGCAAGAGAAGACCTGAAGCTTGAGCTGCTGGGACGTACATGGCAAGTGTCTCCCTCCCCCCCCCCCCCCAATATTTTTCCACCCAATCCCTTACCAAGTCTCTGCACTGAGTGTCAGTGTTCAAAAAGGCACCCCATTTGTCTCTCCACATGTCTCGCATAGCATCCAAATGCTGATAGACCTGTAAGGAGGCAGCACTGAGGAGTCTTAGGACAAGGGGAACCAGTGCCCCAGAGAGACAATGCAGCGTGAGGCCGAGAGGAGAGACTGGAAATGGCCACCGAGGAAAGAAGGAAACATCCCCCACTCCTGCCTCCCTCTCTTGGGGTGTAGCAGTATTTGCAACGTTGAAACCTGTGCAACATTTTACCCACTGTGCCCTGCTCAGCTCATTATTTCAAGGAGCACCAGCAAGGACTAAACCCCTCAGCCCACTCACCTTGCCTGCCAACTCCCCTTTTAAACAGCAATCGGCTTCCAAATCGAATTAACCGCTCGGCACTTTCTTTCCCCACTTGCAACGGCGGTGACGTGATGTAGCTGCTTCCTGGTTCCCAGGCGCCCCGAGGAGCCAGTGACTGGACCGCCCGACACTCGCCACAGCAGCTCACTTCGCCGTCTGCTCTGCTGCTTAAAGGGGTCACGGCCCTACGCTGCCTGCAGCACAACTGCTCCGCGACCTCTTCCCGGACGCAAATGTAGCTATTGATTGTTAAATGTCATGTGAGTCTCTTTGCTTCTTCACGAACGGCTGCCCTGCGGATTATATAGCACCGGAATTGCCGACTGCCTCCATAGCATTTCACACACCGTGTGTACACAGCTCCGCCGAGAGGCAGCCGATTCGGGCTGAGCAAGCGGAGCACTGTGTGTGTCGGGAACGTTTGGCCACGCAGGACAAGGCAAACCTTGGTTCTGGTGAAAACGGCCCGGTTTTGTAACATCTACAGGCAACTTCGGTTTTAAGGTTCCATGGCACAAAATAATCTGCTGGTGAATAATGAACAGGCGTTACCGGTATGCCACCTCTCTGAAACCTTCAGAGCACAGAATTCTTGAATATGTCAAAAACCTTTGTACCCCCGAGAAAGAAGCTAAAAATTGCAGCAGTCAGATACAACTGGCTAATATCTGGTACCTGCTGTGGAATCGCATGCCCCAGGTTCTGGGGACCTCCCTGAGGACTCAGAACCCTCTAATTATCAGCGATTATCATTAATAAGAACACTCTAATTAGCAGGGAATCTGTTGGAAGAGTGGCTTTAAAGCAATAGCTTTGTGTACATGATAGCCCCTGGTTCCTCAGTTCCAGCTATGCTTGATGAGGGAGACTGCTGCTTTGAGGGGAGAAGAGGCAAGACAGCCTGCTGCTTTAGCTATATTGCCCCAGCCCGCTCTGGTTCTGAAAGCTCTTGAAATCCAGTCAGGACTTTTGTCCCCAGACCAGATGCCTTGGATATCCATAACTGTCATTGTACTGGCTGCACTGTGTTCTCATTTGCCTCATTTCTAGTTTAGCAGCAATGGGTAAAGGGACAGTCAGAGCAGGGACTTGAAAATGGTTCTGTCTAGCTACCAGTTTCCAGATGGAAAAATCAGCCAGGTCCAGTTAAAGAGGTTAGAGTTGGTCACCCTCACGAGTTCCAAAGACCCCAATTATTTCCCTCCAAATATCTTCCTGAGAACTCAGATTGCAAATGATAGTTGTCTTATTAAACCAAAACCATAAATAAAGCCTAAGATTGGTTATGCAGAATGGACTGAGAAGTAAAAAGCAACACTGGTTCTCCAATGCAGACCTTCTTCTTGAGTGAATTTCACTGGGTACGTTGATAGTTCTCTACATGCCAATTTGCATTCCTGAGTTATCTTCTGGTGTACTCTATGCATGGAAATACATATTGTTTCCTACAGAGATGTTTTTAATAAGCTTATTAGGGACTACACATATCTGAACTTTGCAGTCTGACCTTTGGGACACACAGCCTCTGCACACTGGTCTTCTCTGGAAACTTCACCCATGTTTCTTCCTTCACACTAGGCATCAGTAAAGAGAAGACTTTTCTGGATGCTGACATGGCAAAGAGCACAGTATCTGGTACTAGTTTAATTTTATATTCCCCTTCTAGGTTTCCCAAACCTTGTAAGAGATTCCAAAAACTATTCCTAAATTCAGGTTTCAGGTAGAGTCTCATTTTCTCTGTCCTCTCCTGAGATGGGATTCAGCCACTTTGTTGACACCAGGTTGTATGCACAGAGCCTCGGGACACCAGGATGAAGGTACCATCAACCTTTATTTCCTGCTATTTTAGAACTTCTGAATGTCTCACATAAGGGGGGCTCTTCCTGTCCTGTCGAAATTGCGGATCTAAGCAACTAACATTAACCCTAAACTTCAGACCATACTGCATATGCTTCATCCCTTTCCTCCCTGATGAGTATGGCAAGAGCTGGTATCAGCACAAGTACCTGAGACACAGAGGTGTATATTCACATGCTTATACCTTCATTGGAAGAGGCTGCTGTCTTGAATACCATGTTTCTTTATCAGTTAATTAGTCTTACCATGATGCAGCTGTTGCCAGTCCATGCTTCTCACGGCCCTGGTTGAGAAAGTGGAGAATATACAAAAGGCAACAGGCCTCGTACTGAAGCATGGATCTGTAATACAAAAGCATAAGCATCCCTGGAAAATGCATGTTGTGCACAGAGCCCAGAAGCCAGGCTGCCGTTAGGCTGCCAAGAACAGCCAAGTGGACACGTAGCTTCCTTGCAAGCAGGCGCAGCTCATGACAGAGAGCTTCCAGGCTTGTCAGCGATTTCCATGCCTGCTGCTGCTTCCCATAAGGGAACGTCCAGCAATATCCCGCATTCAGGAGGAGGAGGAGGAGCGTTGTAGCTTCCACTGCAGACCTAAAGAACAGTTTCACTGAGGGACATCAGCTCCACTCACATTCACTCTTCATAAGTCATTTATTTATTTTATATAGTTTCTCTTACCCAAGGGATACAGTCACAGTGTCTCTGCTTGCTGCTTGGACTATATAGTCATGTGCATTAATCCTCACAGAGGAAGCCCCATGGAACAGGGCCCTTCTGGCTATTTGTATTGGAAGGTGTATTATTGTTTGTGTTACAATAGCTCCTGGGGTTGAGATCAGGACCCCTCTGTGCTCGGTGCTGTGCGTACACATAGTAAGAGATACTCCCAGCCCCAAAGAGCTTTCAGTGCTGGAAGCTCTACACCAAGCCCTGGAAGGCACAACAGAAATACACACACTCTCTCTATCTCTCATGAACACTCTGATTTTGCAGTATTTATGGTACCACACAGGGTTAACCGATGTGCCTCCACCTGCAGTTCAGTCACACCTCTGGAACCCTTGTTGCCTTGCAGGTTCTGTCCAATGTTGTGATGGACCTGCACACGTAGCAGGTGGGCAAATAGGCCCTCCCCTCAGACAGGGTCCTGTGCTTCTCTAGGATGACAGAAAGGACACAGGTTGCTTGGAAAAGATCAGAAAGAGACACAAGTTAAATGTTAAATCCTTGCTCTGCCACCACACTTCACAACTTCTCCAGGGATGGGAGAAATATGCTTTGAGGCTCCCATATCCACAGGGAACAGAAACAGGAAGGCTTTGCCACTGAAACAGTTTAGCATTATGCCACCCCGATGCCACGTTAATGATATCACTGTTATGTGGGAGATAAAGCAGCTGTCCCCAACAGTTTTGAGGACTTCTTCATTGCCATGGAGAATAGGGTCACTGCATGAATCACCTCCTCTGCTGACAGATCGCACAGGATTCTGTGCCACAGCCTGCTTTCCTCAGGGCAAGGTATGGTGGACAGGACAGACCATCTCTGAGGGCTCTGCGGTGAGACAGCAAGGACATCATTCAGGAAGAGGGAGCAAGTCTACTCCATGAACCTGTCCCCTGAAATGAGGAAAGCCAGATAAAGCACCTGGCATGAGGGAAACAAGGTCATTGTGATGGAACACTCTCAGGGCAAGAGCGCTCAGCAGTTCTAGAACCGCCGCTCAAAGGCCCTCAGTGGGGCCTGAGCTCAGAGGCGGCAGTTGGAGGGCCGAGATGGCAGGCATCAGGCGCAGGACGCTGAAGGCGGCCATGGAGCACTATCTCTCCGCCGGCTCCCAGACTGCGGATGAAGTGTTGAGGCCGGAGGAGAAGCTGGGAGAGGTGAGTGCTGGGCAGGCTGAGAGGTGTGAGGCGGGGTGGAGAAGCTGGACTGGAGGCATGAGGCTTTTCTGTGTGGCTGGCTGGAGGTGAGGTGAGGGAGGATTAGAGCAGGGATTGTGAGGCTGGGGGGAAAGCTGGAGTCGGGGTGGGGCTCCAGCCTGGGGGAAACAGAGGACGTAGTGGGTCCTGAGCAGGTGGGCAGCATTGAGGCTGCCATAGGGTCCCTAGACTGTGGCTGAGCTGATGGGGGCAGGGAAGGGGTGTGGGATTTTGGCTTCCAGGGGTGGGGCTGGGGGAGGTGGAGGTGGTGAATTTGAGCCCAGTGGGAGGGAAAATGTGACATGCACCATGGAAACACTGACAGTGATGCAGGCAGCGGGCACTTCCCTCCCGCCCCACCCTGCAGTTTCCTGAATGTCACGATAACAATCTTTGCAAATGTGTCTTTGCTTCTTGGGGTGCTCTTGAGTTTTACTGTTGGTGTCACCTGGATGTTACAGATTAGATTTTAAAAATAAAGATTTACGGTTAGATTCACAGTCTCATTTTATCCCAGCCTTTGGCTTTCACCCACAGTTGCAATGTACTTCTTCCCACTGATCGCGGTGGCCTTTATATCAGGCCTTTGGACATTTCAGTGCCTGATGTGAGTGTAGTCAGGTACACAGACATCTCAGTGATCTCAACCACACCTGCAAATTCTGTGTTCAGAATTAGAGACCAGCATTGAAATATCTCACCCTTAGAAAGCTGTGCCATTTGTTCTCTGCTAGAAACTAATCTTTGAGTTATTAACTTATGGGTTGTTTATGATCATTACAATGCAAGTGAATTATTAAAAGCCAGCCTGAAATCCCATGACTGTGTTCTCTTTCTAGGTCAGTCACAGACGACAGTTACTAGGCATAGGACCTACTCAGCTCCTGGATATGCCACTTGGTGCCAAGCTCCCCTTGCTGCCAGGCTCCAATACATTGTTTTATAGAACAAATCTGGGTGAAAAGGTAAAAAATTGAATATAGAAAGTGGAAAAACATCTAATTTTTCTATAATCCTCACTCCTGCCACTAAACATACAGAGTATGCTAGAGAATAGCAGATGCTTTTATTATTATAATTCATATAACCCTGTATGTTAATAAACTTGCTACACAGTGTGAAGTACAGCACTTAAAAATGGGTGGTCAACACATAAATCAGTTATCCTAGCAAAATATAATTTCTCAAGCATAGAAATTCAAATACATATATTTTTTCATGGCTCTAACAGGCAGCATGCCCAGGTATTTCTGAGCAGAGCTACAGCTCTTGAGTTTTTCATTCATAAGGAAAAATGCTGCAAGTAATTAAAGAAAGCCATCAAATCCATGCCATTGGGAAAAGGAAGGAATTCCAAGTACTAGTACTTCCTGATAGCCAAAAGACAGCAGGGCTCAGACCCATCTCAAGGGCTTTTATCATTATCTAGTCAATTAGAAGCACTGCTCAAAAGGAAGTTCAACAATCATGCAAGGCTACTGGCCATCCATTATGGACAGTGCCAGTGCTTTGGCTGGAATTTTCTATTGAGCCTAAGGGATTTTGATTCCCTTAGGATCCTTTGAGAATCTCAGCCTAATATATGTATAGGGATACATCTCAATGACAGGATACACCTCAGATCTGTAGTAGGGGAACAGTGCTACCAATTCTGTGTACTGTCTTCTAGACCAGTGTCAGTGCCATGTGTGTTCCTGTAAAGCTCGGACGTAGTTATCTACCTGCATAGGCTGGGAGTGCATATGTTCTCCTTTCTGGAATTGCCATCCATGAGTCAACCGTCAGGTGCTGAAATCAACAGGGTTCATGATAAGCTACCCAAAGTGCCAGCTTGTTCCTCAGCAGGCATCTGAAATAAGTAGAAGCCCTGGTAGACATTGCTTAGCTCAAAGTTTTCCCACCCCAGGATTTTATTCAGGATCTCGTAAGTCTGATGGAGGGGATTTGTGGCAAGCTGACAAATGTTAGATCTTATGATCTCAACAGTATTGACAGTACTGAATGGCATGCTTGCACAGAAAGCAACCTCAGTGGACCCAAACTACACAGGGTGCATGCAGGTGGCAGATGGTCTCGGGACCTCTCTGCCCTTGTGGCAGTCACTAACAATTTTCACTTAGGATCTGACTTTCCAATTCCACCAGCACAAGTTGTAATCACCTTGGATACCTCCACTCTTGGGAGTGGAGACCACACAGAGGGACTTCATGCTAGGAACAGCAGCTACACACAGACGTTCTAGGTAGGAAAGCAGGTCTGCCTACTAAGCACTGTGAGAGACTTGGAGTCCCAAAAGGTGGTCCTGGTTCCAGTGGATAATCAGGGCACGTCGTATATCAGGAAGAAGCAGAGAGGCACCAGGTTGTGCCTCTGATGTTTGGAGGTGTGAGAACGGGGTCACCACTTACCCAGCAGAGAAAGAGAACAGTCACAGACAGACCAAATCAGTTGCTGACAGATCTTGCCAGGAGTGGTATCTGGATCTGAAAGTGGTTAATCTTCCCCATGTAGGCTGATGCTGGAAATAGACCTCTGTCATTTAATCTAATCAAGAAGCTACCAGTCTGCTGCTTGTGATGCTGAGAGGACTGCTTTGAAAAGGGACACCTTCACCATCCACACTTTGCATGCCTTTCCCCACCTGTATCTCATGCAGCAAAGGTGAAGCAAAGGTTCAGTGGTCCTAACAGATGTCCTGACTTCACCCTGCTACAGATGGGGGTGGCTGATCCCATCAGCTCTGAGGTTGTTCACAGATGCTCACTCGGACCCAATATACTTCACTCCATCCCAACCCAGGAGACTTCTCCCTGTCATCATGCTTCCTGAGAGGGGAGAGCTCAGTTGGCCTGGGGGTCTTAACCAGTGTTGCAAGCTCTAGAAAGCAGTCTAGCAGAAGACTAGAACTGGGAAAGGTTTTCAGCATGGTACATTCAGGTGCTCCTTTAAATTCCCCATAAACCACTGCTTGACTACCTTCTTCATATGTCTGTGTCTGATTTAAAGATAAATCTCATCTATGGTTTCTCCATGTGGATCTGTTTGCCACGCATGTGAACACAAACATCAAAATATTCAAATCTGAGCTTCATATTTCAACAACTAAATTAATGGCATGATTGTCAGAGGCTCTAAGGAACTGCAACTCCCACTGATTTCAGTTATAATCCTGTTTTGTGTCCAGTTCCATTTACTCTGGGTCAGATAATGACTGACTCAGCAGAGGAGCTCCCCACTGGAACGGAAGCCATTAAATGTTCCAGTTCTTTGCCATCTACCTAGTCCTTGGCTTTGGTGTGCATTGTGTTTCCATAGCTTTTTATCAATTTTCTTTGTTTCCCTTTGATCCTCAGAACACCCAGCTCTTTCAGTGCTTTTAGCTGAAGCCATCACCGAGTTATCAGCTGGTTTTGGCTGTCATGTTTCGCATATGTCAACAACCCCAGCACACTGGAGGTTGTTGATCTGGTCATCTTCCTCACGTGGAAATTGTTTTTCTACACTTTTGTTTCATCTTCTCTTCTGTATATAACTTGCTCAGGATTCAGGAGTCCTTTGTAAATTCACTGGAACATCTCACTGTCTTGGAGACATTTCGCTAAGCTCTCAGGGTGAGGTCAGAACACCTCAGAGCGCTCTAACTGTGACTCTGCTTTTTAATTTCATGGCAGCGAAAAGATCATTTAAAAAAAAAACACTTGTAACTTTCTTTCAGGGTGATAACTTTTCAGCCATTTTCATGCTATGTAGTCATAACTGCGATTCTTTAAAGATATTACCTCTAAGTCTCTAGCCAGCCTCTAAGCAATGGGAGTTAAGAGGAAACTTCTCCCAGGGGAAGGTGTCACCAGCTTGCTTGAGCCAGTGTGCATCTTGTGAAGCGAGCTAGTCTAATTTCCATGCTCCAATTAATGTATAACTCAGGATAGCTCTTGGATTCACCTGCCACAAAATAAATCAAAAGTCTCTCATTGACCTGCATGTAAAGTGCAGTCAAAAATAGGCTCTGACCAAGCCTGCCTTCTTGGTTTAAGGGAAAAGAAAGATCCTTCACCCAGAACTCCCATTTGATAAAACTTTGCAGCGTTATCAACATCAAAGCTAGAGTTTTTACTGGTCAGGTGAGAAAAGTATGTAGTTTATTTGAAAATAGGTACAAAAGCCATAAAAAACCGAAACTACAACAACAAAAACGAGTGCTAGTTGGAAAAGAAGTCAAACTAACCACTGATTCCAGCCTCCTGTTCAAGCACATGGAATATCATCTCAGCATCATCAGAATTGTCTTCTGCTAAATTAGAATGACTTGTGCCACCGCCATTGTTTTGGTTTTTGGGCTTAAAATCATAAATTCTAAACTGGAAAATCATCTCTCATGTTGGAGTGAATGATTTGCAGCATATTCCATAGTCGCTGAGGGAAACTCTGATAATTAAAATGGCATTCAGTAAATCTGCCAGCATCTTATTTCGAATCTTGCATTTTACCAAATTCATTGTAGAAAAGACTCAGCTACAGCATTACATATTGACAGGAATAGTATATTCAATGCATACTGTGAAATTTCATCAAATGGATGTCTGCCAAGCAGATCCCTGTAGTCTTTCACTTTGCACCAGAATGTGCCAGCATCAGTTAGGATTGGTTCAGTTGTCGCTGTCCAATCTTTTAATATCAAATTGCACCACTGGTTCTCCAGCTCTGACATTTCACATTGGGCAAAGTGTAGTTCTAAAGGCAGATCTTGGAAAGTCACTTGACTAATTTGGTTCAAACAATGAGACAGAGAAAAGTGTCTGATTTTGTGAAGTACAGTCAATGCTGGAGGAAGTCTCTTTAATACTTCTGCCACAGCTACTCACAGCAAATTGAAATACCTTTCTTTCAAAGTAGTCTTGAAAGCAAAATCGAGGTTGACTGCTTGTAATGCTCTGTGAAATTCAAAACCAAAGTCAACCTTGTCAAGAAGGTAAATTAAAACAAAATCTACGTTGGCATGCAATCTGACATGCACCAGATGAAAGATTCATTTCAAGAGGGAAAAGGCAAATGCTTTGAGTTTTTTCAATAAAGAGAAATTATCTGCTTCTGTTTTCTGGAAAAGGAAATTATTGAGCAGGAACTCAGATAAGCCTGGTTTCAGAAACAGAAGATACAGCCTATTACTCTCATTACCATCCATGTCACTGAGTATTCGAGCTGTGCAGCAATACGCCTGAGAACTTGCGATTTGGAAATGTGTTTTGATCTCAATCCAAGAATCAAGGATTCTGGCTCTGGCTTCAGAACAAGACTGTTGTCTTGCCTGAGAAGACTGAACAAACGCTGTAGGAGTTTCACCATCATTGATAAAAGTGTATATTTATTGGTATGCTTTGTGAAGTGTTGTGCTCACTTTAAACCAAGAATACGTTTCCCTCACCAGAAAGTCAATACAAGATGGAAGTCTTTGATTGCTCTGTAAGCACAGAGGTGAACTGTGTGACAAACACACCAAACAATACCAAATTTGGACACTGTCTCTTCAGCTTGGTGAAGAGTGGCTGACTGGATCCACATATACTGGCAGCATCTATGCCATTTCCAATACAATTTTCCATGTTCATTTTTCTCAAATCACTATCAAGAGCAGAGAAGATATCATCTCAACAACAGCAGATGATTGGACCCAGACTTAAGGAACCACTAATGATCTTCTATAATGAATTGCCATAGTAACAAACATACACACACAGCTATTTCGAACTGCAACATCTGCATATTCATGTACTAGAAGAGAAAAGTTGGAATTTCTAATATCTCCCTCAGCAAAACAAAGACTAATCACATTTTTGATGAGAGCAGTGCATTTAGTCTTGTGCATCTGCAAATCAGATATAATTTCTCCAGGCATTTTTATCTTCAACAAATCAACCACATGATCAACTGTCCTAATAGAGAAAGGATATGCAATATGGTAAGCAGTTACTAGTTCAGCTGCTTTCACTGACTCCTTCTTAGCAATACACTTCAAATCTTCCAGTCTTAGCTGTGATGGCCCTGATGTAATCGGGGCCATAGCAGTTTTATGCTTCGAACTTTTGATAGCATGCTTTCTTATCTCATTTAACTGTGGTCACAACTTTGTTCTGCATGCAGTACAATAGGCTGAACTCTTCATTAGTTGGACTTTGCTTCAACCATCATTTCATTTCTTTTCCTATTCAACTCTGTACTTCCTCTTGTAGTTGGCATATTTTCCCATAGTCAAGGGTAATGAACAACATTAAGAAAACTACAGCAGCATGTAAATATTTGGCATTACTATCACATGTGACAACAGTTGCCAAATGAGGCAACTATATTTGACAGTAATGCTACCCTGAACAGCTAGAAGCAGCTAGATTTGTAAGCAACTACTCCAGCTGAATTTTGTAATGCCATATCCAGGTCTCATGCTTTTGACAATCAGCTGAAAGTGGCATGACAGAAAGAACAAAGACTTACTAGTAATTTTCTCTGAATCATAGTGCTTGTCTTCACGCCACGGCAGCAAAGGGGTGTACATGTAGAGTGTACTAACGTGCTGCACTGAAACTGCCCTGTGTAGTCCCCGTTGGCGCGCTGCAAATTCCCTCCAATGCACTTTACCACTGCACCATGTAGACAAGCCTGAAGTAACATCGCACAAATTTCACCACAGGAAAGTAAGCTGCAGCCCAAAAAGTCACCTGTCGCCGATTCCAGATATTCTGTCTCAGAGGCCTTTGAAAAGTAACTCAGCTGGTGAAAAATTGCTGAGGTTGGCAACACAGAGTTAGCAGCCAGACCTTTTTAACTGGCCTGCTGGGTCCTGAGAGGTCTCTGCCGGTTCCCAGCCCTACTAGCTCCTGGAGAACCAAATTTCACTGGTTTCATCGCTGCAGATCCTAGGAGGCCTTTCTAGGAAACCACTGGAGGTCTAAACTCACTGCCCTTCTCAAAGGACCACTTCCTACAGCTGGATATGGCAAAGCATATGGTATTTGGCAGGGGGAGCGAATGCCTGGTGCACCCCACCACGAAAAGATAATTTAATGACTGCCCATTGCATGTTTTTTTGTACCTTCCTCTGGAGTAGCTGGCACTAGCCCCTTGAAAGATAGGATACTTGACTAAATGGACCCATGGTCTAACCTAGAACGGAAATTCCTAGGTTCCTACATGTAGTAATATTCTCCAGTTTACTATTGCATTGGAATAGTTTTTTGGCATGGAGTTTACTGTAATTAATTTATATGGTAAGGTAAATCCTTTTCTGGAAAATGATCTTTTTACTCTTTTATATGTCTTGACATCTTATATCCTATTACATGCAAAAAAACCTAATCTTGAAAGAACATTATTAAGGTTGCAAAGTCAAGCACTCAAAAGTTAACCATAATTCTGGCATTTCCTATCTGTGCCAGCCAGCCCCAGTTCTCCCCCCACACCTCAGCTCCTTGTCAGATCTCCTCTCTTCTCTCTCTTTTCTGTTTCCTTCTTCTGGTTTCCAATCCCAGTCTCCTTCTCCAGTCAGTGCTAGTCCACCCAACTGCACATCTGATGTCAGTGTTCCTCATTCCCTTTCAGCCAACCAGCTCCAAGTTCCTCTATGTTTCCCCCACTGTCTCCCAGTACAACCAGCCCCAGTCTCCACCATATGTTGTTTCGGGACAATAGACTGAAAACTGAAGAAAAGAACGTCAAAAGAGTTTTGCCTGTATTTTTTTTTAAAATTTGTCTACCGAATTTTATATTAACTCAAAATAATTTAATAAAATCTTGTCTGATTTTCAAACCAGGTTTCCATTTCTGCAGGTCCAGTCCTGCACTTACCATGAACAGCAGCCACAGTTTTACAACTGCGGTGAAAAGACATGAAGAATTTCCAGAGAAAGACATGAATAGATTGCAAATACAGAACTTGGGCACAATTCACTACAGGTGTAAAATTGTGTCTATAGAAGTCAATTTTGTAAATGTTAGCAGAGCAACCGAAATTCTTTATAAATATCCAGAATAATTAGTTATCTCAGTACCGCAACCAATAGAGCAGTTATCCAAAAGCTGACAAATTTTAAATTAAGACACAAGTTATTCCCTCACTTTAAGAGTACCACAAATATAGCACTCTTTTGTTTGGTTAAAATTCATACCTAGTGCAACTGCTAAAGGCAGGAATTAATCCAACCCACTGATGTTTGAAAGTGTTGGCTGGTTTGTTTAGGAACTGTGAAACTTCTATATCTCTTTTTCAGATAGGTAATAATCTATTAATACTTTTGAATATATATTTTTACAGCTTTATCAACCTCCTAGTGGCTTTGATCTTGGTGATCCTTACTGTCGCTTAATGACAACAAGGTATAAAAGTCTACATGATCCACATTTGCGTTCCTATTACAAGCGCAAAAATAATCTACGGAGATTAAAGAAAGGAGGTTATGTCACCAACGATAACAAAGTAGGTTAAATAACATGTTATGAATGTTTATGTAAATGGGATTTTCTAGGCACTTGGTATTGTCCTAACTCAGTTCCCATTGAAAGTAAGGGCAGCTATTACTTTGGATTTCCATGGGAACAGAGCGGGGCCAACGCTAAGCGCTTTTGAAATTCACACCCATATTATGTTAGACTTTATCTTGCCTTCCTAGAAAACACATGTAGCTGGGTAAATGGTCATACAGCCAACTGAACAAGCCACCACGATGCGAGGCAGGAGTATGTTACTTGGAGAAGGTGCATCATGCACCCCTTAGCCATTGATGATGGCAAACAAACACACTAGGCAGTTAAGTGTTGGACATGCCTCATTTTCTGCTGGGATATGGATCAGTATCATCTCTCCTAGTGCTGTGTATGGACAGATTCTGCTGGTTGCTTCAGGAGAGAGAAGGGGCTCTGTCACAGGTTCACCTGAACCTGTGAAGCATCGCATGAAACGATGAAAATTAAGGCTTCAAATTTTAGTCACCCACTTTAAGGCCCATTTGCATGATCAGAGCAGGGTAAAAGGGCTTTAGTGTGACTGACAAGTCAGACCTAAGAAAGCAAAAGGAGCAGATATGGTAAAATGGCCAACAGCCAGTGCTCAGGGGTATTGACAGACAATTCTCGAAGCTTGTACTGATATTAATTGTTGCCCAGCTTGAACATGACACAGTTCTTGTGCCTTTATCTTGTTGATATATGGAAGTACTGTTCACATCCTGAAGACTGAGAATCCTAAAGCAATCTTGACAATTTAAAGAAAAGATGATATTCCCCAGAGTAATCATATGGAATTTTATCTTTCCAAGAAAGCTGTACAGAAGATATGTTTTTAAATTGAGAATTATTTGCAGGCTTTCTTTTTATAAGAAAAAACCACAAATAAAGATCCTTTCCTCAGTGCAGCTTTGGTACCAATTCGATAGCTTCCCCGTTCCAAAGACAGCAGACTTCATCTTATAACAGATCATGAGAATGATCCCTGAACATGGTCACAGCCGAAGGAGCTGCCATGTCAGACAGACCTAACAGCTTTTCTTTTAAGCCCTATAAAATATATATAAAAAATTTAGCACAAATGCTAAATTTAATTCTGTGCAGAAGGAAGGTTTTGGTTCCATGACTGCACCATCCAGCAGAGAGAGGGGAAATTAGGGATGATTAGACAGAGCCGGGTTTTACACTCTTGACTTAGAAGGCTGGATCCAAAGGACCCAGATGTATGATCTCCCAGGGGTCGCTATTTTGAAATAGTTCTATGGCTTGCATAGCAGCAACTCCTTCAGTGGGAAATTAGCAGCGATAGAATCTTCAGAGAACCATTGTTACTGATAAGCAACCTAAGTGTCTCTGAAAAGACAGTAATATGCATTCTGCATGAAAGTATTTTTATCCATGGCTATCTAGAGCAAATAACCATTTTCTATGCAACTTCTTTTTCTTTTTAGGTTGTGTGCACGCTAAAGGAATTCAATGAATACCGGCAGTATCTGACTACCCTCAAGTTAGAGTTTGAAAAAAATTATATGAGAGAACAAGTAAGTTAATTAAAGGAGTTAAATAAGGTTTTGTTTAAAAAACAAACACAAAACAGCAGTCAGCTAAAAACATTACAATTATGCAGAGCCTCTCATTAGAGTTTACCTAATAGCTAATCCTGAATTAGAAGGTCAGTGGGACTGTTACCATAGTTTTGAGAACATGCTCTTCTGTTCCTAGCAGAGTATATGGCCTATAAAGCTGACGTCTGAGCACAGTTAGTGAGTCTACTGTTTCTGGTGGCAACCATCTGTGTTGAAAGACAATGGTGTAAGCAGCAAAGCAGTTCAATTACTGTACTGTACTGTACAGTTACTGTACTTCTCCAAAAAAACTCCAAAAACAGACTTCAAGAAACTGCTGAGTTAGAAATTATCTGCAAACTTGACACATTTAAACTGGGTTTAAACAGAGATTTGGAATGGCTCTCTCATTACAAGAGGTAAATTGCTTTGATCACCCATTCTCACCTCCTACTCAATGGTTGTCATTAGACCTCAAGTACCCAGCTTTTATTCACCTACCCCATTGTTCTCCATGCGCTTGTATATGTATATGATGCCTCCTATATGTTACCTTTTGCTGTATCATTTCTACCTATTGCGTCTGAGGAAGTGAGCTGAGGCTCACGAAAGCTTATGCCTGCTGAAATTAAATTTGTTAGTCTTTAAAGTGCCACAGAATTCTCGTTGTTTTAGTTCAATTACTGGGTATCATGCTGCGGCACTGCAAGTTGCAACACAGTCCAATTCTTGAGCAACAGTCCTTACTATGCATAGGGCAGGTGTAAGGTGCATGGCAAGAGGATGAAGCTGGCGCAGTCCGAGTGCTTGAGGCCTGCTGTGCTTTCCTCTTCACTTTCCTCTCTCTCAACCACCTCTCTTCAGCCCTGTTGAGTCCACTGCTAGCAACATGAAATGGGAGGGATCTTGGCAGCTGACTGACAGACAACATTCTGGGAGTTGATTGCACAGCTAAAGTTTTGAGGGTGAAATGCAAAGCTTACAGTACTACTGTGGTACTTTCCCGTTGTCTCCCAAACGTGTCTGATGTTCTCAAAGGCACAGTATAACCCGCAGGGAGCAGGTAACTACTTTCTAAAACAAAGAAATGGAAAAGCTAAAGACCAGACCTCTCAAAAGTCTGCACGGTCACATTTGGCAGTTTGAGTCACTCAAAGAGGGAGTTTGCCTCCTTGGCAGGCTGCCAACATTTTCTAAAGGGGGGTGTAGGTAGCCCCAAAGGGCTCTGAGTGCTCAGGTGGGGCAGGAAGCAAAGGGATGGGGCAGGGAACCCAGGGGTGGGGCAAAGATGTGATAAAAGGTGTGGTTGCTCATTCCCAAAGGGGAACATGCCACAGAATTGCAGTGGCCTACTATCACCACGCTGCCACCCCAGGGAACCCCCTGGGCTCTGGGCCAGGCCCAGCACTCACCCAGGACCCCACTCTCCAGGGTCCAGGTATTCCAGCATGCCAGTCCAAGTTTGAGGCCCAGCACTCCGATGGAACTCCAGTTAGTCTGTCCTTTCTGGGGGTTGTCAATAAAAGAAGTAAACACACAAATCATCCCAGAGATATGGGAAAGCTCTCAGTGGGTTTCTGTAAAGCTGTGGGCCGAAATAGGCTCATGGCCTAGCAGAAAGGAATGGTCCCATCACAAGTGGATCTGCAACAGGGCCTCCCTCACCAGGCAACTAAAGAGTTCTTGTTGCCAGCCAGCTACCTCTGCTTGCTGATTTGCCAGTGATTGAACAGGGTTTCTCCCTTTTAAGCTCCTCGCTCCATGTTCCACAATTCTCTTAGATATGGTGGGGCAGGGCCACCTGAGCCACATTAGCTCGTTAACTCTGTGTTGCCCAGCGTGGGGTTTGTATACCCCAGTCACATCTACAAACTGCATATGTGTCCCTCCTTTCCATGTCATTTTGGTGGTGAAGGGGAGGGCTTGGCCCTCAGCAAATTGCTTTTCTGTGCTTTTAAGTTTCAGTGCAAAGACTGGTGCCTGGTGAAAGCATTTCCAGTGAATAAAGCCCTAAAATCCATTCTTGATTTTCAGAAAATGCTTGAAAAACAAGTGACACAACTACACGATCCCATTCTGCTTCCAGAAGGTGCTGACACCTCTCACTTCAGAGAGTGGCTGCTCCGAGAAGAAAGAGAAAATTTACACGACCAGGAAAGACAGATGAGGAACAGGTATAAAACACAATATAATTTATAATTTGGGAATGTCTTTGGGGACCTCCAGGGAACTCCTTGCAAGGATGGAGTCTTATTTGTATTAAGTATAAATTAGGAAAGAACTAACTGAACTAGAATTGTTAATTTGCTGGGTATGAATTATGTTAGACATTTGTGAAATCAGTTGTAAATTCTTCAGATGGCTTAAACAGAAACTCAGGCAAAGACGATGGCAGGGACTGAGCAGAAAATTGACTGGGTAAAATGACTCCAACTGATTCTTACCTATGATTTACATTTTTCTTTAAAGATATGTAGACATGATTACTAAAGAATTGGAAAAAATTAAGTGCATTGCAGAAGAAAAACGTCTCCTTCAACAGACTGAGGAAGAGAAAAGGCAACACGAAAAAAAGAAAAAGAAACAACCTATTCTTCATATAAAAATGGAGGAGGTTAGAAACAAGAAATAGAAAGACACCATACACTGTACATATACATGTAAGCCTTCTGCCAGTCAGAGTCGGCGGCAACAAGGGGAGGGGTTCAATATCTAGGGCTTCCTTTCAGCAATACAGCACAAAACTGGCTTGAGCCCCCATCCACTAACCTGGGACAATTACACACCACCCCTTGGGCACCTCTAGAGGCTATACTTCCCCTCTCACAAGCACAGAGACTGAGTGTAGAAAAGAGACTTTTAATAAAAAGGGGAAAAGTAACCTGGCATTAACTTAGGAAAACGCTACAAGGAGGATTCACACGCATAGAAGCATGAACAAAACACCCACCCCAGAGTACATGGGGCAGTTTCCTTTTGCCTAAGGTTCTTAAGTCCAGCAACAAGAAGTTCCTTTTATGTGCCCCTCCCATCACAGCCCCCCCACTCAGAGGGGTTGTCCTTAGTCAGGGCCGACCCAGAGTCTAGAGGTGCAGCTGCAGAGTTCACCTCCCACCCTGGGGGGCAGGGGAAGAGAAGCCCACCATCCAGGCACCCTGCCAGCCACCCTGCTGGCCACTTGTTGCTCTGTAGGCCGCCCTCCCAGCCATTCCACCAGCTGATCTGCCAGCCACCGGGCTGCACACCATCACTATCTGCTACCACCAGCTTCTCCACTATGACCTCTGCGGGTCGGTCTCTTGAGATTCCACCCAGCTCTCAGCAATTTAACACTAAAGTGATTTGTTATCCAACACCAGCCAAAGGGATCGTTTGGGCAGAGCTGTCCCATCATGTTGAGCACCTAAGCAGGGTGGGCGTGCTCATGCAAATACCAGCTTGGCATGGGAGAGTCTGTTCAGACCCTGCTTACATCCACACATGCCTTAAAGAGACAATTGACAAATCATTAAAATTGCCAGCAGCCATTGAGTTTACTAGCAAGTCCACAAAGAATTTTAAAAAATTGATGAATCTGGCCCCAATCCTGCAAACACTTATGCACGTGCTTTACTTCAAGTGTCTGAGCAGTTCCATAGAGTTCAATAGGGCTGCTCACACGCTTAGTATTAAACATGTGCATAAGTGTTTACAGGATCCAGGTATATACTGGAATTTAAAAACCCTGTAAATATTTAAGCCTGATCGGTGGAGTTACATAGCGATACTTTGTGGCCCAGATTTCTAGGCACTGTTCCCATTTTAGGCATGCTTTTTACAGGCTCAAATATTACCATTTACTTATGTCCCTGTGGGGAAATCCTGGCTTCTTTGAAGTCAATGGCTAAACTCTCATTGAATTCAATGAGGCAGGGTTTCACCCTGATTTCCACTCACAAGCAGGCATCTAGAACAGTGTTTCTCAATCTTTGAAGTAGCAAGTACCCCCTAACTTCTGAAAATTTTAATAAGTACCCCGACAGGTGGTACCCCAACCTCTTGGGGTACCCCAACCTCTTGGGGTACCCCAACCCTTTTCCACGGGATTTTATATTTACAGACTAATGTGAGCCATATGTTGGAAGAAGGGCTGAGTATATAAGGCTGTGATATGACAGATGTCAGATCTAGTGTGGGTAGGGTTACTACTTTTACACCAAGGGTGCACAACTCAAGTATGTACCTGGGCTAGAGGTGATGTTGGCCAAAGCTAGGAGGCTTTGAGCGGCATGCCAATGCTGGGGAATATAACGTGCAGTGCCAAATTTTTTGCCATAGATTTGAGAGGAGGAAGGGGTGAGAGAGAGACAGGGAAGGAGGGCAAGAGAGAGAGAGAGAGAGGAAAAAGAGGGTAACTGGTAAAATCTGGGGCTGTCATAGTTGTCAAGTTCACTGCTCAGCTAGAGCAGTGAAATTGACAAGTTTTCTGGGTATTGGGCTTTGAGCTTGGGAAGAGGGCTGCCACCTGGGCAAGTTGCAGATGTTTGCCGCCCGGCTGCCAGCCCAGGAGGTGGGCGACTGCTACCCAATCTGAGCTGGGACACAGGAGGCTTCCACACCAGCTGGGACCCAGGGATGTGGGCAGACGGCTGCTGCCCATCTTCAAGCCGGGGCGCTGGAGGCTGTCCCTCAGCTTGGAGCAAGGGCACAGGTGGCTGCCACCCAGCTCGTAAGACACAGGAGGCTGCCACCGGGCTCCCACTTGGGAGCTGGGACCTGGCGGGAAGCGGGGGGCTGCCGTTCACCTCCTCCAAGAGCAGGCGGCTGCCACTCACTTCGCAGCTGGGACCGGATGGGAAGCGGGTGCCTGCCGTGTGCCTTCCCCAAAAGCCGGCTGCTGCCACCCGCCTCCCAGCTGGGAACTGGGACCCAGTGGGAAGCGGGGGACTGCTGCCCACCTCCCCCAGAAGCTGGCAGCTACCACCCACCTCCCAGTTGGGAGCTGTGACTGGGCGGGAAGTGGGGGCTGCCGCCCACCTCCCCTTCACTCTGTTTTTCCCCAGGTACCCTCTGCCTGTGTCTCACGTACTCCCAGGGGTACGTGTACCACAGGTTGAGAAACTATGGTCTAGAAAACTAAATAGTAGGAGCTGTGCTTATGAAAATTTGTAGGAACAAAGCAAATACAAATAGAATTTTTCTGGATGCAAAATTTGACCGCAAACAAGGAGATTAGGCTGCATTGAAGAAGGAAAGTCACACAAGGCTCCATGGTACACATGTCAGAACCTGTAACTTTGCAAGGCCGTGTTTCTAAACAGATCATGGCTGAAAGAAAAGTCACGAAGAATGCTTGTCACTCTGCTATCCCACCAACCCACGGTAATCTTTCTACTATTTGTAGAATTTAATATGTTGGAAAAATAATTTTAAAGTTACCAAATTTATCGCTGCGGTTATGCCATTCACTGCTGTGATCTGACACTAGGAATGAATTTGGCCCAAAGTGTTTAAAATATAGTGATAATGAACAGAAAATCATTAAATGAAGCAGCAGAAGAGTAGTACATACAAAGTAAAATACACATATAATCACCTTTTGGCATGATATGATAAATCTGTGATTCTTAGGAATGGAAGCAAAAAGAGATGTTACTTCTCCTGAAAATTGGAGAGGATGTGAAACGAGAAGCAAGAATTGAGGAACTGCGAAGGAAAAGAAGAGAAGAGAAAGCTAAAAAGGTATATTAAGTAACTATTTCTTTAAAACCCACACGCCACAGAAGAAAGGAGCTAATGATTAAGACCATAAGTACAGTATCTAGATAAGTGTAATCGGTAATGCTATCCAAATAAAAAAATCCCTTCTAGATTTTGATAATAGTTGTGAATTTTAAGTTTCTTGAGTGGAACACATGGCTTCTCTGGAAATAGTTTGAATTCCTTGTTCTGGTCATGTTTTTAAATAAGCAGAGAATAAAGAATGAAAAGACAAAGTTAATTTAAATAAATCTTAAAAAAAAAAAAAAAAAAAAGAACCATGTGGTGTTAAAATACAGGCTTTTAAAAATAATCTAATTAGGACATCCCAGTCTTCCCCTGTATCCCAGTCCTGCAAAGACAAGCACATTAACCTCACACACAATGAGGGGTTCCATTTACTTCAGCTATTTAGTGCGCCACAGTCACCTCTTGGTTTTCTGTAATTGTCACTAGCAATCCATTATGGCAGGGACATCAAAACTTTATAACCTAAGGGCAATCTTATTGTGTTTATTTGTCAACTAGCTATCAGGGTTCCTTGCTGTGTTCATTGATGTCCAGTAGGAGGCATTGATGCATTTTCTTTGTTTTTTCCCCTCAAAGGATCATTTTAAGTTTCATTCATTTCCAAGGACTAGTCTTACACTAGACTCACTATAACGGCACAGCTGTACCAATGTAGGTGCACCGCTGAAGCGCTGCTAGTGCAGATGCTCTATATGCTGATGGGAGAGAGTTCTCCCGTTGGCATAATTACGCCACCTCCCTGGACAGTGGTAGCGATGTTGACCAGAGAGCTTCTCCCACCAACATAACGCTGTCTACACTGGTGCTTCATTTGGTGTAACTTACGTTGTTCATGGGGTACCCTCATACCCCTGAGCGACATAAGTTATACCGAAGTAAGCACTAGTGTGTACAAGCCCCAAGATTGTATTTTTGAATTAACTAGGGTGACCAGATGTACCGATATTATCAGGACCATCCCAATATTAGGGGCTTTGTCTTATATATGCAACTATGCATCTCACTCCTTAAAAAAAAAAAAAAAAAGGGGGGGGGGGGTCCTGATTTATCACACTTGCTATTTTCAGCCTAGAACTAACCCACAGTGTTCATGAAAATTCCCTCCTTTAAGGCAATTTCTTTTAACATTTCAAAGCTATCCACATATTGAAGCTATATCTTTCAGTATTTCTTTTCCTTGTTATGTCATACAGTTCATATCATTTTCAGAGTGCAACAACCATTTAAAAAGAAAAACCAACAGATGTACATCTTCTACATTTCATTTCAGAGCTTTCAGGGCTTACAATAGAATAAGAGGCATGAAATTAAAGGAACAAGACAGTGTATCTAGATGTAGAGACTGATTCAGAAAGGTGAACAAAAGTAGTTTCTATCCTGGGTCCAAAGAAAATGTGGTTTATATTGGGTGGGTACCAGTAAGTTTGACTTAATTAACCTTCAATTTCATTAGGCCAAACAGCAAGCTATTTCTACCCAGTTTAAATCAATGCCCGAATCTCATCTCTGTAACTTATTTTCTTTGTAATTTGATTAACTCTAAATACACAATAGGTCCCCATAAGAAAACATACCTACAGGCTTGTTTAATCTTTGGAACTAATTTTTAGAACTAGACAGAGAAAGGGGCTCCAACCATATGTAAATTAGAGGTTCTTGACACAGTGACCAATGTTAATTAGAAGGTATTATTTCAACATTCTAGTTTCTGTTCCTTGGGGAATTCAGATTCTGATATCAACCTATCTAGGTTTTTTATAGGCTGTACGTCCCACATGTTGAAATTGGAGTTAGTCATCTATTGTCCTAGTCTCTCAGTGGAGTTAGTATTGGATAGGCACTTTTGTGAGCTTAAAAAATGGTATATACAAAATTTTGATGTGTTATTAATTAATAGTGACAGACAATAGATTTTTAATTTAAAAACTAGATGGGGCTGAAAGTATTAACAGTCCTTAATACATTCAGGGTATATTTGGCATCTATACATATCACATGGATAACTAATAGATTGAATGATAAAATATTATAAAAGTTTGAACTGAAGCTTTTATCAAAATTTCATTGCACTAAAAAACGTTCTTGTGCAACAGCAACCTTGTGTTAAATACCTCTAACATTTTTTTTAAATATTGTAGAAACGAGCAGTGCTAGAGAAAAAAATGGCATATCACCTGAGAAAATTGCAAGAGCATGCTTATGAAAGGGTAGAATTTGAAAGTCATGTAAAGTGCTTGAATAAGCTATTATCTGAAGACCCAAAGATTAAAAATGAAGGTATATATAGCACAATATAATATGTACAGTATTCGGAACTGCCTTTTGCCTCTACCTTGTCTCCCAGGTCTGCAAATATGCTTACTTTACTATCACTTCCAAAATGTCACCCTTCTCTGGAGTCTCTTGTAAAGGAATTCCTGAATTAGTGGAAAGAACTGACGAGTGATTGGAGCCACTGCTCCTCTTATGAGTTCCTAACCCTGCACAGGGGGAGTAAGTACAAAGTACCCCAGTATATGTTGTTGTCTAGAAAATTCCTACCCTGCGCACTAGGGGCATGGTGTAGGGCATATATACAGTCATCTGGGAGAACGTTGGTAAGAGCCAAATGAAAGTAAAGAAGGACAAAAGGCATATAAAATATTATAAATGGCATAAACTGAGAAGTGGTGTGGCAGAAACAACCCTTTATTTTGCTACTCAGTTAGGAAGGTCTGCATAACTTGCACCTGGCTCCTTCCATTTGTGAGGAGTATGTTTCTGGCAAAAACTCTTTCTAGCTTATTCCCCACCATCGTACTTCCTCTATAGAACAAGGCTTTTGAAGTTATTTATTGATGGGTTTGGTTTTTTTTTTTTCCAGGATATGGTGCAATGAGTCCCTCTCGTAGCCCTTCACTTCTTAACAAAAAGGAAATTTCAAAATCATCACTCTCTTCAATAACATCTCAGCCTACCTCTGATGCTGTTATGAGCAAGACCAGAGGCTCCTTACAGGTAGGAAGCCACCTCCCAGACAGATCTCAAACATAAAATTAAAGCTCACATCATGTTGAAGCATGTAGACATGTTTCGTGTCTAAAAGATACGTTGTTTATTCCTATATTCAGAATGAAAGGCCAGAAGGGATAAGATCATCTAGATGGACCTCCTGTGAATCACAGGGTATTAAATTTCACCAAGTTATCTCTGTTTTGGACTCGATAGCTTCTGTTTGATTATAGCATAACTTGAACTTGACTAAAGCATATCTTCCAGAAAGACATCCAGTCCTGCTTTTCAGACATCAAGAGACTGAGATTCCACCACGTCCTTGGTGGTTTGTTCCAATGATTAATTACTCTCACTATTTAAAATTTGTGCCTAATTTCTAATTTGAATTAGTCTGGCTTCAGCTTCTAGCCATTAGTTCTTGTGACGCCTTTTTCTGATAGATTAAAGAGCCCTTTAGTACATGGTATTTTCTACCTGTGAAGATACTTATGCTGTAATCAAGTCACATCCCAATCTTCTTTTTGATAAACTAAACAGATTGAACTCTTTAAATCTCTCATTGGAAGGCATTTTCTTCAGTTCTCAATGGGCACAGCCACAACTGATTTTTTGCAAGGGCCTGTGGTTGACACGGGTGGGCACAAGCCGTGTGTCACAAGCAAAACAGAGGCTGATAAAAACGTGGGATGAATTGCTTAAAATCTGATTGGGTGGGCCTGCTTTCAAAGTGGGTGGGCCATGGTCCACCCAGACCCACCCATAGCTACGCCACTGGTTCTCAAATAATTTTTGTGACTCTTTCCTGCACCCTCTGCTATTTTTCAAGATTCATTTTAAAACATGGACAGCAGAACTGGATGCAGTAGTTCAGTGTCGATCTTACCAATACCACATACAGAGGGAAAAATCACCTCTCTATTCCTGCGCACTACTCCCCAGTTTATATATCCAAGGGTTACATTAACTCTTTTTGCCACAGCATTGCACTGGAGTTCATGTTGAGCTGATTGTTCACTATGACCTCTAAATCATAGAATCAGATTCATAGAACCATAGGGTTGGATGGGATCATAAGGATCATCTAGTGCAGGGGTGGCCAACCAGTCAGAGACGAAGAGCCCAAAAATAGCTATAGATACCGCAAAGAGCCAGGTTTACCTTACCCTCCACTGAAAATTCGCGCTGATCCATCAATTTCGTCGGCAGCTTGTCAATTTCACATTTGAAAGTAAACACACACACACACACATACCTCCTATCTGTGATTTCCATTTCATGCATCTGACGAAGTGGGTTGCAGCCCACAAAAGCTTATGCCCACAGAAATTTGTTAGTCTTTAAGGTGCTACCAGACTCTTGTTATTCTTGTTGTATACAGACCAACATGGCTCCCCCTCTGGAGCTTTTCACATTTCTTTGTTAAATTTTGTTTTGTTGTCTGTAGCCCAGTTCTCCAATTTATCAAGATCCCTTTGAATTTTGGCTGTATCCTCCAAAGTGTTGGCAACCCCCCTAGCTTTGTGTCTTCTGCAAATGGGATCAGTATGCTCTCTATTATCTAAGTCATTAATAAAGATGTTAAACAACACCAGACCCAGAAGAGATCCCTGTGGAACCCTACCTGAGACCTTCCTCCAATCTGACATCATTCCATTAATAGTTACTCTTTGTTTGCAGTTGTTGAAAGTCCTTTTCAGAGTCACTGCTTTTTTGGGGTATGGTCCCCCATTCTGTTGGTATTGCCTGCATTCCTTGCTCCTAGATGTATGTTTGCATTTGGCTGTATTAAAACACATTTTGTTTACATGGTCTCAAGTTACCAAGTGATCCTGATCGTTCGATATGACCATCATTATTTAGCACTTCACCAATCTTTGGGTCATCCACATATTTTTATCAGCACTGATTTTATATTTACTTCCAGATCACGGATGACAATGTTCAACAGCATAGGGCCTAGTTCTTAGAAACATCCCATTCAGGGATGATTCCCCATTGACAACTACTTTTTGAGATCCTTCAGTTAGCCAGTTCTTAGTCCACTTAATGTATGCTTTATTGTTTATTGTACAGTGCTCATTTTTTAATCAGAATAGTGTCTGGAAGTCACACACCTTAGAAAAGTCTAAGTACAGTATATCTATGCAGTTCCTTTAACAACCAAACTGGTAATCAACTCAAAGAATGAGATTGGGTTTGTAGATAAAATTCAGAGGATTTCCACTCCTGGATCCTGAGCTTCCAGTTTTTGGCAGATGAAAACTCTCACACTTTAGTTCTTAAGATGTTTTGATAGGCAAACCTCATTTTCTCATCACCTGATCTAGGAGCACAAGTGCTGTTGACTTTCAATTGATGAGTGCTCGTAAGGGACTTCAGTGCATTTGAAAATTCCACAGTTTGTGCTTTACATTGTTTGTAAAAGGGAATTAGAGATTATCTTCAGAGAGCCCATGAATCCTGTTTCTACATGACTGAGATAAGGAAGGGGGGAAAATTAGCAAAATTCAAATTAATAATACAAGTTTTTTAAACATTTTATTTTGCAGAAAGAATTATACTCTGGAATCAATGAGAAAGTTTTGGACAAAAAGCCAAGTGGGGAATATGAACTGGGTAAGAGCTGAGCTATTTCAGCTACAGCATGGTGTTTAATATTCCTGTGCTATATACTTGGAGCTGTTAAAGCTATAGTGGAGGCTGCATAAATATTTCTATTATATCTCAGTTTTCAATGATTTATAACTTTTGCAAATGTCTGCCTTTTGGGGTGCAATGGTTCCAGCACTTGCTTATGTTAGAGGGTAATTTTTCTTTTAAACTTTCAACAACAAAAGGCTCACCTGTTTGCAAGGACAACGTAAATGGAGGGTAATAAACTTGCCATTTTTAATTTCTTTGCTATTTAAAAACATTCACCCTTTTCTGAAATTTGGTATCTCAGCTGGAAGTGGAACTTTGCCTGATAGACAATCCATAGGTTTGACATGTGCCTTTTGGTGTGCCTGTGTGAAGCCATTTGCATTTGGCTTAGTTATCATTAGTTGCTATCTAAAACAACTACCTCAGCGCAAACTAAATATCTTTTAGAGCACACCAGCAGGATCTACATGGGGCAGTTAAGGTGCAATACATTAAAGCCTTCTATGATTGAAACCCTCTAGCTCGCATTCCGGCACTGTGTAGACAAGCCCTTAGTGACTTGAAACACAAGGTCTGGTAAAAGAGATTCTCCTGCTGTTACTGCTACTTCCTCCCACCAATATGCCCTTTTAAAGTAGAGAAAGGACCGAAGTGCTGGGAGCCATGTGGTCTTGAGTTCTAGTTATGCTTTTTCCATGGCCTGGCCTTAATTTTCTGCATTTCACATGTTGCCCGATCTATTGATTGTGTATTAATTATATTGATTACTTAAAAATTCTCAGTTAACACTCTGAGGTTTGATAGGTTCTAGTCCCAACATTAGGCCCAGTGTTGTTAGAATTGGCAGCTCCGAAGTGCATGGTTGCAACACTCATACTTAGGAAGAAACTTCTGTATTTGCAATAGTTATATTAATACAGTTACCAAAGTTAAAAACACTCCAATCTACCTGTCACCAGGGTCTGGTGTGGGTCACAGCTGAGAGGGCCAGTTTCAGGTCAGACTGTCAAAGAACTGGGCAGACACTCCCTCACTGGTGGTGTATCCAATAATTAGATTTAACAAAACCAGCAACAAACGTGTTCTCCCGATCACTATACTAGCTTCCCACCAAGCCACAGGCTGTGCTCTTAGACGCTCCAACCTATATTACGACCCAGACAAAACTGGACTTCTGTGATGAATGGTTATTAAAATAAAAAAAATCACCAGACATTAGGTTCTTCCAGCCCCAGAGAGCCAGTCATTTACCCCTGGCCAAGTCAATGGATGTACAGGATCTCATAACAAAGATAACGTTGTCAGCCAATTTCTTAGGTAAACCAACTGAAGATTTATTAGCTTTAAAAAAAAAAAATGGAGAGAGAGAGGAGAGTTATTTAGAGGTTAAAGCACATAAAATACGTTACAGGTGAATTAGAGTTTGTAAGTCCAGAATGATAGCAGGAATGTTAAATCTGCTAGTTTTCTATAAATTCTCTCTGTGTTGCCCAAATAGTTTTTGGGAACCTCAGTCCTTTTGTTCAAAATTTCCTCTGTCAGAATTCACCAGTCCAGAGATGGGGTAGGAAAGAGGTGGCCAGTGGCCTTTGTTCTTCCTTTTTATATCTTGACCCTTTTTGCTGGAAAAATCCTTGCTGTGTCATGGGCTCAGGTAGTTCCATGGCAAGCATGCGTTGCCTTCATATAACTGCAAAGTTTTGCTTGCACCGTCTGTGTACCTGCCATTTGAGGTGTCTTTGGGAATGACATGCAGAGGCTGTTTATTGTTCCTTTGTTATTCCTGAAGACCTAACTTGTGGGCTTTTCTTATATGCACATATGTGAGTTACAAACATATAGCAAAATTTCATAACTCCACACACAATGTCAATACACAAATTATAACAAGATAATAATACTCAGCAGATTATAACTTTTCCAATGATACCTCACATGGCATACTTCGTACAAGATTTATCACAATTTTGTTAAGTGGTGACCATATTAGTGTAGATGGTAACCTTTCCTTTTAGACAGCATCCCACCAGCAAAGAAGGTAGACATAACATAAAATAAGCATCTGAGCATTCATATACTCACACCATTCTTTGCAGAAAAAGCTGAAGTGTTGGTCATCATCATCACCACCAGCAGTGGTCATCCATCCTGGCAGGCGGGAAGACAGGTTTTATAATGTGCTACACTGATGCCACTATGCCCAATGCATATTCAGTAGGGATTTCAGCCCCCTTTCCCTTATTTGAACTTCCACACCCCACTAATATTTGCGTGCCCTTCTCCCAGAAGTTTCTAGGCCTTTTACCTCAAGCTTATTAGTATATATACATCAATTAGTTACAATGGCAGACTTGTGGTCAGGCATCTGCTGATGTTCCTAACTCAAAAATATCTAAAGCTTATAACAAGTGGCATCTTGTAGTTACATGTCAGTACTTCAGACATTACTGCATTTTATCTTGTGACATCTTAAAATCTAAGGTTACTTTTGGTTAGCTGCCTATGCTAAGGGTTTTTAAGCTTTGATTAGTTTAGTTATGCTATTGTTTTACAAGCCTTGAGGCTTGTAGGCTCTGGTATTACTGCCTTAACTTATTCCTATTTCTTATCTAGCAAATACCTATACCTACAGGCTACACACAACTCCTGTCTAGTGAAGCATCTCATATTACCCCATGAAAGGGAAAAATATAGTTTATTTCCATTGTATAAATAGTGAAACTAAGGCTGAGAAAAGGTGTGTGACTTGCCCAGGTCACACAGGAATTTTGTGGCAGAGCTGGAAATAGAACCACGCTGTTTGATGTGACTTACCCAAATCTGATCCTGGAGACCAGAGTGCAAATCAGAAAACATACCTCATATCTACATGCCTCGCATTGCTGTCTGTAAAACTGAGCTTTTTTTTCTCCACCTACCATTACAAAGTGCTTTGAGTATGCAAATGCAAAAGTATGCAAATGCAAAACATTAGTATTAGCCACATTTTTCAAACTGGGTAATTCAACACAGAGAAGTTCAGTACCTTGACTGGGAAGCACAGCTGCACAATGGTTGAGACAATTATGTGTAGATAAGCATCAAAAATGGGTTCTTATCTTGGGTCTGACACTTCTTTTTTATTTTATTAGATCTTTGTTTTATTAGATCTTTGTGCTAATGTTTGTAGCAAGGGTAGGATTAGTTTCCTATACATGAATGGACTATCTAGCAAAATACATATGGTCTGTGGCTAGTTGTGGCATGAATCGTGTAGGCTGTTGTTAGCTTTGGTTATCCTGTTTGTAAACAGGGTTACTTCTGCATACCCACATCCACCATCAGTTTTGAAAAAACAAATGAAAAACACTGCAAATGCCTGCAGCCATATGCTGATTCTTACTCAAAATACATCTCAACACTCAGTTAGCTCTGTGCATGTGTGCTTAAAAAAGCTGTGTGATCTCATTTGTGGTGTGTGTCGCAGGGTGACTGGCTCCTTTAAGAGGGCAGCAGCCCAGTTCATCTCTGACTAGAAAGAGCAGTAGTAAGAGCTGCTGGTAAAGAGAACTGATGAGAGCTGTTCAGAGCTCTCCCTGAAGTGTTCAGTTGCCCAGGCCCCCTTCACCTGCAAGTCCTACCCCTGCTGATCTCCTTAGCATGGGCACCTCCCTCTAGAATTGACCCTCTTTGTCCTGGGCCTGGCCAGCCCTGACTGAACTGGTTCTCCCTCTTTACTTAAGGGCCCCTGTGTGAGCCTCCTGCCCAATTCTCCCCCACAGCTCACGTCCGCAGCACTCTTCAACGGCTCTCACCCGTTCTCTCTCTGCCAGCTCACAACTACTGCTCTCTCTGGTCTTAGGCAGCTCTCTCTAGGCAACTCTCACCTGCTCCCCTTTCTCAGCTGTTGGGCACCCTTTAGAAGGGCCCATCAGGAGACAACTAACTTGTCAAGGTGAACTGGACCTGTTCCCTCAGGGTATGTCTGCACCGCGAGCTGGGCGTGTGATTCTTAGCTTGAGGAGACATACTTGCACTAACTTGGATTGAATTAGCTCACTAAAAACAGAGTAGCTGCCACAGCCTGCGTGGCAGGAGGAGCTAGCTGCCCTGTGTATGCAGCCATCCAGGATCACAGGCACATAGTCGGGGCAACTAGTGCCTCCTGCTGCTCATGCCACCATGGCTACACTCTGTTAAGATGTTGACTCAATCAGAACTAATATGGGTATGACTGGAAGTGTAAACATACCCTTAAAGGGGCCAGTCACCCTGTGATAAGGACTAAGACAGGTATGTGTGGAAAGAGGCAGGGTGATTATCAGGTTCACAACAGTGCACTCTGAGTACAGTTCCCTCCTTTGTGGATGGCCTGTGCCAGAACTATGCACCACCTAATTCTTGGGGATTTAAGTGGAAACTCAGTGGTACATAGGCCTTTGGCTGGTGTTCTACAGTAGTGTACATTTCACTAGGTGCCTATACTATGCAGCACAGAGGTTTTTACTACTGTCTAGTAAATAAATCCAAATTAGTGTAATTTCTTTGTTTTGTTGAATTTCTGTTTTAAAATACCTAGAAAATTCCATACCAAAAACTAAAATAAAATGTTGAAGTTGTAAAACAATGCACCTCACTTTATATCCATATTTTGTGTGTACAGAGTCCATTTACCTCAATTTTATACATATGGATGAGTAACTTAACCACCTATCCCAATAATACATAGAAAACCATAGAAAAGTCCTTAACCTTTCCTTCTTGCCTAATAGAAAAACAATTTCTGGATGAATATATTTGAAGACAAAAGAGTAAAATAATGAAATAGCGAAGGTTCGTTCTCTCCCTTCAATAGATACTCCAGGACAGATCAGCAAAGCAATAACCTTTTCTTCTCTACCTCAGGCCAGTCCCCCGTACCCAGAAGCAGCAGCAGCATCAATGACAAACTTTCCTTAACTGCCTCTGGTGAGTACTCCCTACAAGCACCCAGCAGCACCACTGGTGATCTTTCCATCTCCACCTCCCTGGAGCACTGCGAAGAAGCAATCAGTAGCAGCCCTAGCAAACTCCCCATTTCGTCTTCTGGTAAGTGGCCCTCCATTATGAAAAGATGCTAGTATCTACCATAAATACAGTTGAAACAAAGTTTCTATTGGAAGCCCAAATTTGATACTCTCTTGTGCACACTTAATTTTACCAAATCTGCCTTAAATATCACAGCATAAATTTTAAGAAATATTGTGCTTTTAAAGGTGTCAGTGTTCTTACCCATCACAAACTCTTGTATTTTAATGACCGTGGTATAAAATTTTGAACTACTATAAAATTAATGTTAGACTGCACTGTGGAAGTTGCTAAATTCTGCACATTCTCATGTCTTTGTTTCCATGGAAATTAATATATTTCCTAAAGCAAAGTGAGACAAAGTCTCACAAATGCAAAAAGTAAATAGCATAAACCATGAAGTTGTGTGGTATAAAACAGATATTTTATTGCCATATGATTTATTAATATTCTGTATAACTCACTCATTGTTCAGTGTTAGTACAGCACCTTATGCCATAGGGTGCTGGTCCATGGTTGGAGATCCTAGGAGCTACTACAATACAGACAAATAATAATGACTTCTCCCTTTGTGAGTAATGCACTCATCCCAAAGTCATTGTACTGAACTTTTTTTATTCCCTCCCAACTATCGCATTTTCTAGAAATTATTTATTCTTATTTTTCCCAGGAGCTAATCTCGCTAGTCACCCTTCAGTTAATGGAAAAGTTTTTACGATAACTTCACTCTCTTCAGTGGTCTCTCAACAGGGCTTTGATGAGATTGCTAATAATGTCACAGATGAGAAAAGAACATCTCTTCGGGTATGAAATGATTGCACTTACTGATCTCAAATATAAAGCTAACAATAACACATTGCTGGGTTCACTGTTTCATGTATGAAATGTATTGTTATGCAGGAATTGCGTTGTTGTACCTAGTTATAGATGGTCTTTTTCTTAGCATGCAGGTTGTGTTCAGTCTTTGAAGAAATGCTGTATTCTTGTTAGTTTTGTGATGCACATTCATTTGGGAGGAAGCTGTTGCAACAGTATGCAAGTTTGTTTGCTGCCCTAATTTCTCTAACTTAGGTCAATTCTTATGGCAGAGTTGCTCCTGGTAATCAGCACTGGTGATTTCTGAAACAAGGGCTTGCCTGCATGCTCTTTGTGACCACTTCTGTTCAAGGACTTGTGTATATAGTGTAAATAAATAAGTCACACTAAGAATATACCCAGATTCTATGCTGCTGATTTCTCCTCCAATGGAGAGCAAACCTATGAGGCCCCTAAAACTGTTACTGCTTGGCTGAGGGTTGACAATACCCCATATGTTGAAATTGGAGTTAGTCTTCTACCGGCCTAGTTTCTATGCAGTTAGAATTGGATAGGCACTTTCTGGGGTAAACAAAGGTACATGAAATTTTTTCCTATGTCATTAATTGTGACAGATTCATAGATTTTTTAATTTGAAAACCAGAAGGGATGATAGGTATTAATAATTCCTAATGCATTCAAGGCATATTTAATGTCTATACATAGCACACTGATATCGAATAGATTCTTCTTCTCCTCGTGTCCTTCTTACAAACAAGATGTTTTTTCCAGAACCACGCACAAGCGATGACTCTTTCTGTCGCTGCAGTGAAGTCCTCCTTCATACAAAAGTCATCTCCCCAAAGAGAACAAACCAGCATGTGCTCCATGGTCTGCACCCCACCGCATTCGTATTCGCGTCATTCAAGTAGCCCCACTTGATCATATTAATCTTTGATCTGCCAGTTTGCATGTGCAGGCAGTTCAGGCATTGCCACATTAACCAGTCTGTATTGGCCCCTCCAGGAAGGTCTTCCTGGGGTTCCAGATCTATTTCAGTGCATCCAACTGCACAGTCTTTCATTCCATAACCTCAGTCATGCCTTGCCAGCTGTTGTATCCAAACGCACAATAATGGTTATAAAACTTTCCCAATTTAAGGGCTGTGTGACCATATAATGGATGCCTTAGATCTTCCATCTGCTGTGATCTTTCCCTTTGGCTTGGTACCTTCTTCCTGATACCAGGTGGTGCAATGCCAGCCAGACTAGTACAGGCACTAGAACAGGTACAGGCTGACCTTTAGTGTTGGCTTTAGACATTTTGTTATTCCACAACAACTGTTGTTTAGAAAGGGTAGAACTTCTAAGCTTGGATGGATCATTCCCACGCTAGGCATGCATACTGTGCTATGGAGTAGTACAAGGCGATAGCAATGGTTTGCAAAGTAAATGCAATGCTCCCCACTTTGAGGTGACCAGCTTTCGGAGGATGTTGTTATGGGTGCTAACTTTCCCTTTCACCTTCTCTACATGTGTTTTGAAGGAAAGTGTTCAGTCCAATGTCACCCCCAGGTAGACAGGGTTCAGATGATTTGCCAATGGGATTCCATTCCAGGTGATGTTTAGTTTCCACTTGGCTTCTTGATGGCGTAGGTGAAAGGCCGTCACTTGTGTCTTGGTCAGGTTGACATGAAGCTGGTTTTTATTGTAATAAATTGGGAGCCCAGTGCACGTCAGTCTATTCTTGACTTGGGAAACTCCTTCTCCTGTGACATGATGTAGAGATCATCAGTGTATATATAAAGCTCCTCATATTGCTCTGAATGAGCTGGTCATTGATATATATCTTGAATAGGACTGGTGCTAACACACTGCCCTATGGGAGGCCATTTTGTTGTCATCCCCAGCAGCTCTGTTTCTTGTCATATCAAATGAGCTGCACTAAGTGGTAGTCGTGTATCATATCGTAGGCTTAGGCAAACAAGTTTTTGTTGATTGAATCTATCCTATGCCACTGATAGATCTACAAACACAGCGCCTGTTATCATCCTTCTCTCTAATCCATCTTCTATATGCTGGGTGATATTTCATAGAATCATAGATGATTAAGGTTGGAAGGGACCTCAGGAGGTCATCTAGTCCAACCCCCAAAGCAGGGCCAATCACAACTAAATCAAACATTTAATAACTAGCAACTTCAAATGAATATCTAATAGATTCAATTATAAAATATTATAAAAGTTTGAATTGAAACATTTCTCAAAATATCATTGCATTTAAGACTTTTATTTTGCTGTGTGCAACTGTATTTAAAAACTAACATTTTTCGTAAATACTGTAGAAACAAGAAGAGCTAGAGAACAACATGGAATTGCAGAAGCATGATTATCAAAGGGAAGAACATGGAAGTCGTGAAGAGGGCCTAGGTGAGCTATTATCTAAATACCGAGAGATTAAAAACCAAGGTGTATATATAAGCATAAAATAATATGTACATTAACTGGAACTGCCTTTGTCTCTGCCTGCACTACTACCACTTTCAAAATGCCACCCTTTTTCTGGAGTCTCTTGTAAAGAGATTCCCATGGAAACATCTGAAGACTGATTGGGGTTACTTCTCCTTTTATATCTTCCTAATCCTGCATGAGGGGAGTATGGCCAAGAAGCCCCAGTGGACCCTTCTTTCTATATGATTCCTACCTGTGCACTAGGGACATGCATATGCCAAAAGTGGAGGTCATGTGTGACAGGTTGGAGAAAAGTCTGGGTCCATTTATGAATTCCATTTTGTTTAGTGAACACCAGTTTTAACTGTAGTATTCATTGTGGATTAGAGAACCCATTTTGTAGCAGAGCCTTGACACCTAGCATTCAGACTGTCTTAGAAGCAATGTCAGCGCAATCAAGGGCTATCAACATTGAATGGTTCTTCCACATTGCAATAATGGGTTTTCTACAATAGAGCCATTAACTTTGAATAACTCTCTACACAGAAGCTGATGAGCAGTGGGGTGGATCTAGAACCTCCCTGCATATTGGAGCATGGGGGAAACAGGGGACTGAGTAAGTTTTTTAAAAAGGATGCGTCTCTAACAAGGAACACTGACCAATGCCAGAAGCAAGGAGCCCAGGCCAAGCAGGCAGGAAGAGCTGCCTGGCCTAAGGGCTCTGACCAAACCCAGGACTCACAGGAGGGATGAGCTCAGACCAGGGAGATTGCATTAGGATGTTGTTGTTTTCCATAAGTCTATAGCTCTCTAGTGTTGTTTGAGTAAAGTCTCTGTGGATAAGAAATTCCTTTGCTAAGCCTGTGTCCTTTATTTTACTGCCACTTTGTCCCTTAAGGGGTAACTAAGACATTAGCGCTCTCACATCTAGGTGAACTTCAGGGGGAACATGTCTAAGCCACTAGGACTCAGGAGGGCTGTTGCACTGGTTCCAGGGTCTAGACAGCTGTACTACAGGATGCAACTGCTAAAGACATCTGTCAGAAGTATGGTCTGCACCTGAGAGACCCAGAGCTAGAAACAGTGAGCAGTTACTACCCAGGACCCAGGGGGCTTATAGTAACAGATTTAATAGTTGGATCCAATCACAACAGATTGGTGTCCATCCAGAGAGTAGGATTAGGCCAGGTTGTGACAACATGTACTCCTCTAGTCTACAAGAACACTGGTAAGAACCATTTTATTTCAGAGAGCCAAAGGAAAGGACAGAAGGACAAAAGACACAGGATTCAAGACAGGGAAGGCCAAAACTAAACAAACAGATAAACGTCCTATTTAAGAATGTCTCCAAACCACCCCAGCCAGCAGAGTTCCTAATTCTCTTATTGCTTTAGGAAGCAGGCTGGCTTGTTCCCTTTCCCTTGGGGATCAGGTTAGGGAAGGAGCAGCTTAACCCAGTTCATAAGGTCCTTACTCTCTGGGCCTTGTGTCAGAGCAACCAAATTATGTCAGAAAACAAACTCTAGGCTAGGAGCGTGGCACTTGAGAGGACCTGCAATCAACTACATCAGACATTACTACCAGTCTCCTCCCCCCACTTGCTCGGCTTCCTTTTGCTGTTTATATGGCGCACTCCTTGATTGGCTGTCCACTCCAGACTGTCCCTTAAAGGGATAGTACACCCTGGCACACACAAAATATTGTCAATGGCATAAACTGAGAAGTGGTGTGGTGTGACACAAACCTTTGTTACTTAGTTAGAAAGATCAACATAACTAACGCATGGGTCCTCCATTTGTGAAGAATGTGTTCCTGGCCAAACCTTCTTAGCATTCCACACCATCACACTTCCTCTACATAACAATGAGGCATTTGAAGTTATTCATTGTGGATTTTTGTTTTGTTTTTTTGTTTTGTTTTGTTTTGTTTTGTTGCAGTGAGTCTTTCTTGTCAAACTTCACTTCTTGAGGGAGAGTATGTTACAAAACCATCACTCTCTTCATTAACATCTCAACCTACCTATGATACTAATGTCACGAGTAAGACCAGAGGCTCTTTACAGGTAGGAAGTCACCTTCCATAAGCTCTCAGATATAAAACTAAACCCCACATCATATTGAGATGTGTAGACAAGTTTCACATCTAACAGACATGTTGGTTATAGATAACAATCACAGGATTCCCACTCCTGTCTTGAGCCTCCAGTGCTTGACAGATGAAAACCCTCATATTTTGGCTCTCAGGATGTTTTGATAGACAAAGCTTATTTCAAAGTGCCTAGGTGTTTTAGGAGCACAAGCCCTATTGCTTTTCAATGGGGAAGTGCGCCAAAGACACTTAGGTGCTTTGGAAAAGCCCATCTTTAGTGCCTTAGCTTCTTGAAACAAGGATATCAGAGACTGTCATACAAGCGAGTCCATGAATCCTCTCTCTACATGACGGATCTAAGGAGGGGGGAAGTGTTAGCAAAAATAAAGTTACTAATACAGAATTGTTCCTTTGACATATTTTATTTGCAGAACGATGTATACTCGGCTCTTTTGGACAAAAAGCCTAGTGGGGAACATGAACTCGGTAAGCGCTGGGCTCTGACTCTCTACAGCACAGTATTTAACATGGCCATGATATTATACCTGCAGCTGGTTTTGCAGCTATAGTTCAGGCTGCACAAATGTTTCTATTAGACCCCTGGTTTTCAGTGATTTATAGCGTTCCCAAACCTCTGCCTTTTGGGCTGAATTTCTTTCAGCACTTGCTATGCTAGAGGGTGATTTTTCAGCAAGAAATTACTCATCTGTTTGCATAGATAAAGTGAATGGAGGGAAATAAACAGGTCAATTTTTTTTTTTTTTTAAACTATTTTTGACCAATTTTGAAATTTGGCATCTCAGCCAGAAGTGGAACTATATGCCGAATTCCATCTGCAGGCTTGACATTTGCCTCTTGGTGGCTGTGGGGAATCCATTTGGATTTGGCTTAGTTATTTGGTCTTGAAAAGCACTCATGGTACCTGCACAGTAGGATTGGTACAAAGGTCAGTGAATTTAGGCAATCTTCAATGCATGCTGCATGCAATAGGTCCAGCTGAGCCAAACATGAACCTCCTGAGTCCTTACAGATGGATGTCTAAGTGGTTTGAAACACAAGGGCTGGTAAAAGCGATCCTCCTGCTTTCTCCTGTTTAGCCTAGAAGGCGGCGCACTATGCTGGGAACTATGTGGTCCTGAATTCTAGACAGATTTCTTCCATGGCCTGACTTTAATCATACGCGCTTTACAACTCATGTTTAGTGAAGCATCTCACTAGAGGTGGGCAAAATTGTTTTGACAATTAGTTCATTTGCAGAAAAAGAGAATTGCAGGGTGACTGAAAATATTTGTGAATTTGGCAAATGGTTTTCATTTCTTCAGCCAAAACAAAATTCATAAAGATCTAAACATTTTGTTTTGACATTTTCAGCTGTTGCCCTCATCAGGCAGGTCTTCAGTGGCTCAGCCCTTCGGCTAAGTCACGCATAGTCTAACACATGAAGGAATCCCAGGGTAGCAAAGGTCCACAAGGATTATTTCTCTGCTTTTGTTGGAGTCTGCAGCCCTGTCTCTGGGCTCAATTCTCAGCCCCTTATGGGCTAGTTTTAAGTCTGTCCCTGCCCTGTGAGGGAGCAGTGCCCCTAGGAGACTCTTTGCCTTTAAATTCTAGCCCTGTGTTTGGGCTTCTAAACAAAACTTGTCCCCTTCTCGGGGCTTGGCCACTCTTCCAGTGACCAGGGAGGGGGACCCACTACTTCAGATCCCAACCCAGGGACCCGACAAAGCACCTCCACATGCTGCTCCCTTTAATAGTTGCTGCTACTATTCCCTAGGCCACTTCCCATATAGACCTTTCTCTTCATCCTTACCTCATGGGTCTCTGTCTGTTCTCTTCTTGAGCAGGTTCTCTCCCAGGTCCGTTTACTTGTGGAGTTTTGCAGCCTTCTAGTCCTTTCTCACCCTTGTGGTCCCAGCCAGCAACTGACCAGCTCAGGCCCAGCAGTTCCTTTTAACTAAGCCTGGTGTGTTGTGACTGGCTGCTTCCCTGCAGCCTGTCTAGGTAGGCCTGGAAGACCCACCTTCATTGCTCTTTTCCTGGGATGCGGTATGGTAGGAAGAGACCTCCCGCAGAGAGCCTCAAAATGCCTGGTACACCCCATCACAGACCTGAAATAAAATAGTTTTTTGTTTCAGTGAGAAAAAATGAAAAATATCCCTTTTGGGTCAACCCAAAATGAATTTCTTTTCAAATTTTTCAATTTGGTCACCAAACCAGAAAAATCAATTATTTGCTCAGCTCTATGCCGCACATCACCTCTAAAAGGGAGAAAATATAATTCACTCTCATTTTATAAACGGTGCAAGTAAGGCTGAGAAAAGCTTTGTGACTTGCTCAAGATCACCCAGGAATTTTCTATCTGCAGTAAATGCTCCAGGCCAGCTGAGCAAAGCAATGACAACCGTTTCTTCTCTATCTCAGGCCAGTTCCCCTTGCAAGAAAGCAGCAGCATCAATGACCAACTTTACTTATCTGGATCTGGCGAGTTCCCCCTACAAGCAACTAGCAGCCATGCTGGCAAAGTCTACGACTATGATCCCAGAGAGAGAAGCAAACCTGAAAACAGCAGCACTGTTGGCGACCTTTCCATCTCCACCTCCGTGGAGTGCTGTGAGGAAGCAGGCAGTAGTGGCACAGGTAACTCCCTCTCTTCTTTTTCTGGTAAGTGGCCCACCATTCTGGAGAATGCTAGCCCCTACTATAGTTATGGCTGAAACAAGCTTTCTGTTCGAAGCCCAATTTTGATACCCACTCCCACATACTTAATTTTACCAAACCTGCCTGAAGTGTAATGGCACAGATTTATGCCAGCATGAAGATTTCCAGATCATTTGAGGCACATGGGACCAGATTCTTGGGAGATAAAGGTGTTCCAAAATGAGATGCTGATCTTACTTCTTGGCCATTTTCTGAATGGGTTCAGTTTTTTGCAGGTGGGGATTGTTGGGCTTTTTTTCTTGGAATATCATAACTCAAAATTCTTGGCCTTTAAACTTGAAATTTTTAAATCAGTTTAGTTAAACCAGTGCAAATCCCTGTGTAGACAACTCTTCTATCATTTTAAGAGTGGCTAATTGCAATATAGTTTAGCTCAAATAAGAAATTGTTTAAGCTAAACAGAAATAAGTGACTCAAACTAAAATAAGAGCATCCACTAAAGTGGACCAAATGGTTTAAAAATCACAGCTTGGACTAAAGTGGCTTCAAATCACACCTTAATCAACGTACAACATAAATGGCATAAACTGTGAAGTTCTGTGGTATGGGATAAACATTTTTATTGCCACTTTTTGTTAAGGATATTCTATATATCTCACTCTTTGTTCTAGCACACCAGGATCCTGATTTATGATGAGCAATAGGAATCATAAGTAATAATAAAGGCTCCTCTATTTGTAAATTAAATTCATCCAAAACTCCTGGTAATAAACACTAGCCCCTCACACTATTATGTTTTCTGTATATAATGGTTACGTTTTTTTTTTAGTATGCATCTGTGGGGATCCCACTTCAGGTGCACGGGCATCCCATGTGCACGAGATCAGAATCTTCTGAATAGCAGTGTCCATTAGCCCATGTTTGCACCATGCATGTCCTCATGTCCTCCCACTGCAGGGCATGAAGGGCAGAGCAGCTGCAACCGTTTTTCAGTTCTTTCTTACCAGCCCAGCAAAGAGAGGAAATTAGCAGTGTTTGCTCACTACCCCTTAGGGGAATCATCATGGGACCAAGGTCTCATTTATGCACTTCCACCAATTCCCCCGATTCCAAGAGTGGTGTGTAAAATCAAAGAGAGATCAAATATTAAAGCTCAGTCAACTAGAGCATAAGCTGCCTCTTCTGCTTGCTCTATGGACATCCATGTATCCAAAATTGGCAATGCAGCTACATGGAATAAACCTCTTGCTTTCTTTAAACGCAATGCCCTTAACCTGGCAGCAAGATCAGATGCCAAATTTAGGAGGGTGTGTTAAAATAATTGATTAGTTAGTGGCAGTCAGGACTCCTCAGTCCCACTTTCCAGATGGGACACTGTGTATCAGTCACCTAGAGTGGGATCCACATGGACACATACTTGAAGAAAGAAAGAAAAGTTACTTACCTACCAGTAACTGTGGTTCTTTGAGCTGCTGTCATCCATGTAGATGCCACAAGCTGCCATCCATCCCTGCTTTTTGGGAATTCTCCTTATCTGGGATTCTGAACTAGCAGGGAACTGAGGGATGGGAGCAGCCTCTCGGCCGTTTATGCCCTTGAATAGATTGGGAAGCAGGGGGAGGGGATAGGACACAAGGACATAAATGGGCAGGTGCGGCCTGAATAAACATGGCCATTCGGAAGATTCCAATCTCTCATGCATGGGACGCTTGCATACCTAGAATGGGACCCACATGGATTACTTCATCTTGAAGAACCATAGCTATTGTAAGATAAGTAACCATTCTTTGTTCATTTTTTACCCCAGGTGCTATTCCTTCTAATCGACCTTCCCTTAATGAAGAGTCCTTTCCACAAACCTTCCTCTCTTCACTCGTCTCTCAACAGAGCTTTGATGAGATGGCTAATAATGTCACAAACAGAACGCATTTTCAGGTATGAAGTTATTGAACAGACAGATCTCAAATATAAAACTAAAAGTCAGTGTGTTGGATGCGTGTAGCCATGGTTCATGTTTGAAATGTATTGTTATGTAGAAGTCAGCAGATGACTACCCTGGATTCCAGAACAGAGCTCGGTCATTCCTTCCTTTGGACTGTTTCTCGTATTTGCAAAGTATGGTTCAGGGTTGAGACATGAACTGGTGGATCCAATAAAAGTCTTTCTTTTTGGTCTCAGAACTAACAACCATTCTTTTCCAAACTGGGATGAAATAAAATGCAGTCACAAGATTGCTGAAGAGTCCTAAGTGACTTGCAAGAGAACTTGAACGGTGAGGGAATTAACTGCTGAGTAGAACTGGGCTAGCATTTCAGAATGAACAATCTACTTGGTGAACTTAAACCTTTTTCTCTGTTTGTGAACAGACTGATTTTTATGATATTTTCACTATTTGAAATTATTTTGTGCATATAAATTTCTGCCAATAAATGGCTCGATCTTTCTAAACTTTGCACTCTCTGCAGGATTCCTTTCAGTATCAAATATTTGTAATTCAAAAGTCAAACTTTGTGACTGTCCTCCAGTACATAATAGAGAATACCAACACCTGTCCCACACGGTATAGTTTCTTTTTACAGATTGGATGACTTGCCTTTAAACACCACTTCCTCCTGAACCATGTTTCATTTTTCAATTAAATGAATCTCTGCCACAGGGCCAAAATTCTCTTTCTTCCCTGGCGGTACTTTGCTTACATGTAAGCTCATAAAAAGCAAACAAAGGGAGTGCAAACACAGCCAAAATGAATTTCTATTTGGAAATTGGCCAAAAGGTAGTAAATAATTCTTCTCACTATATGTGCAGCCCTGTGGCTGTCCTTTCTTCCTATTATTAATTATTTAATCTTCAGGTACCCCCTTACGGTACCCACCAAGCAGCAGTAGAAACACAGTGTCTATATGTGGTGCATAACCATTTTGTCTATTGTGCTGACAGTTATCTTTAGTCCAATACACATGACATTCTCTCTCATTCTAGTGAATTTTTAAGTGTTTGGAATCAGCTATTGTTACTGCACCTGGACTCATTAAATTTCTTGAACTAAAGTTCAGAAAAAACAAACAAATGTAGAAGGACTCTAGGTCCGGCACGGAAGAGAGAAAGCATACAGCAAAGGAGTTGGAAGCCAACATGCATGCAGACACATTCAGTTCATATCTGAGCTTCAGAGTAGTTAATACAAAAGAGTTATTACTGTCAATATTTTTAAAAAAAACCCAGAAAGTCTAGGTGGAGGAGGGTAGCCATCATGGTGAAGTGGCTAGTGATAAATCAAACTCCACAAGTCTCCTGGTAACTAGCCTTAAAACTTTGGGACAGTTGGCAGTTATCCTGTACAACTGTCTACAGCTTGAATTGGCAAAGAATATTACCACCTGTGGGCAACTGTTACAACTTACCTAGAGAAATGTTGACTTTTGCCTGTACAGGGTAGATTGTTATTGTCCTGCCTGCTGATTGCATTCAAATTTTATTTCCTTTCTATAAAAAGACATTCTGTTTTCCCAACTTGAAATGTTCTCCAGTTGTCCACTTCTCACAGTGTTAGCTTGATTAAATTGACTGTAATGCAGTATGTCAGTTATTACAAACAAATAGTTGATGACCTATTTTAACAAAGAGGGAATTTTAAATGGGCAAAAATGCTAATCTACACCTGTAAAAACAATTTTCAAGTGATCCATCCCCTGTCATCCAGTCTCAGCTTCTAGCAGTCAGGGGTTTAGGGACACCCAGAGAACAGGGTTGCATTCCTGAACATCTTGGTTAATAGTCATTGATGGCCCTCCGTGAAGGTATCTAATTATTTTTTGAACCCAGTTATAATTTTGGCCTTCACAATATCCCCTGGCAATGAGTTCCACAGGTTGACTGTGCATTGTCTGAAGAAGGATGGAACAATCAGTTGCACACGTACAAAATGGGAAATGACTCTCTAGGAAAGAACATTGCAGAAAAGAATCTGGAGATCAGAGTGGATCACAAGCTAAATACGAGTCAACAGTGTAAAACTGTTGCAAAAAAAAGCAAACATCACTCTGAAATGTATTAGCAGGAGTGTTGTAAGCAAGACACGAAAAGTAACTTTTCTGCTGTACTCCACACTGATTAGGCCTCAGCTGGAGTATTGTGTCCAGTTCTGGGTGCCACTTTTCAGAAAAGATGTGGACATATTGGAGAAAGTCCAGAGAAGAACAACAAAATGATTAAGGGTTGTGACCCGTCCGTGCCTAGGATAGCCACCTGAAAATGCCAAGGTCAGAGCAGGCTGCAAAAGGAGGGCAGATTCTCGCAACACTGGTGGGCGACACTGAAGTCAGACTTCCCAACCAGCCACAAACAATGCTTCTGATTCCCCACACTGGTTATCAAGAGGCCAAAACAAAAGTACAACACAGCCCCTTTCACTGCATTTCAGTCTCTGTCTCCCAATCAGCCACTAAGTCCAATAAAGAGACCAGTTATTTAGAACTATATGCTCTTTACTAAAAACATTTCTCCTGACCCCAAAGGGTCAGCCACAGTACCAGATCAATACAAGTTTGGATCTTACCCAAAATACCACGCTGCCAGCCAATCCTTTAGTAACTAAAACTAAATGTTTATTATAAAAAGAAAGAAATAAAGTATAAGAGAAGTGTTAAAGGATTAAATCAATCAGATATATATGGACTTTTAGATCAATTGTATGTATCAGGTTTCTAGTAGAATTGTGGAGTTTGAAAGCTTATATAGTCCCTCTGGTATACATCCAGTACCTGGATGGGTCTCAATCCTTTGTTTCACAGCTTCAGTTCAGTTGTAGATGAGTTGATCCAGAGGTAAGTAGGTGGCTAAAGGCTGAAGACGACTGAAGACAAAATGGATCTTGGGCAGCTGCCTTTTATGCCCTTTGGTCTTTGCCATGCTGCTTATGGAATTTTATAGGAACAAGATGGAGTTCAGAGTCACATGAGTAAGTCCTGGTGGCTCATCAGGTATATCCCTGGCTTCTCACCCTGGGCCATTGTACCTGTGAGTTTCCTTAATGGGCCATTAAGCAGGCTAGTGCTGCAGCCATCCTGTCTGGGGTGTTACCCAGGCACAGCACAATTTGAAATACAGATATATCAACCATATCCATAACTTCCATTACACATAACACATGAACATAAACATCATCATGTTACTTAGCACATTATAGCCTTTCTAACAGTACTTGACACGGCATATCTCATACAAATTATTATGATTTTGACATATTGATGTTAAATAATATAATAAATGCCTGTCCCGTCCCCCCCAACCAAGCCAGCATGATAAGGGTCTAGAAAACATGACCTATGAAGGAAGATGGAAAAAACTGGGTTTGTTTAATTTGGAAAAGAGAAGACTGAGGGGGTTTTCAAGTACACAAAAGGTTGTTACAAGAAGGAGGGAGAAAAATTGTTCTCATTAACCTCTGAGGATAGGACAAGAAGCAATGGGCTTAAATTGCAGCAAGGGCGGTCTAGGTTGGACATCAGGAAAAACTGCCTAACGGTCAGGGTAGGTAAGCACTGGAAGAAATTGCCTAGGGAGGTTGTGGAATCTCCATCACTGGAGATTTTAAAGAGCAGGTTAGACAAACACGTGTCAGGGATGGCCTAGATAATGCTTGGTCCTGCCTTAAGTGCAGGGGACTGGTTTCGAAGACCTCTCAAGGTCTATGAATTCATAACCACAGTCTGATCACATAATGACCATCAGGTTCAGAACATTACAAGCTCTCATAAGAGACCTTACTTAACATATATTTATACACAATAATATTGTATACTCCGAGTTGGTTCAATTGTATATTCTTTGGCGTCCAGACCTTGTTTGCCCTCGGGGTGTCTGGATCATGATTGTTACAGAAATGTAGAAATAGCAAAAAATTACCTGTAGCTTCTCTTTTCCTTGCTGCAGTCCAATCAGTTATTGCACTCAGGTGCACTAAGCAGTTTTCATGTTTGTTAAACCTTTGACTTAAGAAAGTGCATTTTTCCAATTGCAAAATCCAGATTTGATAAAAACCATATCAGATCCCATTCCACCAGCACCGCTTGGGTGTGCAAAACAAAAGGTCTTAACAGCTTTAACACAGATGGTGCTCACAAGCCTGCAGCTTATCAGTCTAGTAGTTCCCCTTGACTCTGCAGTAGTGTCTCCGTCCCTGAACAGTCCATCTAAGGTTCCTTGTGGGCTCTAGAGGGGCATTCCAGTTCTTAATTCCAGGCTTCACTCACACAGGAGAACGATAAAACACAAAAACTCCCTCTCACCTGTGAGTGAACACTTTATATCTGATCGGTCATTCCCCATCCTCAAAGGACACCTGCAGAACACTTTGAAAAAATGAGTCTACTCTTCTAGACACTAACAATCATGGACTGAACATAGACACTGGATGTATGGCTTATTACAACAAACTGCAACCCACTAACTCCCTCTTTTTGTCCTAAGCAGAGATGCTAATGGGTCACTCTACCTTAAATGGGCCCTTACAAGATGTGTTAACTGCTTATACTAAATAATCTGTTCCACCTTGCATTTTGCTGTGATGCTGGGAGTACCTTTCCCAGACCTGAAGAAGAGCTCTGAGTGGCTCAAAAGCTCGTCTCTCTTACCAATAGAAATTGATCCAATAAAAGATGTTACCTCTCCCACCTTTTCTCTCCCGTATCCTGGGACTGAGATGGCTATAACTACACTGTATACATTGGTTCATCTTTGTCAGTCATAATGAGGTTCAGAATAGTTACTTCACATTCACTGCACTACCCTTTGTTTTAGAAAATTATCACCTATTGTTTTTAGGAACTCTAATAGTGGTTTATTACTGGCTGCACATGATCTCCATCATGTGTCTCCGAACCTGAAGTCACCCATGATAACAGTTTTTCTTTCTATACATTATACAGATACTTAAAGTGTAACTCATCTTGTTCTTTCATTTGATAGCACATATTTTCAGGGTTGATTGTTCTTCCTAAATGTCTTAATTTTATGCTGTAATTTATACCTTATGAAAAAAAGAAAAATTGGAGTGAATAAGTACATGAACTTGCCCATGATTGTTTGCTTCTGTTACAGGACACCATAACTGAAAAACTGAACAATAAAATAGAGAATATCCTGACACGGGTGGTGGCTGAAGTAACGAGTATCTTATACCCAGCAGTAACAGAGTATGAAGAGAGAATTAGAGATACAGTCTATACAATATCTGAAGAGTCAACACTCTCTTCAGATAACTCGAGTAGCTGCAGCACATGTAACGAAGAGATCTTTGATGTGTTTGCAAATCTTCCGTCCTCCAGTACCAGAAAGGTCATCTTTACAGCCAGCAGCTCACCAAGTGATCTCAAGACAGTGACAGGGGGTAAACCAACTCCACTGCAATCTCAAAAATCATCTTTCACAACTCTGTCAAAGAGTACACAGAGGTCTCTGGAAAGTGAATTTTGGAAAGAAAGCGTTCACGAGGGGAAAACAGCAACATCTCCTCACTATCAGACTGAAAGTATTTCAAGGTTGCGCCGGGAAGTTGTGAACATGGGAGCGATGTCCAAGTTTCCCACAAAGACCTTCAACACAGGGAAGTTTCCTTTTAGCCAAACGTATTTCAAATGTGAATCGGCAACAAAAGACACCAAGCCAAAAAAAGGTCTGATTGGTGAGGATATTTCTTCAGACTTAAATCAAGATCTTCCTAAAGGAGGTATTTCTAAAAAAATGTTTGAAAAGCAAACAGTAACAGACGCAAATGACAATGACAACTTGAAAATGCTACAGGTGGCCGAGAATGTCGTTAAGGAAGTTTTTATGAGAGTAAAAGATCTAGATGATTCTATCAGCATTTTAAAGAAGGGTCCCATTGAGCTCAGTGAAAGATTGTTCTGTAGTAGTTTTAAGAGAGCTGAATTTCCTGAGACTTTTCATAAAGATTTCCAGAAGGAAATTGGATTAGTTGCTAAAGAGATTGTAGCAACTGTTTTTGATAATTTTCACAAGTGTTTGGTGTCCAGCATAACTATTGCATCAGACCAAGAAGCTGTAATAAGAAGGAAAGACCAGGTCCCTGCCAGAAGAACTAGCAGAGTTTCCAAATCAGAAAAAAATAAGATCATGCAAGCTGAAGTACCTGCGTATGATCCAACATTTACTTTGTTTACTATTGATAAAATAGCCAAAGAGGCTGTCGAAAGTGTTGTATTCACACTAGAGTCATTTGTAGCCTTTCAGTTTAAACATGACTTTAAATGTAAATTTTCTGAAATAGTGAAACTCCCTGTTGAAAATATCTCTAGTACACAACAGACACCATTCTTAAGGCCTCTCTCAACCCAGACAGCATATGAAAAAGAAGCATCATCTAAAGCATTTGAATGTGAAATGCCAGGAACTACAAGTAGAAGAACGCTGCCAACCTTAGAACGATTCCCAAGTTCATCAAATGTATCAAGGGTAAGCAGTGTGATTACAAGGGAAAGCATAACCAGTGCTATTGCCCAAGTGCAAGGTCTCCGTTCAGAATTGAACATTTATGCTAAAATTGCTGTTAATGATGTTCTTGACATCTTCAAGCGGAAGTTAGAAAAAGAAATTAGCCAAAAGCAAACAATCCCATTTTGTGATGACTCGGAAGAAAACATTATGGCAGGTGAGATAATTGGTGCTATATTAGATCGATGTGCTCAACATCAAACTGAAATTACTTCAGAATTGAAGTTTGGGACTCTTGAAATGGAAAAGTCTGGGCAAGCATTTGGAAATAAAATTCATAGTCCAGGTGTTGCAATGTCAGAAGGGAAAAAACTGCCTGCTAAAAAATTAAAAGAAATTGACCTAAGGGAAAATTTTCCACCTATCAATGTTCCTGGAATGGTGATTTATTCTGAGGAAGAAACAGAAACAGAAATGGAAGAGGAAATTCCATTTAGTCTCCTTCCAACAATCCTTAAATTCTCAGAGCAGGATGCTCAGATCCCATCAGAGGTGACCAAAAAGTCTATTTACTACATGTCAGCTCCCACACCAAGATCTTCTAGAACAATAACTAAACAAAGAGCAATTACCTCCAGGATGACTCTACCCCCCATTGGCAAACAATTTCCAAGAAAGCTTCTCTCTCCACTGGGCATAATGAAATCTCCCACAGAGAAAGCAAGGCATAGGCAGGTATATGAAGAGCATTGCCAGTTTATGTCAACACATGAAACCAAGTATCAGCCATCACAGTCCCAGGATGGTGCATTACCTGCGATAGTAATGGAAGAAATAATAAATAGGTTGGTGTCTACAATCTTAAACTCAGTTTGTAGCATAGGCCCAGAACACAAAAGAGTTTTATCAAAAACTGAAGTGAATGAAATTACGGACACACTTAAACAGTCAGTAGAAAAAAGAATGTCTAAAAATAACATCAGTCTTATAGGAGCTGTAGATGAAGATCAACGTTTAAAGCCAGAGTATGAAGAAACTGTTAATCAAGTGGTTTACAGCATTTACAATAGTGTCTTGCAAGAAATTGGGTCTCAGCCAGCCCTTTATCATGATGTAACAAGTTCCAGAACAATTTTTCCTGAACGAACAGCTAGTATAATAATTAATGAAATCTCCAGTAGCCAGCTAACAAATGGTTTTAATGAAAAGTCACCAACTGATAACTACAGTGCTATGGAGGTTGACAGTACTGCTGACAAAGATCTTTCACCAGTCTCCATTCAAATAAATATTGAGGCAGGAAGTTCTGAAGACTCAATGAGAGATGCAGGTGAAAATGGGCATTCAGCAGAAACTTTACTGCAAGTGGAAGAGCTACCAGTTGAAATAATCCCTTATGTTAGAGACAAACCATTGCAAGTAGATCCAGACCTTATTTCAGACCATTTGGCTGTTATTTCCATAAAAACAGAGCCTATGGAGAAACTGAATGAAACATGCCTAGGTCATTCTGGACTAAAGGTACAAGAACTAAGAAAAGAAGCAATTTCTATGACCAGTTTGTTAAGTGCAGCTACTGAAAATGATATAGAGAAAAGGAGAGAAAGACGGTCCTCTCTGAATGCTTTCGGACGACTAGATGTCAAACCAAAGGATGTAAGTAAAAAGAATGAGTCATTTTCATAGGCAGATTGATGAACAATTTTTTAACCATACTGTCACTATAGTCCTGATTCAGGAATGCTTTTAAGCATATGCTTAAATTTTAAGCACAGGGGTCCCAATGAAGTCAATTAGCTCACTCACATTCTTAAACAGTTTATGTGATCAACACCTAGGGTCCCAATTCAGCAAAGTACTTAAGTATATGCATAGCATTAAGCATATGCTCCTGTCCTACTGAAGTTAATGGGATTTAAGCATATGCTTAAAACTAAAGCATATGTTTAAGTGCTTTGCTAACTCAATGCTAAGTAGTTTGTTTTTGTACATAGTACTTGGACTTGATAGTTTATATTCCCTGCATATTTTATTCTCATCTCTTTTCATTCAGAAAGTTTAAATACTATAGAGTGGGCAAAGTAGACTAAGAATATAATGTTGCTTTCTCATCATGAGTGTGTTCAAAAGTGTCTTTGACATCTTGGTAGCAAGTCTAATCCTGATAGTAAACGAGAGGTAGTGTGTCTAGTGGTTAGCGCAGGTCAAGACTCCTAGATTAACGTTCCCAAAACTGCTCCTGTCTTCCTGTGTGACCCTGAACAAATCATTCAGGGCCAGATTCTGACAGACTCATAGACTCTAAGGTCAGAAGGGACCAATATGATCATCTATTGTCATCTTGTGTCATCTATTGTCATATGATCATCTATCATCATCACAATGCAGGCCACAGAACCTCATCCACCCACTCCTGTAATAGACCCGTGACCTGTGACTGAGTTATTAAAGTCCTCAAATCATGGTTTAAAGACCTTAAGGTACAGAGAATCCACCGGCAAGTGAGCCATGCCCCATGCTACAGAGGAATGTGAAAAATCCCCAGAGCCTTTGCCAATCTGCCCTCGGGGAAAATTCCTTCCTGACCCCAAATATGGCAATCAGTTTAACCCTGAGTATGTGGGCAAGATTCACCAGCCAGACATCCAATAAATAATTCTCTGTAATAACTCAGAACCCACCACATCTAACATCCCTTCACAGGCCATTGGCATATCTACCACCAGTAGACAAAGATCAGTCAATTGTCAAACTAGGCTGTCCCATCATACCATCCCCTCCATACGTTTATCAAGCTCAGTTTTGAAGCCAGCTAGGATTTTTGCCCCCCAGCTCCTCTTGGAAGGCTGTTCCAGAACTTCACTCCTCTGGTAGTTAGAAATCTGTGTCTAATTTCAAGTCTAAACTTCCTGATGGCCAGTTTATATCCATTTGTTCTTGTGTCCACATTGGCATTGAACTTAAATAATTCCTCTCCCTCCCTGGTATTTATCCCTCTGATAGTCTTACTTAGGCTGAGCTGAGTGATACCATGCTCCAGTTGTCTCATTAACTTAAATTGAGCTACTGACGGAGTAAGACATAGATAAGGGAACTCCCGACAGAGTAAGATGCTACTCAGCCTGAGTAAAGGGGGCAGTATCTGACACTGACCCTCTCTCTGGCCTACAACGTCTTTATTTCTCCTGCGATAAATTAGTAGATACTATGAGTGAAATTCTGTCCCCATTGAAGTGAGTGGCAAAACTCCATTGACTTCAGTGAGGGCAAGATTTCATCCTATGAATGTCTGGTATGTTTCCTCTCTTTTATGATAGCCTTTCCTGTGGTTATCACCTCATCTAGCAGAGTGGACAACCTTTATTTAAAACAAAAAACAAAACAACCCCAAAATGTTTCAAACACAGTCCTGGTTTCAAATATAAAGTCCTGATTTTTTCCTGCATACTCAAATGAGGTAAAAATGATGTATCCATATGCAAGGCTAAAACAATCTAGGTGTATTGTCTCGTTTTCTAATTAGTGAACAGTAGACAACTTGTAAGGACAATTGAAGAGAACTGTAGTTCAGAATCATTAGTTCTCTCTTCGACAACAGGTCGTTTGCAGAAATTCTTTTCAGAACCTGAAGAAACCTGATGTCTCCAGGGTGGAACTTCTAAAAGATGTCAAGAGCAAGGAGGAACTTATCGTACGACTACTATCATATGACATTGAACATGATGAGGAAGAGGATGTTGAAAAAGTTATAAAAGTAGATTCTGCTTTGTGTTTTGAGAACCAGCCAAATGCAGCAGGGAGGGAAGAAACCGTGCCAGCTTCTGAGAGTACCCCTTTGGCTGGTATACAGAATAATTTAATTTCTTCCCAGGGACCTGAGAAAGAGGATCAGTACAAGGTAAGTGGCATATGTGAAACCTTTACTATTTTACCGGTTTACATTGGGCCAAATCTTGCTCCCACAAAGGGAACGATAAAACTCCCATTGAGTGCAAGATCAAACCCCCAAGATGCAAAGTGCAGCTCACCCTCACAGTCTGGCTATTTTCCATAGGGCTGCTCAAAGGTCCGGAACAGGTATTGTAGAGATCAGAGCTAGATCCAGTTTTGTTTAAAATCTTCCTTAATGATCAGAAGAGAGAAAACACAGAGAATTGAAATTACAGTTGATACTGATCAACAAATACAGCTGAACAGATGAACTATACCTCATATTACACAATGAAAAGATACAGGGCTTGTTTAAATGGTATGCACTTTTGCCTGACTTGTCCTGCATGGACACTCCCCTCTTTTATACCATTTATTCTTAACTTGATTATTTGTCCCTTGGATTATTTTTAATGCAGGTGTTGCCTAAACTATTTTCTAGCTTTTGATTAGAACTCCCATTATTGCCATGAGTTTCCTCTACAGGGCAGTAATATTTCGGTGAGCTTACCGTAAATGTAACACAAAGACCTCCTAGTGAGGCAAGGAATAGAAGCAGGTGAGATGAGTGAGCCAGAGGTTGCAATGTTGTGAGAAATAAATGTAACTGTTTTTCAGATTATGGAAGAAACAATATTAGCTAACTTGGCTGGTCCTAAATCAAAACTGAGCGTGGCCAGCTTAGCCTCGAACATAGATCTGCTGTCTGCTCTAAGTAAGGACAGCCGATGTTTAAGGTAATTACTTCAATTCTAAAAGCAAGAGAGGGATCTGTGCTTGAGGGTGAGGGTTTCCAGAGGTCCTTGGCCAGGGCTGTCCCTAGATTTTATGGGGGCGCTTTCTGAAGTAACGCAGGGCTTCATCCAACTCTCTCCTCACCCCTGACCAGGGCCCTGGCTATTCTGCAGCGCAACAGGACCAAACTCCATGGCAGTGACTCCTAAATTCCATGGCAAAGCTAATTTATTCCATCACCATGAAATGTCCTTCATTTCCATCTTCCAATTTACAGCCAGAGCTCACAGTTGGAAATATTCACTGTCCACATTTGTGGGTGATTTTTTTTAGAGGACGGTTTCCTTTGCTGTGCTCTCCAGGCATCCTAGCGCCCACTTCCCAGGGCAGAATGGCTGAGGGAGGCCGTAGCAGGAATGCACTGTGGGGTGCAGACTGCGGCATGGGTCACTCTTGTGAGGTGCTGAACTTCCTCAACTGCTGCAGACTTTATGGGGAAGGGAGGAGCTCAGCACTTCTCAGGAACTTTGCAGGATCAAGCCCTTTATGCTGAAGGATGCAGGGGGTTAGACTACACCAGCTGTCAGACCAGTAGTAAGTTATTGGTGGCACTAGCTAGTTCCAAGATAGCACTCTATTTAACAGTATGGGCCAGGTTCTGGAGTCCAGATGAACCACACACAGCCATGATGGAGGGGCATAAAATTTATCTTTGCACTCTGCCACTCTAGGGGCTGCTGATTGCAGGATCAATCTCTAGCACTGCTCTAACTTATACCAGATTCTAGTGCCTATAAGCAACCAAAACCTCAGCAAGAGATCACTGCGCAGGAGCAATCAGGGCACATGGCCTTTCATCTGGCCACGCCTCCTCTGCTGTCAGCAAGGAGAATGGGGGCTGGCATAGGTTCCCTATGCCCTCTGGTACTGGCGTGTTCCTCTGGGGCTGGATACATCAGCCGTACATCTGGAATTCACCAATGGTGTGGCACAAAGTGGCTGCAGCATGCTGGGCAAGCCAGCTTAATGTATGAAACTCTACCCTGCTGCTGGGCTGGCCGAAAAAGCTCCCCGTCCTCTCTCCCTCCACAGTGCTTCCAAGCAGCAGAGAGCCCTAGATGTGTTTACCAATTGGCTCAAGAGGGAGCAGATTGGGCCTTAAATAAAGGGCAGATCTGAAGTTGAAGAAGAAAGCCTGTGTTTTTAAAGAATGTGGGTTTTCTTCATGTTCATTCTGATTTTGATGCAACTTTTACATGCTTCTTCCTTATCAGGCAGCTGTCACTGAAGTCAGCAATAAACAGTGCAATTTATGAAAGCACCTAAGTGATTTAGGAGCATAAGTCTAATTGAAAGTCAATGACTCATGAATCAAAGTCCTGATGAGTTTTCGATGGGACTTTGTTCCTTAGGTGCTTTTGAAAACTCAATCCAACCATACTTAACTTTTATGTTGTGCATTTCAGCAACACATCTCAAAGTGCTTTACATGAGATCCAGTTTACAGATAGGAGAACCGAAACTTGTTGTCCCTCCCACCCCCGGACACAGAGCAGGCCCCTGGTAGAGCTGAGAATAGAACCCAGGAGTCCTAGATTATGCCTTTGAGTGGGAATTCTCACTGGAGTCAGGGTTGAAGGATTGGACAAAATATGTGTGTAAAATGCTGTGAATGCCTATTTCTTAATTGTTAAGCACTGATGGATGATACGCTGAGCTCTGGGCCAGGTACAAAATGCAGACAGATCCAGCACTGACCAACCCAAATAAGATTAAAAATGCTATAAAAGTGCTAAACCTTAATACTCTTTTTTGTTATTGTTTATAGTCAAAATGACTGTTTTCTTTTGTTTTTAGTGCGAGTGTTGAGGAAACATTGGTAGTTCCTGGGACCCAGGACAAAGGTGAATGTTTGGTTGTTACTTTGGGAGTTTGAAGTTTTCTTCTTTTCCTTAATCTGAATAATGATATTTTGTGTGCAATAAAATGCTATTGCACACAAAAAAACACGTTATCAGAACATCATTCTCACCTCCTACTCAATGGTTGTAATTAGGCCTCAAGTACCGGGTTTTCATCCATCTACCCCATTGTTGTCTATACCTTTGGATATGTATATGTTGCCTGTATTTGCTATATTATTTCTACCAACTGCATCTGAGGAAGTGGGGTGCAACCCACAAAAGCTTATGCCTACTGAAATGAAATTTGTTAGTCTTTAAAGTGCTACAGAACTCTCGTTGTTTTTGCTGTGTACAGACTAACACGGCTACCCCCTGGAACTCCTATCATTAAGGTTGCAAAATCAAGCACTCAAGTTAGGAAATATCAGCCCCCTTGTGTATATAAATGATACAGTCTTCAGTTATACGATCACAGACTGGTTTTTCCATAGAAACCGTGCCTCATTCGGTGCTTCTGGTGGTTAGTTTTGGCTTCTTGGAGCACAGTGCTGGGGAATTGAGGTGCACCAGTAATGGCTGCTGTAATAGTGCAATCGTTTTAATGCCTGTATCTATTTCTAGGATTAAAATCCACTAATGACCTGAGGAAATAGAGCATAAACTATAACTGAGTGGGTCTTCATGAGTTTATTCTCCTAGGTTTCCTCATCTTATTCCATGTATTATTACTTTTGCTTATTTATTATGGCAGCAGCTAGAGGTTAGGGCCCCTTTGCCCTAGGCACTGTGAAAACATGCCTCGACAGTAACAAACTCCCCTGAATGTAAGCAAAACTCCTACAGGTAAAAGACAGCCCTGTCTTCCTCCCCCCCTCCGATATTTACAGACATATTAGATCAAAAAAGTGGCAGGACACTTCTCTATAGTAATGCTAGAAGGCTGATGCAATGTATAAGAACTTGAAGTGGAAACTGGTTGAACAAACTGTGTTTGCATTCTTGTTTACAGACACTTATGTTAACATGCCCCAAGCTCAGGATACAGAAAACACAACAAGGACTTCGGAGGTAAACCTGTTTCAAAATCGTTTTAGATGAGAGGTACTCCTTGTCTACAGCTTTTGGCAATGAGCCTAGAGCAGGCAGCCAAGCAGGAGTTTCAGGAGAGGCTAAAAAGCACAGCAGGAGGGGGTAGGAAGGAAGCACAATGGGAACAGCTGGAAAAAATGAAGGGGAAGCATGGAGAAGCTAGTAGATATTCTGAGAAAGAGGGACACAGCAGAGGGAACAGGGATTGGGTGGAGCTGAGGTTCCCACACCAAAGATAGACCCACGGTTTAGTCAAAATATGGACCTTTAAATGTTATAGAAGGAGCTAAAATTCCATCTAGTGACTTCCATTTTGTCATTCCTGACATCACCAGGACCCTGGGGTGGAATTACAGCCCCTCCATTCCCAGCCGCCTGTTATTCTTTCTGTATTTGCAGAGTAGTTGTACACCTTTCTGAGGGTTTAACTATCAGCAGTCCCTTTCCTTCTTTGTCAAATCGAACCTTTCTCAGATAGACAGGCTGCCTTTTTCCTCTCTCCTGCGGAGCACATTTCTTCAGCACCTAATCCCCAGATCTTATGTTGCTGTGACTGTGTTGGCACCGAGCAGCTAGCAGTGCTGGCGGGTGCAGGGACAGTGAGGGGACTCCTGTTACTCTGACACACTAGGTCAGTTGTACAAGAAGGCACTGCTGGGTTACCTGTGCCTTTAAAAACAAACAAACAAACTCCCAAATACCCCCACCTCAGGGCATAGTTTGGGGGACTCCAGGATCCCTAGCTACTGGGGTCTCACTGAGACTGGCCAATGGGGGGTGAAGGAATCTTAAGGTACACTAACATTGGGGTGTGATTGCAATTTGAGCTGACATACCTGAGATAGCTTTGATCTAGCTAGCTTGGGACCCAGAGCAGTAAAGCCACTATCCAAACCACTTGGACCCAAGGAGAAATTACTCCTGGGACCAGCCCATGCAGAATCCCCTGCTGCTCCAGTATCCAAGCCAGCTAATTAAAGCTAGTGTGAGTCTGTCTACACGAGCTGTAATCACACCCCGTGATTACAGTGAGACATATGCATACAGGCTGTATCTGCTGATCCCAAACAAATGGGATAGAAAATTGGGTCATCTTATTTTATGTATCTGCACACTAGCATCATCTTCTAATACATACAGCTGTTCAGAGTAGCCTATCAAAAGGGGTCAGAATAGAAGAAGCGAGAAAGCAGAAGGGAAGGATTTGTAACCAACCAGCTGTTAGCTCAGCAAGTTGTCAGCTTGTAACATCTCTTCCAATTAATCACTTTCACTAAATCTTGGCCAACTTGGGTCACAGATTCCCCTCCCCGCTCTATTGATAAGACAAACCTGGGTTGACTAAAAGGAAAAAGGCCCCTTATACCGATAATGCTCATAGGATACAGGTCCACAGGCATCAGAATGATATCAGAAGCAGATATTGGAGTCTTTCTTTATACTGAAGGTGAGCTGCAAAAGACTTCCTAAAACATTGGGTTTGTGCCCTTTTTTGCTGCTTTCTCTTGGCTGAAGAATCCTTGAAGGGGTTATTTAAAAACAAATAAAGACCTCTCTTCTTTTTTTAAACCTTTAAGAAATATTAGGCATGTCAAGCCTGGTCTTCTCTGATTTTGCTAGAGGTCTGGTTGGAGTCTTCCATGTCTTATGAGCTTCTACCCTCAGCCAACATCCTGTCTCCCAAGTGTTCATCAGTCAATTAGGTGTCAACAAACAAAATCTGAGTCTGGCTAAAAATTCCTTCTCCTCCCTGTTGCTAAGCTTTCACTCTTGTGATTTTTCCTCATTCAGCAGTTGCCAAGGGGAAGACAAGGCCTAAATTTCTAAAGTGAAAAAGGAAAACAAATCGTTTTGGAGAAATCCTTTCAGGGCTTTTACATAAAGCAGCAATAAATGGCATTAGCCCCCGTTTTTCCTCCCTCTGCAGGTCTCCTCTAACCAGGAGAAAGATTTGGACTTATGGATTTGCTCCTGGAGTTCAACAGGGCTGTAGCATTATTAGCCCTTGTGGAGATTACACTCAAGGTCTCATTTACTTAAAAAGAGACAAACGCACAGACTGATGGGTGCAGACACATATTCAGAGGGATCCATACCACTGGCCATTACTTACAGTCAAGTAACAAGGTCCTGTTGTTTTCAGAGACATGGTCCAATGTACCCTAAAAATAGAACAGGAGTCAGTTGTTACTTTTTCCATACTTCAGTGAAAAACATCTTCATCCCCCTGAGTTGCTTTCACCCTTCTCTGATATGCATAACAATTCACAAGCTCTAAGCTAAAGAGGCAAATGCCTGGGGAACTGGAGCCAATACAACAGCTGTAGCTCATATGAGTAGTGACCTTAATTTAAGGACTGGGTCCTAAGTGAGGAGGCATGATATTTACATGGTCCCAGGAAATTATTTTGATTGCATTTGTTAATGCAGATGGCAGGTTCCTGTCTTCAAGATCCTTATGTGCTCATCAAGTAATCCAGGCACTGGGCTAGAAGCTCAGCATTTTTGTTGTCCAGCAGCTTGGGTTAGAGCAGTGGAGACCACTTAGAAAACTGCAGAAGCCTAATTCACATGCCAAAGAGGCCATAATTACATCTAGTGCTTCCAGCCTCACTCCTGTCTTTCCTGACAACCCCAGAATCCATGGATAGAATTACAGCTCCCCCACAAACCTGCAGCTAAGAGCTTTCTGTTATTCATTCAGTAATTGTATATCTTTAAGGAGCATGAATGACACAGACTCAGACACTGACTCTTTACTCTTCTCATGGTGCAGTTTACTTTGCTCTATGAAGACGCTGGAAATAAAGGCTCCTCATTACAAGAGAAAACAGGTATCTAGGTACTTATTAACCCCCACCCCATCACTGCATGATCTGCATGCCTCCCAATCATTAATGGATTTTAGCCTCACAGCACTCCTGTGAGATAGGGACATATTATCCCTGTTTGTCAGGCTGGGAATTGAAGCAAAGGGTGGATTAAATGACTTGCCCAAGGTCACACAGGCAGTCTGTAGCCTACCTGAGATCTAGTTCAGTGTTCTACTCCCAAACCCATCCTTCTCACCACAACTAGCCTTTCCCATTCAGTATTTCATGAAATCTATACTTACTAATTATCACACCATTATCTGTACATAGCTTGGCCACAGCCAAAGCTCCGACCTGGAGTTTATTACTGGACTCCCTCCCTGCCAGTATGGCTCAATAGTGCACAGTTTATATGGTGCATATAGATGTCATACCACTGTTTTGTTTCCTCCGCAGGAGATGCTGCTGTTTCAGACTCCATTGTTCCCAGTCAAGGGGCTTCAAGGCCCGAGAAGGTTCCTGGAGTTCTGTCCAAAGCTTCCTCACAAACATGCAGCAACACAAGTGACATTTCATCAACAGACCCAGCGATCCCTTAGAAAATTCATGCCAGATGCAAAACTTGTATGTCAGAGAGAATAAATAATTTATTCAACTGTGTGGGTTTGGGTGTTCATCAGTTACATTAGTGATTAACTGTAGATTGAATCTCATGGAGTTAAACAAAACCTAACAGAAGAGAGAGACAAATACAGAGAAACCTAAACAGAAGGACTAGTGTCTTATTCTTTTTACAGGTGGAAGATGTCACAGCCCAGTTGCCTGCCATCCAGTCCAGCCTGACAGACAGCTGGGAATGCTGTCATGGAGGCCATCAGACATCTCAACGTCCTTCTTCAGAGCAGCAGCAAACTTATTGCCAGCAAACTGCTCCTATTCTTCAGTGACATAAGGCACCAGGATGCGTGAGTGACAGTGGGTGTAATTCTCACTCGTATGGGAGGAACTAACCACTTTCCCCAGCTTGCGCTAGGTGCTAATGCAGCACATTTAGCTGTCTCAGTAAACATTACGCTTTGTGGTTTCTGTATCCAAGGTACACGTGCTGGTATAGCTGTGTTGGTAGAATGAGACCTGGTGTCGTGTACCAGAGATTAACCATGCTGTAGCCATGAGCAGTTAGATAGGTCCTGATGTCATCTATTTATTGGAGGTGCAGGCCCTGCCAGATTCTCTCTCAGCTCCCAAATCCCACCAGGCCTCAGGCACACAATTAAGATGATCATGTGACCAAAGGGAATTTCAAGAGCCCTTGTCTTTTAACTGGGGGCAGAGAATGCACCTGTTGTCTCCCAATTAACAGGCCACTTTAAATTTCCCCAGCAGTTCTTGCTGGCCACAAACCAGTGGAAACTATGAGCTTGTGAACATGATGTACAAACACCAACATTCAGCCATTGATTAATTGTTCGTGGAGTGTTGAGTGCACACTTCAGTTTGCCCGTTTCCAGAGAGTCTGGGCTCCTACCAATGTTCTGGCCTGCTCTATACTAAGGCTGAGGCCAGGTTGGAAGATGTGACAACCCTCCAGCATGTGTGAGTCCTTCCATGAGATCTTCTCCATCCAGCTTTGGTTGGATTGAGCACAGAAAGCTGGCGGACTGGTACAGACTCTGGCACACCAAGCAGCTGGCTAAGCCAGCACTGTGCCGTTTGGGAAGACACTGGTGACTGGTTGGTCTAACGCCTGACATCCTTGTTCATAACATGATAAAACCACCATATGCCTTTGATATGCTGTAGCCTGTCAAAAGCATCCAGCTGGTGCATTTGCAGCTCTGTGGTGGCCCAGCTTTCAGAGCCATGCATATACATACAGCACTGAAACGCTAACAGCTGACACAAAAATATTCCACTCCATGATGCATTCAGTCTATGCAAGCATGTCTTGTACGCAGCCATGCACTCCTGGGCTGTTATCACATCATACATGCCTACCTTATGTGCAATAATATTTCACAGGATGTGTGTGGTTGTGGCTTTACGTACAAAGAGACAACGGATAAAAGATGGGTGACGATATGCACCTCGGAGTCTCCAGTACAGAGCTGCCGCACATGCCAGATAGTGTTATGATCCCTTCTAGCCAAGCCATATTAGCCATGGGGACACTGTGAGCCACTCTTGCTCATGTGGAGTAGTGCCTTACTCCACAACTAGTCCCATTCATTCCTGTGGGATGACTCGGAGTAAAGTGCACCTTTGCCAACAGACTTTTCACTTGTGGATTCCCACAAGGATCAATTCTCTCTCCAGTCCTACTCAACATTGATATGCACCCACTAGGTCAGTGTTTCTCAATTGGTGTCAAGGTTCCGTGGGAACACTGTTAGGGTTCCGCGAGCAGCTGTTCGCCGCCGCCGAGAGCAACTGTTTTCCGCGCCGCCGAAAAAGGGAAGATGTCTCGGCGGAGGGTATCGAGTGTAAGTGTAATTTAATTGAGAAACGCTGACCTTTGCTTATTTCGACATTTTTTTTGGCCCCATATGTAAAAATACTGTTAAGAGTTTGGGGGGTTCCGCAATTATTTATCGAGTTCAAAAGGGTTCCGTGGCCAAATTTAATTGAGAAACACTGCACTAGGTGAATGGTCAGATGATGTGGACTCAAATGCCAGCAATATGCAAATGACACAGCTTTACTTATCCTACACCATCTGGTCCCATGTGGGAGAGGACTCCTGAAACAAAGCCTCACTTGGCATGGTTGAACTCTGAGTGAGGCCATCTGACAGGGGATCCACAACTCCCTTCTTGATCTTGTCACTGGAAGAAAAAAATATCTTCCAGGTAGTAGATTGAATGATTATCCAGCTCAGCCCTAGCCCTGTGAAGCTAGGCTTGTATGGACACCAGCTGTCCCCTTCCTGTCCTTATCCCTGGCCTACTGGATGAGGGGACCTGGTCTGGTCTGGTCCCCTCCTTCCCCAGAGTGGCTTACAGGATAAGATAGTTTAGAGAGAACATTAATAAGAGAGACAAAAAACCGGTCAGGTGTAGAAATGTTGCATTTCCTTTTATTCAGAGATTTGCATCCAGGTTGCTGGCAGAACTCTTTACATGTGTGACACTTCATCTTACACATGTGAATTCCAGGCGCTCCCACAGGCCCTAGGATGAGGATATTGGTCTTTGCATTTCGAAGACTCACTGCCTGAGGCTCCACCTTGGTAGCCCAAGAGCCCTGAGAATCTGGTCCCTAAAGCAGAATTTCCATTAGGTTAGACAGTCTCACTGCCTTAGCTGATACTGACTGCTCATGCTTGTGCATGTGACTTCTGGACTCGGGTGGTTCTGAGCAGGAGCACAGATACATTGCACTGTAGAGGGGAACATAGAACCTCAAGCCAAGAGAAATAACAGCACAGAGTAATCTGCCATCACCTCTTCATGCCTGGTGGAGACCACACTTACATGGAGAGCAATACGTAGCCTTTCTTCAGGGAGTGACAGCAGAAGGCTGCTTCCTCTGCTCTTGCCTCATTTTCAGAGCCAGCATTGCCCTTCGATACAAGTCTGAGGGAAAATAAAGAACCATCATTAAAAACAAAGGAAAGATTTTAAACCCAGCTAAAGATCTGAAATATTCCCCTCCTTTCTGGGCAAGCTGTCCTCTACCCCTGTTCCTTTTCATCCTTACTCTCAAACCCACAAATCAGACTTCACCCTAGGAATAGAGGGCATCTGTGATGGAATATACCCCTGTATTCATACCCTACACATGATTGTAATAATCTATGTACAAGGTATGCCTTATAAGATATCATTTGAAAACTCATAATTCGCTGGTCAGTATTGTCCTGCTACCATACGTGTGGCAACACTGTATGTGAAGTTATAAGATTCCCCTGTATGATGTTAATAACACATATTCCAAACCCCACAGCCCTGCTTTGCAGAAGTTAGCAAACAGTTCTGTCCTAAACAAAGGAATGCATGTTTGCCTTAATTTGCATTTTAGCAGTAAACTGAGTTGTCTACAAGAAGGGAAAACAAAGGAAGCTCAAAAAGGTGAAAAAACCCAGCCGGGAACATCCTTCCACATAAACTCTTTATTTCCTGGTTCTCAGCTTAAAATGTTTTTCAAGAGGGAGACTGAAACTATAAAAAGGAGGGGGGAAAAACCCCAAGGGACCCGACTCTCTCTCCCCCTATCCATCGCATTCTCCGCACCTGAGAAGACAATAGGAAACAGCTGTTGGACTTTGGGTGGGGGTGGGTCCCGACCTGGAAAGTTTGGTCAGTAATCTTGCTGGAAGCATGAGAAATTTTGCTTGAATCTAATATAGTTTGTTAAGTTGAGCACTAGTAACTGTTTTATCTTTATTTTTCTTGTAATCATTTCTGACTTTTATATATCTTTACTTGTACTCAAAATTTCTCTCTGTCATTAATACACTTATTTTATTATTTCATCTGATCCAGTATGTTTAAGTTAAAGTGTCTGGGTAACTTCATTTATCATGATAAACAGTGTATATTATTCCCTTAAAGGAATAATGACTGTAATATTTCTGGGCTGTCTGGGATCGGGCTGGACAGGACAGGACATGCATTTCTGGGGGAAAGTCTGGGACAGAGAGTGCATTGGGGTCACCCTGCAGCATAACCCAGGCAGGTGAGAGCCAGGGTGTGACTGGCAGGCTGCAGTTACACAAACACGCCTGGAAGTGCCCTGCATGCTGGTGGGTGGTTGTGAGCAGTCCATGTTAGAGGCTACAACTGCCAGGCATTGCAAAGCACTCCAGGTTACAGAGCCGGGATGACACATCCCCCCCAGTGGTCTGGAGCATAGCCTGGTATGTCACAGCATCAGAGTTTCCTTGAACCAATTCATGTACTCAGTATCCTCTGGGCACATCTGGCTATGCCTTTTAAACCTCGATCTCCAACACACACCCAGAGACCTTCACTAGTCAGTCTGGAACCTTGCCAGGCCACAAACTGAGCTGTAAAACCAACCTGAACTTCTCAGAACAAACTTCTTGCTGACCAAAAACAACCATTCCTGAGGCCATACAGATTATAAGAGCAAGTTGGGGGAAGATACTGACTGCAGACAAAGAGCTTGACACCTCCCCAGTAACTTGGAGCAATATGGGCCATAACAACATTTCACAAGCCTTCCTCTGCCAAGAAAGAGGGATGGTAGCAGTTGGAACCCTTTCCACTCCTTGCAGGAACGTGGGCTGCAGATGTCCTGCGCCCGCTCCTGCACACGTTTCACCTGGGAAATACTGACCAAAGGTGCCGGAGATGCCTTCATTCCGTGGCTCCAGTGAGGACTCCTGGGACTTGATTTTATTTTTAATTTTCTTCTTTTTCTTCTTTATGCTCTGCCCTGGATTAAATGAAATGAAGTTAGATTTAACATTTGGACAAGGATTTTTTTTGCGGTCATCACGCTACCTGGGAAAACTCTGCCCAACAGCTTTCTGAGAATATCAGTATTTTCCTCCCCATTCTCACATCACCACCTGCCAAGGAGGGCAAAGATGTTCTGTAAAGATCTCCCATCTCTCCCCCCCCCCCATCATTTCTGCTCCATGCCGCTAATCTAAATTCCAAAAACTCACTATTTATATCTGCAGTACCTGACAGTTCTGACCCAGTCTTCACTTATCGAGCAAGTTTATTTATTAAGGCACCAGAGTTTTCAAAATCTATGTTAAAAACATAACTTTGAGAGCCTTTACAGAGCAGGTTTATTTCTATTACCACTTCCTATCTCCAAGGGTTAATAACACAACTGAGAAAAATGTCCTGTTAACACGGTTAGCAGATTTTCATAGCCTGGTTAGATATGCTATTACAGGACCATGTGAGTGCCACTTTTCTGGAAGTCCATAAAAAATGTAATCTGTTCTTCAGAATAGTTACCTGTGCCATCCCACTCCATATGCACTGCATAGTTCATGGGGGGTGGGATGTGACTTCCTACTGTAAATGCATCCTCTTTTGATAAAATATTTTAGAACATGAGCTAAGTTTGAAGACTTATGAAATACCCGTATTGTGGATTTAAAAATGGATTTTTGATCCAATAAATCAGATCAACCCCACAGATGCCTTTTTGGTTAAGAGCATTTAAAAAACACAACCCTGAAACTAATAACCCCTGCTTAACAGGCAGTGGCGAGAGGTAAATAGCAGGTCCCCCAAGGATCTGTATGGGGACCTGTGCTATACAACATATTCATGAATGATCTGGAAAAAGTGGTATATAATGAGGAGGCAAAGTTTGCAGATGATAACTAGCTTCAGCAATTTTGTAAGTCCAAAGCAGACTGCGAAGATTTACCAAGAGGTCTCACAAAACTGGGTGACTGGGCAACAAAATGGCAGATGAAATTCAGTGTTGTTAAATGCAAAGTAATGCATATTGGAAAATGTAATCCCAACTATACACACAAAATGATGGGGTCTAAATTAGCTGGTACTTGTTACTCAGGAAAGACATCTCGGCATCACTGTGGATAGTTCTCTGAAAACACTGCTCACTGTGCAGCAGCAGTCAAAAAAGCTAACAGAATGTTAGGAACCATTCGGAAAGGATAGACAATAAGACAGAAAATATCATAATGCCACTATATAAATCCATGATATGTTCACACCTTGAATACTGCATGCAGTCGGTCACCACATCTCAAAAAAAGATATATTGGAATTGGAAAAAATACAGAGAAGGGCAACAAAAATGATTAGGGGTATGGAACAGCTTCCATATGAGAAGAGATTAAAAAGACCGGGACTGTTCAGTTTGGAAAAGAGACACCTGAAGGGGGATATGATAGAGGTGTATAAAATCATGAACGGTGCAGAGAAAGTGAATAAGGAACTGTTATTTACCCCTTCACATAACACAAGAACTAGGGGTCAGCCAACAAAATTGACAGGCAGCAGGTTTAAAACAAGTAAAACAAAGTCTTTCTTCATACAACACACAGTCAACCTGTGGAACTTGTTTTCAGGGGACGTTGTGAAGGCCAAAAGTATAACTGGGTTCAAAAAAAGGATTAGATAAGTTCATGGAGGATAGGTCCATCAATGGCCATTAGCCAAGATGCTCTGGGTGTACCTACACCCCTGACTGCCAGAAGCTGGGACTGCACGACGGGGGATGGATCACTCAATAAATTGCCCTGTTCCGTTCACGCCCTGTGAAGCATCTGGAACTAGCCATTGTTGGAAGACAGTATGGCTGTTCTTATGCTTAGCATGTGGCATTCAGGGGGGTAGCTACACACTCACTAGAGAAGAACAAGCTCCACATGGACCAGACAGTGGCAGGCTCATTGGCAGGTGGCCTCACCCCAAAGCTCCCAATGCAGGTTCACTTAGAGGTTCAAGTTTCACAGACCCTCTGCAGGTTCCTTAGCTACTGCAGTAAAGCCTGATGGGGAGCTGCTACCACCTGCTTAGTACAGTGGTGGCTGCAGCACAAAGATTTCTCAAGTCCATGGTGAGGAAATGGGGAACAGGAACTTCCTGATACCACTACAGGATTTTGGGGATAGTGCAGCTACTAGGTGCCCCTGCAGGATTGGTAGAGAAGGTCACCAACTCCAGGAGACAGGGTTGGAATCAAGCCACCCATCACCACCCACCATCTGAAAATAACATGCAAGGTGACATTTCCCATGTGATAGCAACACCCTGGATGGAGTGTCGCTGAGGTACATTTGTGGACCTGCACTCATTTGCAGATTTAGTTATAAACTGGACCATTCTGACCTTAGGTGGGTGCTGGGTTCTAGATGAACTTTTCACACAACCGTAGTGTTTACCTGTGCAAGATGTGCTGTTCCAATTCCCCAGGCAGCACCTGTCTGCCTGTGGGGCTGGAACCTGTCTCCAGTCTGATCCCTGCTAATATGGTTACCTGCAGGGGGAGTTGTCGTCTCCGTGGGGAGCAGTTTCTCCTGGCCAATTCTGTTGCTGTGGAGAAGCCCAACTGCAGTATTTGCTCTGTTCTCTCCTCCCCATGCTTTCCCTTTCTCTTCATCAGCCATGCACCCAGACTGTACCGCCCCTTTCTTCTTCACCTTCACTTTCTTTTTCCTTCTCTTGGGTACCTTTGGGCCTTTCTCCTTCTGTGCAGGGAAGAGATGGGGAAAGACCATTGCCAGAGGTCTGTCCCCGTTTGGCAGGGACAGTCACAGGAACAGCTATATTAAGGGGTGAGGAATCAGTGGGGGCTGGTTACCTGTGGAAGGATGTTCTGGATGGGTTGTAGTGGTTTGTACTCCCCTATCTTAGCACTTCCTTCTTGAGAACTCTCTCTTCTGGCCAGCAACTCCCTAGGGACAGAGAAGCACATACAAGAAATTAACAAAACACACAATTCAACACACACACACACACACCGGATTTTTCCTCCCACAGGCGCCCTTAGCTGCCATCCCTAGAGCTTATCACAGCTCTGCCACCCCCTGCTGCCCAGCTGTGGCAAGGAAGGGGACACCACCAGCCAGCAGGAATTCAGAGCCCAGAGTATGGATGCCTCTGAACTCCAGGCCTGAAGCGAAATCTTGTCCCCAGGGCTCTTGCCCCGCAGGAGTAGTGGCGCTGAGGAGCTGAGAGGCTCGTTCTACAGCATCCTCTCCTGCCAGCCATGGAGCCAGTCCCAGGCCACTGCTGAGCATCTGACAAAGAGCCCCCGATACACCAGGGGGCACTTCTGTCAGCTCCCAACAAGTACCCATCACTTCCCCCGCATACAGACCTGCAGCAGCCACACCTCGTGCACTCAGCTCTTACTCCCCCAGGTTTTATCAAAGGCCCCATATACTTAGTTGCAGGGGGCCCTGTCCAAAAATTCTCTCCCCCCAGCTGGAGACAGGGAAACCCCTCCTCCCACCCCATTGTCACCATGCCAGCTAAAATGGCCACCTCTCCGATGCTCCCCGTTGGTTTGCATACACGGGCTCAGTCTCGAGGAACCAGGGGAGATGCTGGCTCAGCCCCTGCTGGGCGAGGGGGATGCACGAGGAAGTTTGCAGTTCACTCTGAAATTGTGAGGAACGGCGTGGGTTACTGTGTATCTTGAAGACCCTCTTGGATGGGGGCAGTGCTATAATTACAGAGCTCAGCGCAGCACTTTTCATTGCCGTGCAGCAGCGTCCTGGAGACTGGATTCTGCTCCCATTTTCACTAGTGTAACTCCTTTGGCTTCACTGGAGTTATTCCTGACTTACACCAGCATACGGAGAGGAGAAGAGTGAGAAATTGCTGGCTGTGGGGATGTGGGCAGCCTTTGGCTTTGAAGGAAACTAAATCCCCCTCCTCTAGGCTTGCTGTCTGCACCCTAATCCACAGTGGAAATACACTGATGTCAGACCAAGGGCAGGGCATGGCCAAGAATATTAACTCTCCATAGAGCAAACCTCTCCCCCCGTGTCTGGCTGCGGGCCTGCGCCGCTCTCTGGGGAGCCTCTTGCTCCCTGGGAGCCGGCTGGCTGGGGCTGTCTTCTTGCACCCGGGCACTCAGGACACCGTAGTTGACGGCAATAGTGTGCAGGAGCCAGCGGAGCCCCTGCAGGATGGTCCGGGACTGGCTTTTATGGAGACTTTTGGTTGCTGAAGATGGCTCCTGCGGGCAGAGAAAGGAGGAAGCCTGAGTCAGCGTCTGCACCAGCAGCATGACAGCACAGCAGCGAGGAGGAAAGCTAGCAGAACAACTGCCAAGAGCAGCTCACCACAGCGAGAAGGCCAGTCCGACTTCTACCCGTGCCAGCAGGGGGAAGGCCCCGTATGGCTCACTGGCACAGCTGCTGCTGTAGCCCACAAGGGTCCCAGATCCAGGGTAGCAAGAACGTGCAGGATACACATCCCTGATTGCCCTATTATGCAAAGGATTAAGTCGGCTCTTGTGTCTGGCCCTCAGGTTGTAGGCCTGGGGCCGTACCGTCAACTTCTCTATTTGAGAGTCACTGGATGGGCATGTTGGGGGAAATCTGCTGAGTCCTTTGGCATGAGATGGCCTGAATGGGAGAGGGTTAGCAGGAAATAGCTGCCTGCTTGCAAAGCATATGGAGAAGCCACTCACAGGCAGCATGGGGAATCCTGGTCCGAAAAACCCCACAGGCCTCCACCAACTAAGCCAAAGGACAGTCTCAGTTCTAGCAAGGTTTCCTCTGAGGGCCTCCAGCCACTAGCAGATAACATGGTCACACACTTGAACAGGTCCAGTAGAGGACACTGGTGACAGACACTTACCTGTTCATGTCATTCCCCTTCCACCCAGTGGCATCCTAATCTCATCCCCACCCCCGAGCTGTCTGCTAGCCACAAACCAGCCTGAGTGCTGTGGATTTGCTTAGAGATTAAGGGGTTTGGACCTTATTTTTATTAGGCTGTCATGGCCCTCACCGCCCTTTGGGAGAATTGGGGCCTAATTGGTTCATAAGGACCCCATGGGCTACACCTGGGAGCAGCCACGTGCTGCCCCTTTAGCTAACAAGCAATGGAGCAGCTGAGCTAGAGTGGCATAGAGGAAAAGTTGCATAGAAGGAAAGGAGGGAAAAAGGAGCTCTCCCTAGAAAGCTCTAGCTGCTGCAGGCTGGGAGGTGCTCCCAGGAGGTAGTGCAGCCCTGTGTGGGGTCAAGCCCTGGCTTTACAGTGAGTCCTCAGAGAAGCATCAGGACCCCTAGAGAAGGGAGACAGTGGCAGAGCTCCTGTCATCAGACTCTGGGAAGGGAGCTGGTCTAGGCCTTCTGACCAGAGAGTCTATAGGTAAAAACTGGATCCTGGGAAGGGAGTAAGAAGGCAAGAGAAGAAATCCCCAGGGAACAGAGTAGACTCTCTTGGGGGAAGTCCTGAGTTAGGGCCTACAATGGATAGAAGAGACCCTTAGGGAGCAAATTAGGCTCCTGTGAGAGGAGTCCTGGGATAGGGCTTGTAAGTGGGAGACTCTAGAGGTAACCTGCAGAGTCCCTTGCAGAGGGAGGCCGCATGGATAATCTGCTGGAGAAGAAGTGGGTGTTTGTTTGGTCTGAGAGGGGCTGAAGAATTATTCCTTTGGATTTATTAGGACTTTTTGTTACCCAGGTAGGGGTTTGGACTTTGTGACTTGGCTGGAGGGCTGAGCCACGCAAGACTTGGTGAGAGGCCAACGTCCAGCAGTAGGCACGGGGATGAGGACCCCTTGCAGCATTGCACCTTGACCTAAGGGGATGTATACCCCCTTCCATAGGCCAATGCTTCTCAGCAGCTCCCTGTTAAGTACCAGTGATGGGATACTAGATAAAGAGCAAATAACCTCCTTTAATGTCCTCACCATTGTTGAGGTGGTAGCATAAAATGAGGAGAAATGTATATAACTCCCCAGGGAACCTTTGCTTCTGTATCTACCACTTTCATAGCCCAGCACTTCATTCTGTGCCTGACTGCTGGCACTGATGCGGAGATGCTTATGGGGCTATGCATCTTCCTCCTCTTGCACCCCCACATGCCCTGGGAGCTGTACAAGGGCCCATCACTCCCCCTACTCAGCATGAGGCTCTGGATGAAGGGCCTCTCCAAAAATACTATGGCCAAGTTTTTCAAAAGTGGCCACTGATTTTGTGTGGCAGCTTAAGCCATTTAGCATGGGGGTGGAAGTTCGTCAGAGCTGTGGGTGCTCAGGCCCAAGGTGTCTCCAAGTTGGGTTCCCAGAAAATGAACCACCCCAAAAATCACTGGGCACTTTTGAAAGTGCTGATCTGCATGTTTCAGCTGCCCAAATTTTCTCCCTTCTCCGTAAGTCCCTTTGACTCTTGTGGCAAAAGACACACAGCATAACACGTTCCCTGGAGCTGTGATTCTTGTATAAGCATGAAGATGAATTAGGCTCTTGGAAATGGAGCATTTGGCCACCAGCATCTGAGAATGCATGAGACAGGTCAACAAAGAATGATCGGATTATCTTCCTGATGCAGTGATTTTCTCCACACCCTTTGGGTCTCATAGGCCAGGGCTGCTGGAGGCACTGATATGAGCTACATCGAGCTGGGCAAGCCCTTCTCCCACTTACGATGCGGCACAGCGACTTGTTTTCATTCACAAGCTTCTCCAGGGACAGGCATTCGATCAGCTCACATGGGAGGAGGGCATCCACCTTGTCCTGTTTATTGGCCAACCTGGGATCATGGATGCAGCGATGTGAAGGGAGGAAGGAGAGAGAAGGATGAGACCTCACTGGCCAGCATAGTTCCTGCAGTAGCTAAATCTTTTTGTTCTTCTTCAGCCTTACTCCTGAGGGGAAGTGGACTCAGGCGAGTGCTGAGGAGGAACTCGTCTGCATGATTTGGTAACCCTGCAGTTTGAGGTTTATTCAAAGGCAACATGGGCAAAATTCCAGAGACAGCCAGCGAGTTTCAGGTATGAACTTGTGGGAACTTCCCAGGGCCTGGTTCAGCCTGGGCTTTGTGACCATCTGTCCTAAGCTCTGGGACAGGATCAAAGAAACCCACCGAGTTCAGTCTCAGAAACTCAGAGGCAGCAAGAAGCTTCACTTTGGGGTTGGCAGAATCTGGCAGCAGCCCCCAAAAGTTTCCCTAAAGGCCTGGCAGGTTTGGGGTTTAGTTACACAAGCTTCTCATCTCTAGAATGGAGGGGCCCATGTGAAAGTTCGGGGCCGCTGAGGCAGAGGGATGCGATCCACAGGGACAGGAGAACTCCCAGCTGGCTCCTCATTCTGAATGAAGAACCGTGGCTGGGGTTTGCGAACATTCGCTTCACCCCAGGTTCAGTCCTGCTCCTGAGCCCTTGTCCCCACCCTTCCCCTATGCCCCACTGCCTGTTCTGCCCCAGCTCCCTGCTTCACAGGCAAACTGCCTTGTCCCATCCTTCCCTGCAGGGCAGATCCCAGGCCAATGGAACGCCAGGGACTGGTGGAGACACTATGAGACAGGACTGAGGGACTGGTTCCAAAATGACGAGAACAGAATTGCGTAGCTGGGTTTTCCTTTCTGCACCGTGTCCTCCAGGCCAGTTAACACTCAGAGCACAGAGAGACGTATGGGAAGCGTCCCATCACCACAATGCTTGGCGGAGTCCCCTAATTAAGTTGCACCTGTCTCATTCCTTTGCCTGTTCAGCCTTCCTAAGATGACCCAGCATGATCCAGTAACTGCTGAGTCACATTAAAAACCCAGATACACCTTAACGAGACCCAGTGGCAACCAACAAGACTAAACAGATGGACTATCTGTTCTATGTGGGAACCAGTGAACTCCCTGCCCTCTACTCTATTGTCTCTCCACTCAGTTTAGATTGACAGCTCCATGGAGCTGGGACCTTCTCCTTTATGCATCTGTAACGTGCCAAGCATATCTCTGTGCAACATAACTAATGATCATCACGAAGGCACCCTCTACCCCACAGAGGCCACGAGAGAAGTGGGGGCTGCAGAACTCTATTTTTACTCAGTGCTGGTCTCAACTGCACTGTGCTACCAATCACCCCACCATCCCTAACCCAAAGGTACAATCCTCTTTTGGATTAGAGGGTAATTCAGCTTCCTTGTTCATTGCAATCCTGGGTTCCTCTCATCCAGCTGTTTCAGCACTGGGATCCCCAAGACATAGCCCATGAGGTTCCTGCCTGGATGCACAGCAATCCCATTTACTGGAATGGACAATGAGCATTTCAATGCAAGGAAAGACAGGCTTACAGTAACAGGGGCTTCCCTGAAATCCTAGGGTGAGACAGAAGACGGCCCAAGGTCCTCCTGGCCTCTTCCATCCGCAGCACATCGCTCGAGTCCAGAACAAAGATAATCCCGTGAGCATCACTGTAGTGGTTACGCCACGTGGCCCGCAACTGCTGCCCCCCAGGTAGGTCAACAAGGGAGATGTCAAACCGGTCCACCCTGAGCTCTGTCTGGTTAGGCTTCGTGGTGGGGAGCCCCTCGCACGAGAGCACTGCAGAGAGAACAGCAACCACAGGAAGACACACGTAGCCCCTAGACAAACACTGCCCATTATTATCCCTTGTTCCCATGGTTTATAGCATGGATCTCCTGTATTAGTGTTAACTCCCTTCAGCTACATTCCTGTTCTCATTGAAGGGGGATACACTGGCAATTCTGGGAAGTCCCAAGAGTACATTGCCTAGCTATGGACGGCTCAAGGAGCTTTATCCCAGGACCTTAGCTAGCAGGGGTTAAAGAAGGGTGGTCCAGTTGACTAGGGCACTAGCCTGGGAGTCAGGAGAACTAGGTTCAATTCTTTACTCTCCCACCGATGCCTGGTGTGACCCAGGCAAGTCATTTTGTGCCTGCATTCCCCACCAGTAAGATGGGCATACTGGCACTGCCCTACCTCCCAGGAGTATTGTAGGGGGAACTGCATTACAGAGCGGAAGGCACTTGGTGATGGGGGCCAGTTAAGTAGCTTAGGTGTGTTAATCCTAGAAGTGGGTTCCCTGTCGGTGTTGGCTGTTTCAGATTGATTTTCTGTCTTAAAGTAGGTGATTCAAGCAGGGATTACGTGGGTCTTGGTCAGCATCATGACTGCAGGCCACTGCAGCACAAACACCGTGCTCTGGGCCACCCCTTGCTCAGAAATCTAGCCTAAATCCTGGCAGATTTGGCCTTAGGACATGGCCAGGGGGAGAATAGCCCCACCTTGTTTCCTACAGTACAACAACAGGTCAGGTTAATCTTAGCAGCACATTTCTTAAAGCAATCACGGCTCTGTGGATTGTTTTGGAATGGCCAAATTGCTCGGCAGGAATGGGATTGGGGTCCTTGGATATCCCAGCCATGTTTCCCCCTGGGTGTAACCTGAGTGCATAACCCAGCACTGCATCTCTGTGTGTGTGGCTGTTTAAATCCCCGTTGTGTGGCAGGGGCTATTCCACACACTCCAAGTCTAGCTGTGCCATACTCTTCGCCTGTACCCCGTGTAGCAGCCTGCCTGCTGCAGTGAATTCAGATCTCTGCTGCTCAGCGGTGGCTTGGCACAGACGGTGAGTGATGCAGACTGGCCAAGTCTGCATTCCCTAGTTTGGACTCAGGTGAACAGCATCAGCTACACAAAGTTACCGAATAGAAGTGAGAAAGTCAGACCCAGCTACCATGGCATAAAGACACTGTTAGGATCCAATTTTGACTTCACAGGGTTATTGCGATGCTGCCTCCTGCAGAGGAATAATTGGAAGCACAGGAAGCTTTATCCTCTCAGTGAGGGGGAGATTTGAATTTATTTGCAAAGAACAAAAACCTCTTTGCCTCTGGTGTCATGTCAGCTCCACTGAGACTCAGGGCATGCCTACGCTGCAATCAGAGGTATGTCCGCAGCACAGGTAGACACAGCGGGAAAGTGGGGACAGGCGGCAGCACAGGCTGTTCAACCCTGCCCAAGACCCTGGCTATGTCTGCAAGTTGCTAGTCCATGCTGCTGCCGGTGGCTTTATTGCTGCTGTTATTGGAGCTAGCTAGACCAAAGCTAGCTCGGGAACGTCTACACATGCTGCAGTCTCACCTCTGACAGCAGCACAGACATCCTCAGCCTCCAGCAGTAACTGGAGACAGCTGGCTCCTCACCTCTCTGTATCTCCATTATGAGGGAGGTTTTCCCTGTATTGTCCAGGCCCACGACAAGGAGGGTCACTTTCCTGGTGAGGAAGGAAAACAAAGTTAGCCTGCACTGAGGAGATATTTTCCACTCCAAGCAACCCTCCGACTTGAAATGGTCACCAGCCACCATCTTGTGAGAAATTATCCTAAAAGCTCATCGGGTCTAGTTCTCCCGCAATAATTCCCTGAATTCATGCGGTTACAGCAGGGAGGAAGTAGGCCCTTTGTGGACATAGTGTGAATAACCGATGATGAGGGCAGAGTAAGACAATAACACAGAAAAGACACCCAGATCACCTAGTCTGTTCCCTAGGGGCCAGCACAGGATTGTCCTCTGCATCAGGGTTCTCTTAGCTTGGGTTCCTTCCCTGGAAGGAGGCCTCTTGCCACAACCTGGAGAGAACCCTTCCCAAGAACCAAGGGTCTGCAGAGATCTGCCTCCTGCAGCTCTCCTCTGCGGACTCCGTACAGCTCCTGACAGTCTGGGCTTCCTGACCCTGCCTGGGAGTTCCCTGCCTCTTGCAGCATGCCTGCCAGGCCTGCCCCCACTCCATTGCTAGTTCCTGCCTCTAGGAACCACCTCCACTGAACCCTGGTAATCCTTTATCAGGCTCATTAGCTCAACAGATGCCAACCAGCCACTTAGGGATTTAATTACTGCCAGCAGATTTGGGTTGGCTCATTCTGCCTTACAGGAGCCTGTCACAGATAGCTGGTCCCTGACTCCCTCAAAAATGCCTGTCCCTGTGACAGAGCCTCTCTTTCCCTGGATCCTCCCCTTACATTGCTGTTTACATCAATGCAGAATCCCCATCCATCCTGAAAGAGTCGAAACTAGGGTATTTAAGGAATGGGGGTAAGGAGCACCAGGACTGTGCCCTGATAAAGTTCTGCCCCCAGGCATCCATGCACACATGGCACCCTGAACACAGGAATGCCTGTCAGATCCACTTCTCCTTTCGTGCAGTGGGTGCAAGATGCAGCAATGCCACTTCCCCCCACGATGCCGAGACCTGTGCCAACAGCCACCTAAACCGGGGAGCTTCCCCCTCCTCTTTTACTCTTTTTTACTATTGTCCCAACAGACAAGAAAATTCCAAAGTCCTGAGAGCAATGATGAGCTGGAGGGGGCTCGAAGGGACTCCTCCTTTTAGTTCTGCCACTAATTCTGAAGGAGGTTTTGGCTGATTCCCCTGCCTCTGCTGGAGTTCATTCTCTCACTGGACACTGCTAACCCCTCCCCACCCAGCCCTGACAGAGATTACTTACTCTTGGGGCTCCAACACCCTGTTGAGGAGCTCAGTGTTTTCCTTACTGATCGCCTAGATAGTGCCAAATGACAGATATTTTCCAAAACATTCCAGGAGAATCCTAGTCCTCCACATTCAATTATTGTATTAGTCCTGGTTCTCCTGACCCTGCACCTTGTGTTGCCATTAACACCTCTGCAAGGCTGCCTACAAACCATTCCTGCTGGTGTGTGGGAGTGAAGCATTTTGATTTGGAAGCATTTTGCATCCACTTTGCACAGGTGTCAATAACTAGACATGGTGCCAGGCAGAGGAGAATCTGGCTCAAAGAATTGTTGCCCCTGTGGTGAGCAGTAGCATGGCTGGGGCTTGCACATAGGCTTTCCCCAGGAGGAGAAAGCCATGGATGTATTTTATATGTAACTTGCTTTATTTACACTTGCTTCACAGCTCCACTAAAGAACCTGCAACAACAACACTAATAAGGACATTTCTTCAGAGATTGACCATTTACTCACCCACTAAGAAAAAGAACATGTAAGACAGTGTGTAACAATGCCACCTGGTGACCCCTGCTGTAGCAGTCTAAACGTCTCTAGCAAAGTGCAGCTTCAAAAAAGTGTGTTGGTCCAGTGCAGCTATCTCCTTCTATGACTAAGAGGGCGTAATTTTGTTTAAATGTGAAAACGAATGAATTGTTTCCCCAATGCACACACATCCCAGTAACACATGATTCATCACAGACTAAAGGGACATTTCTGTGGGAGCCCGGTGTTGAAATAGTGGTGGCGCATCATTGCACTATCACTTGCATTTTTTAAAGCAAGAATCCCAGAATTCCTAATACCTATCACAAAATGCAGCTCTCACTAAAAGTAATGGGCTGAAATTGAGAAAAGGCTGACTAGCAGAGAACATTTCCTGGCACCAAGGTCTATTCCTTTAGGGGTGCTAGTCCCCAGTGTAAGTGGTGAAAACCTTATTGCTTGGTCATTTTAGCCTAAACTAGACAGAACACTGGACAATAGAACTAGTCTGAAAAACTTCAACAGAACCATTTCCCATCAGAAGATTCAATTCCATCTAAATCAAAACGCTTCACGAAATCATATGCGTTCACTGAAACTTCATTTCAGGGAACATTTTTTGTTTTTTTCTAACCAAGATAAAACATCCCTTTCCTTCTTTTTCTGAACTAAACATTTTCATTTTACATTTTTTAATAACTTTGTTTAGAAAATTTATTATTTTGTACTAAAGATTATAAAATAAAAAGTCAAAATGGAAACATTTTGATTTGGTGGACAGGAAACATTTAAATCAACTTGAAATGAAAATTTTTCAGAGTTTTCTTCTGTGGAGAATTCTGAAATGTTCCAATTTGAAACAAAGCCAGATTTTGAAATCCTTTGCGAAATGGAATTTCTGTCCTGTGCATGCCTACATACCATAGGGAAAAGCCTGCTCGGGGCAAGAGCAAGAAAGAATCTTTAAATCTTTTCCCATCTGGTTTTCCATTTAATATTTTTCTTTATTGATTTTAAAGTATTTTAACAGGAACCCTATTCTGATAGGTAAAGTAAAGAGCTTGGAGACACCACAATGTCACACAATGCAGCACTCTCCCTCTGTGACTACACAGACAGTCCTATGGGCTGGAGAAATGGTGCTCTCTACAGGCACCAGGCAGCTAAAAGGGTTTATTAAACAATCACACTAAGGGCCAGAATTAGGGCAAAATTCTTCAGGGTGCAGGACACTGTACAGATCCCCATCCCAGACAAAGCAAAGGGTCAGACATCCCACCAGCCCCTTCCCGAGAAGTCACAGATTGATTTCTAATGTAAAGCTGCAGGCAGTTAGCATGCGAAGTGTCATAATGCAACTGTGCCCCAGGGATTTACCTGATTGGTTCCTGTATTGCCTTCAGCCACGACCAGCAGTGGGAGAGGAGCTGGAACATACTCTGCAGGCCCTGTGAAGAGAGGGGAGAGCCTCTCGCCTCTGTACCTAGGAATACCAGAGAAAGTGAACGGCTGGCTCTCCTTACTGCCATGCCAGCCAGCGCTGTGACCAGGAGTTGTCAACACGGATATAAGGACATAGCCACCAGAGACTCCAGTACTACTGCACTTCATCCTCCCAGCTATAACACTGCTCATTTCTCCATAACAACCACCCATAGGGCTGTAGATAACTCTGTATTGGAGTTTCTCAGGATCCCCAGGACCACCCCTCTCTCACACACACAAAGGCCTGGGCTCCCCCATCTCTTCAGGGAAGGGTCATGCTGGCCTGAAATTCCCCTTCTCTTGTTTGTGGGGGTAGCCGAGTCATGTTAGGATCATTCTCCCCTAAAATCTGATTCCTTCCAGCCATGTGCAGAAGGCTCAAAATGCCATGAGAAATAGTCTGTTAACTCTTTCAAGCAGGGACCATCTTTGTGGGGTGTTTGTACAGGTCCTGGTCCTTGAGTGGATCCCTGCGGTGCTACTGCAGTACAAATAATAATCCACTGGCTTTGTGGGCCCAAGTAGTTCAGAGCAGCCTCCAAACTTTGGGATGTTTCTCTGAACTGGACCAACAGCAGTTTGTTTATGGCCAGCCACCGCACACTGAGTGTCCGCCTGAGAAGACAGGATAGTAAATATTATAAACCAGCTCTTCAGATAGTGGTAATCTGTGACTGGGTTTAACTGGATTTTTCTGAGATGCTGCTACCCTTGCCCATTCTGCTCCTTCTCACCTGACCCCCGCCCCTCTAAACACAGGGCCAGATTCTCCACTGATGTTAATCACCATAACCCCACTGATATCCATCACTGATTTGCATCAGTTTATGACTTGACCTGACCCTATGCTGCGAGGAGCAGGGAGGTCTGAGGAAAGGGAAGAAGTAAGAGCAAGAGGGAAGGGTAACATCTAAGAAAATTAAACTCATAGAGCCACTCCTGCTCCATTGCAGAATTTTAAATAAAATGTGCTGTGAGCACAGAATAAGCAGACTAGCTGCAATTCTGTTTGTACAGTGCCTAGCAAAATGGGGTCCTGCCCAATGACTGGGGTTTCTTGGTGCTCCCACAATACAAATACAGGCATTTCTTAATAAACTATATGAACTATAATTTCTATGATATTAAACAGTCACTATAATAGTAACTCCACTGTCGCTTTACAGATCATTTCTCTTTCCTGACGAACAGCAGCGGATTCCTCACTTGGAACGTCCAATTGTGCACTGCAAGTGAAGCAAAGCTATTCATCCTGCTCACTTGCTGTGACACAGCGCAACTCCCATCACCACCAAACGGAGTTTTCAGTGATGTGCTGGTGAGACGCCTCAGGCACCAGATTCTGACACCCTTAGACACACTGAGTCCCCCTTGCTTGGTCTGCTCATGGAGAATGGTACGACTTGGTGTAAGGACATTGAAATCTGGTCTTAGGTCCCTATGAGGATGAGGAGAAAGACAAAGGCATCTTCTTTTGTGGTGGAGAACTCATTGCCAACTTTTCCCCCTCCCTGCCCCCAGGTGATGGGTCTAGGGATTTTTGAGGACCGCCAGGTATAACCATTCCCCAAGAACCCCTCAGGCACAACACTTCTGCCTCTAGCACGTTGCTTCCCTAGACAACCACCTGTTCTTGTACAGTAGAACCAGCCCTGGCTTCTGCCTCAGAGCCACAGCTAGACCCCTGAAGTTGAATGCCGCCATCTTTCCCTGAACTTTCTTTCAATGCCCAAAGAATGACTACAAACTCCCGGCACAGCCAACCAGGCCTGAAGAGAAAACACGCCCGCCCGCCCCCCCTCTCCCCCCCCAGCACCACCTTGAGTAATATTCCTGAGCCAAGAATCCCTGTGGAACTGAATCCCAGTTCCAGCCAGGAGACAAGACTGTCTCATGTTAAAGGAGTGCACGTCAGAGCCTCTCACCAGTTAGTCTCTGCTGTCCAGCTTCTGGTCACACTCTCCTCCTTCCTGCAGCATTCGGCTAAATCTAATCTGGATTTAAACTAGTCACTGCCTGTAGCCTTCTTAATCCCAGGATAGGTTCAGACCAGGAGATCTGTGCGTTATGGGAAATGTAGTTCGGAAGGCTCTGCCTCTCCTACTGTGTCTTACAAGGCTGGAGGAAGAGTGAATACTGCATTTCCTACAAGGCTATGTGCAGAGCCATTGGATAAAGTAGTAATCAGGTCCATCTCTGTTTTTAAATGGCTTGGAGAAATGGAGCACTCTGATTGGCCATCACAGTTTTCCAGGTAAAATAGTACTTGCTGTAACAGATCACCCGTCAGATCATTCTGGAGTTGGCCTAATCCAATTACTTCCAATCACTATTCATATCCCGTACCACCTGCAAAGAGCAACAGACATGTATGTGGAATCCTTTCTTGGGGGGGGAGTTGACTTTGCTGCCCTCCACTTATTAAATACAAGTTATAACTGGTTCTTGGCTCTTCATTATGAATTGTTTTTATTTAATACCTTTATAAGGCACCTACTGAGCAACATCTGAACACTCTATGATAAAGTCAGACACGTTATTCAAATCAGATCTACCAGCTTGAACAGACCACCAGCCAGAAGCAAAGGATCCAAACAGGGGAATACCCAGGAACCCACAGGCAAATAAACAGTTCCCCAGTGACATCAAAAAATTAAAGAAGGGTTAGATACTAATCAGTGAAGGGAGCTCAGAATACAGCAAGGGATTCACCTGCTAAAACACATGGCCCAACAGGGTGATCTGAAAGCAGCCAGCCGAGAATGCGTCATCCAGAGAATAGGGTGAGCCTGATCGCATGATTGGAATGCACCAGTCAGTAAGCGCAGCCCTGTGAGAGCCATTGTTCAAACTCACCGCAGTGAAGAAGAAATGGCTGCTTCATGGAATCGGACTGGGGAAGGCTGGCTGGTTCGGGTGACCGATAACTAAATCATATGCAGCCCAAGCTTGAAATGCCCAAAGTTGTTACCATCTGGCTGCTGTTCAGTGGCCTGTATGAAATGACCCTGGCAGATATCAGTGCAGTTCCTACTGAGTGAGTGTAGAGGTCACAAAAGCACCATCACATTTGGCACTAGCTGGCAACCTCGTCTGGTGCCCAAGCAGAGGCCAGCTGTTGAATAGACACGGAGCCTGAACTATGTCTGAGGCCCGCTGGCTGTACTGTGGGGGGGCGGATGCTGCCGTCACTCTTGCTGCATGTGTTCTGTGGATAAATGGACCGTCTCAGGCTTTACTACCGCCAATCTGGCACTTTCCACTGGACCCTTTGGGAAAGGATTAAAGCAATTTACTACCCAGCTAGGAGCAGCAGGGTCAACAAGAGAAGCTGGTGTTCCCTCATTTCAGATGGAAACCAGGGAGCACCACGGGGAATCCAGACCTGAAAACCTGACACAGGACGTGGGAAGAAAATCCTGAGAAGCACTACTAGGGAAAGCGATATTCAGGGGCAATCAGCCCATTGAATTGGCTGCAATCCTTGGACTACGTTACCAACTGCATAGGTGGAGCGGAAGCTGGCTCTCCAGGCTTCATGGCATAGTACACAGCTATGCACCAGACTGGTTCACAGTGTATTTAAAACAGAAGAGGGCATGGGTTGAAAGTTGTTTTCTAGGAATAGGAAGCACAGTGTGATGGGGCGGGCAAGGGTGATAAACAGGGAGCTTCTTGTTCCGCAACCCCCAGCCTCTTATCTCTCCCCACCAGGTTTCCTTTTGCCACACAGCCCTGCTTCCTGACCTTAAAACTATTATTCCCTCTACAGACAAAGGACCAGAGAAAACTCGAAGATGCAATTTTCCCAGTAGCTCAATTTTTTTGACAGAGCAGCAGGAGGGCACCAGAGATGCGGAAGAACCAAAGGAAGAGGACAGCATGAGGAAACTGAAAGGGATTTGGACTGGGTAAGTGGCTCCTACAGTGCAGTGTATGTGAGGGTCAAATAATAGAAAGCAAGCAGGACACAGAGCTGGAGACATGAAGGGGCACTGGGGAAAGATGGGAGAAGTGGGCAATACGCATTAGAAATCATCTGCATGGCATTCAGCTGAAAAAGCTCTGGACCATGTTACATACAGGGCTCTGAGAGTCCCGAGGCTATGGGGGAGTTTCAAATGGCCTCCCTGTCATTTGGAATATCAAGGGTAATCCTGGAGCCCGTTTTGTGTTAGGGAGGATGTTGCTGGGACTGACGAGGGGCCACTGAAAGGCTAGGGTTAGGGGGATGTAAATGATAGAGTTCTGTCAAAAACCAGACTGATAGAAGAAGGTCGATCTTGCAGAGAGAAGAAGGGATCAGAATGATACACATAAGTGGTTTAAAACCAGCAACGCTATTTTAAACTGCTGAGGTCAGCGGAGGTGGAAGCCGTGGATGGTGGGGAGCTTGAATTGTGTATACTGAGGTATGCACATTTTGATTTCAATGGGGCAATGCACCCGATGGCACCTGCCAGTTCTTTTATCTTCTCACCTCTTGTGAGCAGTTTTCTGTCTGCTCTGATATTAGTAACTGAATAGCAATGAGCCGGATCTGCAGCTGGTGTAATCAGCATAGCCCCAGGGAAATCCCTGGAGCCACACTGATTTATGCCAGCTGAGGCTGTAGCTCAATAACTTTTAGCACCTAGTGTTTTTGCTTTTCATCCAAAGATCTCATCAGAGGGCATGACACTAACCAGGCATGGTCCCTGCCATAAAGGGGGTATACAATAAGCCAGATGGCTAAAATGAGAAACAGGCCAACATGGAGGAGAGGGATGACAACAGAACCAAGGGAAAGGAGAAATAGTCACAGGTCAGGGCAACTGCATCTGTATTTCCTCTCTGTGCTCTAGCAAGGGCATCCTCTGTCAGGCTTCCAGCCATCATCTCTCTTGGGTGGAGACCCACATCTCTCTCCTTTCGATCAGGGTATCTCCAGGCTGCACAGTTCCCTGCCTGCACCGTGTTAGCCCCAGCCTAAGACAGTCTGAGCAGACCTGCTTGCTTTCTCTTCCAAGGTGGTTAACAGTGCAGCTGCTTGCAGTTATAACTACCATACAGCACTTCCTGTACAAACCTCTTTTACTCTTAAAGTAAAAGGCACTACAGAGAAAACATACCAAAAACAATAAACGAACTTACCTGCCTGCTAATAAACTTACCAGAAATTACCCCGGCATTAACATGGGCTATGGCTGGAACTCCCCACAGAAGGAGTATCGTGGTGGTTTCAAGTTCAGCTTCAGCTGAGAAAAAGCATACAGTCTTATGGGGCCTCGGTAGGCCCTGTCCTTCCATCACTTCCCTAATGATTGGGGCCCTTTGTGGACCAGGGGGTCCTGTCCATTTGCTGGATCAGAAAGAAGGCCCAGAGCCAGTTTAAAACCAGGCTATTTATCCTAAAGTCTTTTATCTGTTGGTCCTTGGAGAATCCAAGTTGAACCAGTACATGCATACTTCTTCAGGGGTGGCTTCAAAGGGCTGATAACCAGGGGAGTTACATTAGCATGCCCCTCCTACTAGAGAAGTTGCATACACTGCTATAATGCATACACAATTGCATTGTTAATACAATGGACACTAAAGGTATCAAATCAATCAATCAATTAGGTATCACCTAATTCAATACGGTTTAACTTAATTCAGTAAAGTTCATTCCGGATATTGCAGGAAACTCAAGTCTGGCACAGCTGCCCTGGGAGATTATCAGTGTTTGCGATTATGTGGGCTGATCCACTGGCGTGAGTAGTCACTCCACTGACTTCTTTGGGATGATCCTGGGGAGGAATTTGCATAATGGCTTTGGAGGTAATGGCCAGACTGCTGGCAAGGAGCAGTAGAGTGACTGGTGAGAGTACAGATTTCAGACTGCTAGTGCTGATCCAGGTGGAATTGCCTTACATCAGTGAGGCAAGCAGAGCAGGCCCAGAAGTCCTTGTTAATGTTTAATACCAACATGGTATTCAACACTGAAAACACAGAAACAAACAGCCTCAGACACAGCTAATGGAGCACAGTGGAAATCCAGAGCTGAAGAGAGCTTAAGGATTTGTTGTTTTCATATTTCTAATAAGCTTTCTTATCTTAAAGCACTGCAGGAAGTAGGACAAACTTTGAGATATGAGGCAGTGACACACTAATCAGCACAAGAGCAGATTTTGGGGAGGGAAAGACAACACTTGGGAACCAGAACAGGGACTCTAGGAGCACCAGGGCATGGAGGTGATAATGGGGCTACGTAGGGGCTAGTTGGTGAGGGTTGGGACCATCTTCATTCTCTTTTCGGCAAGCTGGACTCTGGCTGTAGCACAAAAAATGCATCTCAGCTTGTCCCTTATTAATCAAAGCTCAAAACAGGCATTTCTCTTTTGTAAACAACCCACCTGCTCAACACATACACAAGTTTGAAGACCATTGGTGGATACACGCTTCTTGCTTGCTTCATATGGTCAACTCCTGCAATTGTTTTATCCCCTGACCACTAATCTGCAAACTGTGTGTAACTCATTATATATTGGGTGTAGTGCAGGGTCCCCAGATCCCTTCCTCTCACACACCTTGCTGTGTGCCAGTTTAATGGGTGTAAGCACATTTACACATACATTTTCAGTGAGTGGGCAGATGGTTAATGAGTAACACAGGAAGTTTCCACAAGCACGTTGCTGCTGTACAGCACACATATACAAACACCCCTTGGTTGGGTAAACATCCACTAGGAACTCCAGCTGTTTCTTTCATGTTCCTCCTGGAGAAGGGACTGTGTACTCACCAACTGGGGAATGCGACACCGCCCTTCCCCACTTGCTGGCTCAGCCCCAGCGCAGCTGAAAGCGTGCAACACTATACTTCATGGGCTAGGTGGTATCAGCTCTTCCATTGTAAGAACTCTCCTTCTGAGAGGGTGATAACACATGGCTTCGGCTAGGACTTGACTGCAAGGATATATAGCCGATGTGTTGGATATTGTCACTCCCCTGGGTCCTTCAGGCCCCTCTTGCAGCCCTCAGGATCTTCCTCACACAGCTCCACTTCACAGTGCTAGTCTCTCTGGCATAGAGGAGGTTGAACCCATCACTGCTGCTCCTTGGATCTGCCAAGAGGGTTGTTAGTGAGCAATGTTAGGGAGAACCACCCACTTTCCCTCCACAGGGGAACAGGGGGGACTGAGCAGTTCACTGGACTCCCCTCAATTGACACTAAGGATCAGGCAAGTCTATAAAAGCCAGCTTCCAAAGGGAATACAAAATTCAGCTGCCATTACTTTACTCCTCCCAGCAGTGGGCCTCTCCTTATCACAGGCAGCTTGTTTTGGACTGTCTGGACCTGCCACAGGAGGATGAGAGGATTGAACTGAACCAAAGCTCTGATCTCATTTGAAAATAGTTTATATGAATATTAACCCTGATAAGAATAAAAATAATTTATAGTTTCCCCTTCTCTAGCCCCTTCTCTCCAATGGCGGCAAAGCGCTGTATAGACATTTGTCTATTTAGCCTCACCTCACACCACCTGGGCAAGATGGAGGAGTATAATTTATTTGAAAAGGGGACTACAGAGCTTGACGCCCAGATTTTCAAAAGTTATCACTGAGTTCAGGTGCCTCATTTTGAGATAGCTTGGGTCTCACTGTGAAAGGGGCTGACCACCTGCCGCTCCCACTGACTTCAACTGCTGTGTGTGGTTCACAGCGCCTTCAAAAATCAGGCAGAAAGTGTCTCAAGTTGGGCCCCATCAAACCAAAGCACCTGGATGGATGACCTCTTTTAAAGGTGTGACTGCAAGAGACTTGCCCAGAGCCCCGTAAGCTTTTGTATGCATGTGCACATGCATGCACGCCTGCAGTGGGGAATTCATGGCAAAATACACCACTTTCATCTTGAGGTAATGTGAGGGGAACCAGGCCAGCCTCTCTTCTGGCTCACTCAGTAGAGAACCCTCCTACAGACCACAAAGGGCCAGTGTGTCTTGGCTGCTTGAGTTGAGCCCAGATAAGCTAAGTTTGCTCTAATATCACCAGCAACCAAACAAAGCAGAGCAATTAAGGCAGGGCCAGACATTTAAAAAAACTCACTGAACTAGTTCCAGAGGGGTTGCCATGTTAGTCTGTTTTCAGCAAAACGACGAGAGTTCTGTGGCACCTTAAAGACTAACAAATGTATTTGGGCATAAGCTTTCGTGAATGCCCATGAGAGTTTATGCCCAAATAAATTTGTTAGTCTTTAAGGTGCCACAGAACTCTCGTTGTTTCACTGAACTAGGAAACACTTCCCCTTCCTGTATTGTGCATGGAGCATTCGAGATTTCAGCCACGGAAGCACCAGAAGGCCTGGGAGTTTGCAAGTGGTGCTATGTGCAGCTGGGTCATTTTTCAAGGGTTAACAACTTTACTGAACCCCTAGACTTATGAACGTTGGTACATGCTGTCATTTGCCGAGAGAGAGCGCTCTTTACAGTGCAACAGCAGAGGCATCCAAAGGAAAGAAGACAGACGACGTTGTCTAAAAATCCAACAAAACTTTACCGTGACCAGAGCCCTCCCGCAGCAACCTCCCCTAGAGCTGGTGACAGTGGCATGCCCCACTACAAGAACATTTTATTTCAATTCCCTTAGCCTCTCTTTCTCTCAAAGCACAGCCACCTGTAACCTAGGTAGTGCAGGCAGAGAAGCCAATTACAACAGGAACTAACTACATACACAAGCCACGTGCCTGATTTTTCAGAGGAGCTGAGCACCAACAGCTCGCATTGACTACAACAGCAGTACGAGTGGCCAGCATCTCTGAGGGCTGGGGACACCACTACCAAGCTGAGGCTAGGCGGGTCTGGATTCCACCCCGAACCGCACAGAAAGGCAGTATCGGGGGGGGGCAAGGTTACAGTACCTCAGAAGGGTGACCACCCCCAAGCACTGACGCCATCAGTCAGACCCTAAAATCATGAGACAACCTTCTAAAAATCGCATGACTTTTAAAGCCAGATAAAGCCCGTTGTTTTGTAGCCCTCTCTTGATTTTTTTCACCTTCGGGGGAAGCTGCTGCCCATCCCCAGTTTGTGTGGGATCCTCTCGGGATCAAAATGCAACCTTAAATACATTCACATGCTCAAACACGCACACAAGCCCCCCATCCACTGCTTGGCGGGAACGCCACTTACCCATTCCTATCCCATGGGACGTGGGGAGCTGCTATGTTATCCCCCTCTAGCTCCTTTCCTAGGAGACAAGACAGGCAGCTGCCCCACCCCCTCCGTGCAGGCTCCCACTCAGTTACATGCCCCCCACATTCACTTCCCTCCCTCAGTCTCTTGCCCATCACAGTTTCCTTCTGCTCCCCCTGCTTCCTGCATCCCCCTCCCCCGACCCATTTGTCTCCAACACTCGCCCCTGCCTGCATTCCCAGCACCTCTGTGTTCTCCTGTCCCCTGCCTGGCCCCACACAGTGACTAAGGAGCCACCACCTTCCCTTAGAGTGCCCTATGGCTTCAATCCAGTAATGGAACATGGTGGCCATTTTCGATAAGGACAAGCTGTCCCAAGATTGAAGGCAGATACCAGCAATTCATGGGACCCCTTAACCCTTCCCCCCAATCTTCGGAGACTCACAATAAAATCATGAGAGTTGGCAACTGACCCTAAAATTCCAGGACCAAATCCTAGTCCACTGACATCATCGGGCATTTTGCTACTGGCCTGAATTTGACCGACTGCTTCAGTCTGGGTCAGGTTACACAGTCCAACCTCCTGGCCTTGAGCCATGAGATAAACACCTCTGCCCAGCTTTGGTTTCAATGGGCCGTAGCTATTCGTGGCCACATTCTGCTCTCAGCTACCCCAGTGTAAGCCCGAGTAACTGGGGGGGAGGCAGTGGAGTTATTCCCGATTTGCTTTGGAGTGGGTGAAAGCAGAATGTCTTCAGCAGCCTCCAGGGAGAGGCCTATGGGCTTCAACTCTCCTCTATTGTAGGAGCTGTTCCAGGTTTCCTTGGTAACCGTTGCCAGGTGAGACTGGAGATAGAATTTAGTCCCCGGGTTGATAATAGAAGATGTTCCCCATTAGGGCTGTTACCAAGCTACACGCTGACCAAGAATCTAGTTTGACTGCTAGTGGGCGTCTCCCCCTTGTCACCGCCCACTATGTGATAGAATCAAAGAGGCACGTGAAGGAGCATGCTGGCACCGGAAACGTCAGGGGCTGTTTAGCTTTCAGCCCACAGGTCCTTTAAGAGTCGGCATGTATTTTAAAAATCTCAATGTACATGTGTGCAGTGCTGCATTCCCAGAGGTCCAGTGAACGAGGGGACAGCTGTGAAATTCATAGGACTGAGGAGGAGTGGTGAGTATGGGCAGGCACTAGCGATTTGCTCTGACATGGATTGCCTAGGAACAGTGAGTACTAGTTAGAATGGCCTGTTATCTGGGACTCGTGAAAACTGGCTAGGAAGAGTCCAATTTGATGAGAATTAGCTAGAACAAGACAGGATTAGCTAAGGTTGGGAAGGCTGGTTAGGGTTAATGAGGATTAGCAGTTAAAATCACTCAGTGAGGCTGGGGATTACCTGGCAATGATTAGTGATGATTATAGTCAGCACTGGGTAAGGATTTTTTAAGACTCAGGTAGGTCAGTGAAGACAACAAAAAGGAAAGGCGACCACTTAGCACTATTTAAAAATGTATTGACTGTATCCAGATCTGCTTAGTGGAAGAGTGAGATCTCTTCGCAAGGATCCACATAATACTTTCATGGGATCTGTAGAGAGCAGTGGGGATCTACTCACTATGAGCTCTGCTTGCTGTGTAGTGGGCATCTGGCAGGATTTCCTCCAGTGATTCTAATACTGGCAAAGTAGATGGCAGCTATAATGTTCAGAGGGAGACTTATTTTCTTGAAGTGCCTCTTGTAGTAAATGCCAACAAATCAAAGCAAAACTGTGTGGCAAATATGCGTGGTTAAATAGCACACTGTCCCTTTAAATTCCAGCACAGCTCTGGCTGCTAATGATAAGTCGGATAATGGGGGCTTTAGACTCTGAGAACTAATTACACACAAACACCACATGGTCTGACTGGAATCACAAGATAACTGCTGCCTTTCCAGAGCAAAATCAGATGCTGATGAATCAAGGGCCTTCAACAGCCTGATGCTAGCTGATGAGGAATAGCCTGATCTCGGGCTGTGGTCATAGGAGGAACATTGTCACTAACCCCCATTAGCTGGCAGTAAGTGTACCTTGCATGTAGCACTAGCTAAAGTTCAGCTTGCTATTGGAGACAGGCACCCTGTCCTGGGATACACGCCAGCTTGGCACTGGCACACTGTCAAACAGGGCTAACAGAGCTCTCTTTTCCCTTCAATAGCTTTTTTGAGACACTTTGGGAGGGCGGAGTTAAATTTCCCTTTTGAGCTCTCCTCACGCACATTGCAGTTCTCTTAACTACCATGGATGAAGGAAATCAGGGACCTGAAATCAAGTGCAGAGAGATAAGCAGCTTCCCATGGTATATTCATATTCAGTGTCTGAGAAACACAGCACAGACACTAGTTCATTCCTTATGAAACACAGACATTTAAACACACAGTGACGAGATGGGTAAGAAAACTGACAGGCCTGAAAGAGGTCAGGCAAACAGTCTTCAGCATGGGGAAACAGACAGCAAGAAGAGTAGATTGTTTCCCTTTGATTCCATTGGGATTTCCTGAGGGGCAGGCCAGAGTGATGACACCCATCTGGACTAGAGCGTCACACACTGAGGATGCAGGGATGATTGTTATGTGACTGACATACACAGATACTTGCTTGGGCTAGATTCAGTCGCAATAGGAGAATTAATTCCAACCCATGCTCCATGGAGAGGAGAGAATGTCCAAGCTATCCATTAAGGGCGGCCTTCAGTAAAGCTTGCAGTCCCATCTGCTGGGCAACTGGACTAGGTCTCATAGCAGTTTGCTGGTAGGGGATACGGACTTCCAGTTTTCTGACGCCATTCCAGGAGTTTTGTAGTGTATTTCAAAGAGCAGCGCCTGTTTTTCTGTGAGATGTTTGCTTTATACCCAGTTTTCGTGCTTGGCCTAAATTAAGACAGCAAGCCCATGACAGAGTCAGGACTAGATGCTTTCCTCTAGCTTACCATCTTCCCTTCAGCCAGTTGTCTGTTACCCTTTCTTTCCCATTTCCTACACAGGGAGAAGTTAGCGTGTAATTTCTCTGCGGTAGACACCACTTCACAGAGCTTCTGCTTTTGGGCATGGTGTATATCCCTTTTTTGATCATGGAGATTATGAGCAGCAGTACTGGACCTGAAGGGTTCCTGGGTATGAGAAGGTTAACTTCCACTCAGGCCTCGGTTCCTTCTATGGAGGCCTCCTCTGGCTGTTTGCAGGAATGACAATGGTAGCCAGGGAGGTTTCACACCATCAGGCCCTCTGGGCCCTGAACATGGGCGTGTACTTGGCACGGTTCACCCGACACCTGCTCCTATTGCGGCGTGAGGGAAACCCTGGCGCACATTTATCTCAAGTGCACCAGGTTGCAGCCCCTCTTCCGGCTCCTCCAGAACCTCCTGCTGAGGTTCTGGCTGCACTTCTCACCGCACCTGTTCGTCTACGCACACCCCATCCATGGCCACACAAAGTCACGGGACCTCCTCGTCAACCTCCTCCTCGACTTAGCCAAAATGGCCATCGACAAGACCAGAAGAGGAGACTGGCAGGGGGGGTGCTCTGCGACTGTGGGGCCTACTTCTGTTCCCTTGTGCACTAACGCATCCAGGCAGAGTTCCTCTGAGCAGCATCCGCTGGCTCCCTTGACATCTTCCGGGGGCAGTGGGCGCTTTCTGGGGTTCTCTGCTCAGTGTCCCTTTCTAGTTCCCTTCGTTTAAACCTGTGACCCCCACACCCCTTCCTGGTTTTTTTCATTAGTTGTCCCCCAAAATCAGTTGCATCCCAGGTTCAGTGACTCCTCCCCTTAGGCTGGGGAAGGGGCCTTTAGCAGTGGGTAGGGCACTTCCCAGGTTACAAATAATACAACGAGGTCATTCACAGCCACACTCAGGTTAGCTTCGTGCATTAACAGGGCCACCTAAAGTTAAACCTCCAGGGACCAGATGAATCTGTTAACTGAAGAGACAAACTCTTACTACCTGGTTTATTGTTACAGTGTCACCTGCTGCGTGAACTGGAACTGCAGCAAACTGGACAGAATTTGAATGAATTACAATAAATCCACCAAAATCATCCACATTTCTTGATTTCTTTTAAAAGGCAATTCAGCAAACAAGCAACAGTAAAACTTCTAATGCCTGAGATTTGAGAGAAGCAATGAAATCTCCATCAACATTACTGACTCTCAAATAGCCACATAATATTACCCAAGTGCACACCAAGATATCATCTGCTCAGTATCTAACTGGACACTGACCAGACGCATTTGGCGCCTTTTACATGGGTCCAGCCCCAATGCTGCAGTTGATCCATGGAGTCTCTGACCCCAGGACTCCATGAAGGGGTAAGGTTCTGCTCACACATACCTGATGGCAAGATGGAGGCCTAATGTTGTACAAGACAAAAGAGCAATGCAAAAGTCTCCAGGAAGCTGGAAAGAAAAATCACATCAAAACATTTTTCTAAAGCCATCCTCCTGTAGTGTATGTAACCCAAATATTGCAGCATTCTTTAGTGCAGGGAAACCCTGAGTTGAAAGCAAATGGAAGCAAAAGTAAAACTGACAAATCTATGCTGAAATGCAAAAGCAGCAAAAATCCAGACTCAGTTTAAAAAAAATTGTTCTGTTTTAGTTATCTACCACAGTGCTATTTTGCAAAATAAGTAAAGGGTTTCTGGCTTGCAAATGATTTTGAAGCCACCTTGTACCCTTAGTCACCAGTTTAGCTGGTCTGATCTCTTTAACTGTTCTGAACTCAGAGTTTAAATGTTGTTTTCCTTTGTTTGTTGAATGTTTAATTTGTTAATATTTGGAGATTCCCATTTAATCCAGCTCCCTCAGTCTGAGCTGCTTTTTGCTTCTTTTCAGGGAGTGAAAAGAGAGTTTCAAAACACACCTCCATCAGACCACATAGCCTTAGCTAAATATTTAACCATCCCGCAACACAATTTCTGTTTGCAGAGAGATTCCTGATCCAAAAGGTGGGGGGATGGGAAACCATAACTGTCTGTCTCTCCTTGGAGACCCAGCTGTTTCTACCCCTATTCATGACTATATTTGGAAAGCAGACAGTTTGTTTCTTGGCATGACCCAGTGATTTCCTCCAGTGGTAATGACTTCTTCCGGGTCCTAGTGCAGCAGTGTTTCCAGGCAGAGACACCAAAGAAGGGAGAGCAGCTTACTTTCAAGCAGCATGTGCTCAGCTCTCTGGTCTTTTAGCTCTTTAAGAGCAGCTTCTGTTTTCCATTTACAGAAGCCAAACTGGTAGGCCTGGAATATTTTGAACAGGAGATGTCTATGAAGGTGGAGTCTGCCCCCCCCTAAAATCTTCTCACCACATTTTATACAGAGGGAAAGTAAAGCTCATACAGAGAATTCTGTATTTGGGATTTATATTTAGGATGGGCAGTATTGCCAGTCCCAAATGTTCTGAGATCATCAGTCAGGGCCCAAAAACCATGAGGAACAAATCAAAACACATACACGTTGGATAACCTCAAGGGATAGAAACTTCCCCCCGGTAAATAAAAGCCAAGATTCTCCTATGATCATGAGACTGAGAAAAGGGGCTCTAAGTAAAATGCCAATAGCGTGAGATTTGTGAAAATCAAGAGAGTTGGCAACACTGGAAGGAGGATGGTCTGGTGATTCAGGCCCGGGATTGGGACTTACCAGATCTAGAATCAATTTCCTGTTCTGCTGCAGACTCCTTTGACCTTGGACAAGCCACTTCATCTCTCTGTAAAATGAAGCTAATACTGTCTCCCATGCTGTCTGTCCTGTCTATTTAGATGGTAACCTCTTCAAGGCAAGGCCTGTATTTCACTATAGGTCTGTACAGGGCCTAGCATAATAGACCTCTAAGTGCTCCTGTGATATAAATAAGTAACAATTAGTATCTTTAGAACAGATGATGGGAAAGTTCCTAGAGACCATCCACAAATAACTCTCATAACTGCTTTAGAGCCACGCTAAGCTATGTCTGGGTTTTAGCCCTAACTTTCATGCACAAACTTTATTGATTCTTTATCATCATTTTGTAATTTCTATTGGGACACTTAGGTCACCTCTTGTCCAGGTTGAAATAAGAGTCTCCCTCATCTGTTCCATTGCTAAGATACCTGATGCCAACGTGGCAGTATGCTCATCTTCTCAGAGGCAGTGACCTCTCTTGCAGCATGGCAACTAGCATGGCACACAGCTCTCCAGATGGGAACTAACTCTTGCTTCTCATGGGAATGATTTATTTCTGTTGCCTCCCACTGCTTGCACAATCTCCTTGTTTACTTCTGTCTTATTTTGTACTGCTGCTCTGCAATAAAGACCTTCTCCATAGTAACCTCAAGCGGGTGCACAGATACACATGCATGCCTATCCCATTGATTATAATGGGAGTGCTACGTGGATATGAAAGCAGAATTCAGTTTGAGATCTTATCTTTGTTTACAGTGCTGTTTTATGATCCATCTGTTAAAGCACAAGATTGAGTCAGATGTAGGTTCTGGTCCTGGCTCTGCCACTGACTTGCTGTGTGAACTCGGGCAATTCCCTTAACTTCTCTGTGCCTCAGCTGTAAAATGAGGATGATAATATTAACCTCACAGTAGGGGTTATGCAACTTAATTGGTTAATTCCTGCGAAGTGCTTTGAGATCCTTCTAGAGAAGGCAGCACTGGAGTGCTTATGTGCTTAAGTAATTATATTTAATTGATTTATCAGTAGACATGGAAAGATAGATTCTTAATTGTATGTCTACCTTGAGTTAGGAGAGCTGAGGCATTGCACTGGCAGCTTGCCAGAATCCCTGAGGGTTGCATTTAATTTGCATAAATGGAGTAGATTGCAAGTTGCTCTTATGGTTAATGAAAAGGTGTGGTCATGATTGGCCCCAGCATGCAATGTTGCGTTGGCACTCACATGAAGATGGTGAATTGCATGCTGGGACCAGTCATGTCCACAGGCTGCACCTGTGTGTTGAAAAGAGGGAGCCAGCTGTGCTTTGCTGGGGCATGAATGCCATTGTATTGTGAAGCTATGGCAGCCCCTGAAGACATTTCAGTTCTGTTTGGAGGATAGACACATCAGACTGACTGTCCCACAAGCATGAAGGCAGATAGCAGCCATCCTGTTTCTTATAGAGACCTTTGAGAAGCAGAGTCCCCTAATAAGGTCTAGAGGCAGATACAGAGATGCTGTAGCAGTTTCCCCTATTATAGCCCTTATATAGGTCATTACAGCCATAAGCCAGGACACTAAGGGTCCCATCCAGCCTCCTCTTTCCTCTTCTCTCAGATAGAGAATAGCTCCTTCTGGGGTTTCTGACCTCCTCACACTTGCAGTGCCCCTCATTAGCAGCCTGGTATAGTGCTTCCTAGTGGTGGAGGAGAAAACACTGACCACTTGCTGAAAGCATAATTACTTGTTTAGTACACTACCCTGCTGAACATCACATTCAAAAAGGAGCACAGCAATGAAGTATTCTGATTTCCATGTGTTTCAGAGGGAAAGCCTCTCACAGGAAGGAGATTGCTCCCCAACACCAAACCAAATTCTATTCCCAGCTCTGCTACTGATATGCTTGGCAGCCTTCCTATGCCCCAGTTCCTCCTCTGTAGAATAGGAATAATGCTTACCCATACCTCATAGGGGTTGTAAGGGTTCATGTTTGCAAAGCATAGTGAGGCCTTTGCATGAAGGCTAATATAGAAGGAGCTGGGGTAGAATTAGCAGTGGATACCACATCTTTTTCCTGTGAGTTTGGGTCAGCTCCTTTCAAGCCAGCTTGGCTGTAGGACTGTATGGCAAACAGCTTTTAAAGTCTCCCTAAAATAGGAAAAATTGGCCAATCACAAACATTCCATGGCTGAGTCAGATCTCACACAGCCAATAGGAGATGTCAGCACGTGACCATGGACCATGCTGAACACTCTGGCAGACAATGAGGGTGCATATAGGCTCTGAGGACCTGTGGACAGTTATTGACTAGCCCATGGCAGTATCAGTGCTGGTGCATTCAAAAAGAGGTCGGATCTTTGGGAAAGTAAGGAGCGATCCCTGCCTGAGGTCAGGGACAGGGATACTGGTGCCGGTCTGGGGTTGATGCTATTGGGGAACTGGTCAGGGATACTGAATGGGACATGGGGCTGTGGTGCTTGCCTCCAGCTCCTTCCCCCATCTACAGATGTGAAGTTTCCATAGCTCGAAGCTCTGACTGCGATAATATGGGGCCCCTGACCTGCAGGATGGAGGAAAAGGTCCATTCTGTTGCCTTGTTTCAAATCTGCATCCCCCTATATGAGATGAGGAGCCATCCCATTTGTCCCCAGCGCACAGACATATGGAGACCCTGGGGACACAAAGGAAAACACTGTAATCAGTAGGGGAGTTCAGGTGGGACTGATAGGAATAGCAAGGAGAGGGTGCATGTCAAAAGACTTTTAAGATTTCATCAGTTTCCCATGCTTCCCATTAGCTTATAGGATAAAAGAAAATACCTGCTTTGTTTACTATAGGACTCTACAGGCTGTTGCAGAGGCCAGCTGCTCCTGCCCACCTAATCTTACCTAAAATGCTAGCTGTAGCCATGACTTCTCAATAACATCCCCTCCCACACAGCCTCCCCTTATCTAGAGAACAGCTGTGCTCACACACACTTAATACAGAATCTGGTTACATCCATGACCCCTCAGCCACCCTTCCCCTCACCAAGAATCCAACTCTGGAAATAGGTCTAATCTCGTGTGCATTAGAAGGATCCCCACTTTTCTGCCTTCTGCTTCCTAGGCAGCAAGCAACCTCCCCACCCCCATTCTGGTCTCAGGTGGGTGGGAACAAAGATCTGAGAGCGATCTGCTGAGCTCTGCTCACATATGCTTCTGTGGGCTGATCATTTATCTTCCTTCCTCCTTTGCCATGCACAGGAAGGGGGTGCAGAGAATGGCAGAGAGCAGGAGGAATATAACTTAAGGGCCTAGCTGGGGTCTTCAGGGTAGCATCAGCCCAGTTCACAGAGGAAAGCAGCAAGCATGTGGAGAGTAGCTCTGCAGCCATAATCACAACCAGGTTTTCAAAAGAGCTTTGTGCACCCAACATGCTAAATGCTTTTGAAAATCTAGTCCATAATATCTAGGACAATGGTGCAAAACACCTGGCCGGGGAACCAGATCCGACTACTTGATGCATTTATACGGGCTGCACCATTTATGGTGATTCTGCAGAATCTCAGGTTTCATCCAAAAAAGTTTTTGGCCCTCACAATTGCAAAGAAAACCCTCCAAACACAAAGGGAGCATAACCAATGCAGCCTGGACTTCCTGGGTCTGCAGACAGTCTGCACATGATCGCCCTGCCTCCTCCGGCGAAGCTGACACTAAAGCCTTCACAGGCTTGCGCCTTACCGGTCGGCATTAACTATTTCACTGCTGATCATTTGTGGTGGGTGGGATGGAGAAGGGGGCGTAAAGCCCGGGGGTGGGAAGTGAGAGTTGCTGCAGCAAAGCAAAGGCAGAGGGAAGGAAGCAGAGGCACAAGGCCAGGGAGGAGCGGGGCAGTACTAGCTGTGGCCCCGGGGTGAGTGTAGGGCTCCTCGCCCAGGTGCTGAATGCAGCAAGGCACTGAGTGAATAACGCGGGGGATGAGGCGGAGGGACCATCTCCCTACATTGTGTCTTGGGCTCTGTGCCCGCGCCCCATTAACATCCCGGGGGGCACACTGGGGACTCCCTGCGGGCAGCGTGGGCTCCCCAGTCTGTTCCCCGCCATGATTTCCGATGGCGCCGAGCCGAGCCAGGCTGCCCGCGGGGACGGGCGCTAGGACCCGGGCACCCGGAGGCGCTCACACCTGCTCGGCCACATCAGCTGGGGCGAAGCGAGCACCGCGGCCGGGGAGGACCCGGGCGACTGACCGGCCGGGCGCTGTCCTGGCCCTGGTCCTGCCCCCTGCCCGCAGAGCGCGCCGCGGTTGGCCTCGCTGGGCGGGGCGGAGCGGGGCGGGCAGCCTCGCCCGAGGTGCCCGCCTGCGCCCGGGAGGGGGCCTGGTCCCCGCGCGGTGCCGGGGAGGGTGAGCGAGCGATCGGCGGGTGGCTCCTGCCCAGTCCTGCCGTGCGTGCCCGGCCCGAGCTGCCCCGCGCTCAGCCCGTCTCTCCTCCTCCGCAGAGCCGCCGCCTCCGCCCCCCGAGCGGCCAGTCTCCGGTGAGCGCCGCCACCAGCTCCCCGCCGGGGCACACGGAGCCCGCGAGTCCGGGCAGCGGCATGCGGCTGGCTGTGGACCCGGAGAGCCCGCCCGGCGCTGCTGCGAGCCGGGCGCAGCCTGCAGACGTCCGCCGGGCCCGCTGCATGCCGAGCCGTCCAGCGCCGAGACAGCGACACCTGCACAGCGCCGTCTAGGACGGGACCCGCAACCGCTCCCTCCCGGCAGCGCCCTGCCCTGGACCCGAGCAGCAGCAGCTTCCCCGCTTGGACCGCGCTTGGCGCAACCTCTTGGCGCTGCATGGACCCCGGCTGACGGTCCCCTGAACTGCCGCCGCCCTCCTGGTGCTGGGGGCTCCTACCCGGCTGCGGGACAAGAGCCAGCAGTGCGGTTTCCTCAGGTGTACCGTTCGCTTCTTTCTCTTTTTAACAGACGCCCAGCCAGCTCTCCCCGGCCATCCTCTTCAGCTCACCATTAGCGACCAGCCAGTCATTGCCGGTGCCCTATGGGGGGTGAAAGTAGCCTGGCTCTGGGGTGGATGTGTGGAAGTTTTACAAACCAGGCTATTTTGTAGACTGATTCAACTCACATTACACTTGGAAGCAAAACAAAAACAAAAACAGAGAAGCTGGATTTTCCCCTTTTGTAGCAAGCTGCATCCCAAAGTCTGAGGACCCTTTGAACAAAGATGGGCCTTAAAAGCCCCTGGGCTGGACAGGGCTAACTCATCACTGCATTAAACACATTTAGGACTTCTGGGGCTCAAGGAAGCGGTTGGGGAGACAAGCTCAGAGCTGACAAGACAGGAGAGGCTGGGGGTCCAAGGATGGACAGCATGTGCGAGGGTCCCATCGGGGAATGTTCAGACCAACCCCCACTTGAAGAAAAAACAGGAGAGCCCTCCGTGCCCCCCAAGGCAAAGCCACCATTCAGTATCATCTTCTCCACACTTCTCTTCTGTGGCGAGTGCGTGGCTGCTGGGATCCTGTGTTCCTCCTACAGTCACTCGGATGATCACTTCTGGCTGGCGCTGACTATTTTCTTCATGCTGTGTCCATCCATCATGGTCCAGCTGACCCTCATTTTTGTCCACAGGGATTTGACCAGTGACAAGCCACTGGTACTACTGATGCACATTCTACAGTTGGGGCCTGTCATCAGGTGAGCAGCAGGAATACCGCCACCCCCCTGTAATACATACCCCTTCCCCAGTCCCACTGAACCAGAACTGAGATGAGCTGCTCCCTGAGTCAGCCAGCTCACTGCACATTGACTGTGTCCCAGGGACATTGTGTTGACGAGGGAAGCTCCTTGGTCAGAATCCTTGTAGGGGACCACTGGCTGGCCTTTACAGTGCTACCGTTAAAGAATTATTGTTTGTACAGTGCTTTGTCAGTGCAAAGCATTATTAGGGCTAATATTGCTGTTCCTAGAGAGGCACTCTCAGGAGGAGTGTAGCAGCAGCTGTGACCGTGGGAAAGCTCTTTGCTGTCCCAGTCCCTGTGGAGAGAGGTGTAGATAGATGGTGAGAAGATAGAGGAGCTCCTGGGTACTTCTCTAGGGTACATGTTAGCCACAGGGGCCAGGGGCTCAGAGCTACTGTATTTGGTTCCTCCTGCCTTATGCAGGAGATTGCAACCAGTTTCCTCCTGCCCACAGCAAGTCAAGAGTAGTTATGAAAGGTCAAGTAAATAAACTAGTTTTAGGCTTGGATTCAACTCCTTTACAAAGAGTAGGTTTAGCAAAACCTCATGTGGCTGAGACACTTCATTATCCCAAAATAATTCCTGTTTTCTCTCTCCCCCTCTTCTACCCACATGGACAGATTCAGAGGAATAAAGCCCTGGTGATTTCCTCTTTGCCACCTAAACCCCAATGGAAATAAAACACAGGAGCTTCCTACCCAGTCACCTCCCCCAAAGTCAGTGGCCACTGGAACCCACCCAGGCAGCAGCTTCCTGCCCCACCCTCCCCAGGCTAAAGGCTTTTACTGTCTTTCTGTAATGGGAGGTCTGGAGTGAATGTGTCTCCAACCATGTTCTCAGCACCCAGCCTCTCTAACAAAGGCTCCTTTTGCCTGATTGTTTTTTGTACTTCCCCTCTGAGTTAGTTGGCCTCGCTAAGAGACAGGGAATTGGCTTATGAAGTCTTTTTGCAGTAGCAGCTGTATGGCACAGGGGTGAAAATCTCTTGCTGGGGCTGTTCCAGAGCGGAGATGAGAATAAGATGTGGCTGGAGATCCTGTCTCCGACTGAGGGAAGGAAGCTGTCACCTAGGGTTTGATGCTGTGGGAGGGATGAGAGGGGGAGACATGGGATAGAGAAGGGAAGAGTGTTGGTGCAAATGAGTGAGTGCTGAAACTGAAAAACCCTAGCAGACACCCAGGGAGAGATGCTCAGGCTGCTGTAGCCCTAGGCCCAAGGGGGAGAGGAGGAGCTGGCTGCAGTAACCTGGGATGGAAGAAGCCTAAGTCTCATTCCTAGAGGATGACTGTGATGCCTCCTTCCAGACAGGAATGCTCCCCTCCCAGTGTTAGCTCTGCCTTCGCCAGCAAGACGGCCTGTTTTTACATACCGTAGGTTGTGGGAAAGCCACGCTGGCTGCATCAGAGCTCACTACAGAAATAATAAAGCTTTTAAAACCAGTTTCTGTTTCCAGCTGGCACCTGGGGAGGGTGTCTATCTGGCTGGCTCCCACTTTGCCCTGGTTGGGACACAGATGATGTTTAGGTGTCTCTGTGGCGAATTCTTGGGAAGGAGATAAGCAGGACAATATGGAGTATCTAGCTGGCATCTAAACAACTAACTCAGAGCCCTCCCCTTCATACTGAGCCCACTAACCCCCCGAGTTTGGAGCTGTTAAGGCTACATCCTTGGACAAGAAGCAAAGAATGGAGGCTTAACGGAGTGTCCCTCAGCCTGTGATGCTTCCATTCTAATGGGATAACACTCTCCTTGACTGAATATCCAGGCTTTTTGAGGACTTCCCTCAGGCCATTTGATCAGGCTTGGACAGAGTTTTTTTTAAGGCTAAATTTCCATTGCCACTTTCAACAGTAGCATAACTTGGACTAGGGCGTAGAGGCCACCTGCAGGCCTCTCTGATCTTGCACCAAATGCCTAACTCTGTCTGTCTGCATGAAAGCACATAGCAGGGTTTCTCTACAACAGGACGATGCTGAAAATGGCCCCCATCCATTTCAGCAGCGAAAGGCCAAATGTGGAGCACCTGTAATGCCGTCTATTGTGATGTCTGCAGGCACTTGGCAATAGTAAGAGGGGCCTCGCAACATTTCCAGAGTTGTCTGGTTCATGCAAACCCTTTCAAGCCAAACTGCTGAGTCTCACCTGGTTTCATTGAGTCATAAATTGGCTCTGGCTCACTGGAATCTGGTCCTTTCAGATGAATGTGGCTTTAGTTCAGAGTTTGAAACAGAGCATGTAACCAGGCGAGGCTCAGGTCCCATAGGAGAAGTGGTGCAGCGATCTAATTCCATCTTGGTCTGAAAAATGGCGATTTCTCTTGTACGACTGATTGTCCTAATACAGTTTTCCACGGTCGTTCACAGAGCACATAGTTTCCGAGCAGAAGCCAAACACATGTAGGAGTTAGAGAAATGGTTTGCCGAAGAGAACTTTCTCTCATACTTATTCCCCTAGTCCCCAATGATTTTGCTGGATTTGGACAGTTCATGAGACTTGGAGGGGCTGGAGTTCAAAATACAGAACTGTCCCTTCCAAGTGCTGGGAGCAACAAAATGGGGATTTCCAAAGAAACCAAGTGTCAGATTGAATATTTCAAAGATGTACTGTGTAAGAAGGATCTCCAGGGCTAGCAAAACCAACAGTAAAGTACCACACAACATAAATAGAAGGACTTTCCCCCTCCCCCCCCCCCAACCTTTCCCTTACTGTAAGGGGGACAGAGAGGACTTAGCTGAGGCAAAGACTCCAGGGTACCTAGTCTTTGGGCTGAAGTAAATGAAATACAATGCTTGTACAATACCCCTGGGGAGAAAACGCCAGGCTGCCAGAGCTATCATGCCAATAGGGTAGGAGGGGGATCTCACTCACACACACTTTTTATCCTGATCTTTTCAAGCACTGCAGCAGAGCAAAGTGCGTTTTGGGGATGCATGTTACCCACAATGCAAATACGATGCCCTGCCCCCAGTTTGTGAACAGGGTCACCATTTGCCTTACTCCCCGTCACTAGTCTTGCTAAACTGCTTGAGTGGGATCCGCAACGTCCTGCTGGGGAGGATGCAGAGGAGCATGAGGGGGTCCCTGGTGAGAGTGCAGGCTGGTTGAGTTGATGGGCTGCTTTGTCTGTACAGGTGCATGGAGGCCCTGGTGGTTTACTGCTGCTCGGGCCGGCAGGAGGAGCCATACGTCACCATCACCCGCAAGAAGAAGCTCAGGAAGGGCTGTGAGGTGGAGCTGGAGCAGGAGGTCGGCCACTCGGTCCGCAAGCTGGTCACACACCGCAATGCCTTCAAGCGCATGGCAGTGATCCAGGCCTTCCTGGGCTCCACTCCGCAGCTCACGCTGCAGCTGTACATCAGCGTCATCGAGAAGTATGTCCCCACTGCCAGAGGTAAAAGAGGAAGGGGGTAGCGTGGGGCACGACAAGTGAGGCTCAAGGGGCAGGCCCAGAAGTTTCAGTGCTTATCCACATCTGTCAGGGCTGCAAATATACAGCGGAAGCCTCATAAGGATAGGCTAAGTCCTCTAGTTCAGCCACCTCTGGGACTGAAGGTGACAGCTGTTTACTAGCACATAGCGATGCTGCTCCACACTTTGGGAGAGCAGGTGGAGAGTGTCCAAATGACACTACAGGGGAATGTTCAGGTAGCAAGCTCAGACTTGTGGATAAGAAGTGGAGCCTGTTTCAGACCAGAGAAAAGCTCCATGGCAGACAGGGCAGCACACAGCTGAACAGGATGTGCTAGGCACTGGCTCATGCAGCTAAGATCTGAGTCTTCTAAGCTTGATCTATCACCCCAAAAAGGTGTGATCTCTCTAGTTCAGTCCCTGGCTTATTGTCCATGCAGGACTCTACACTCTCTAGAGAAGAGTAAGCCCCATGAGGAGAGGGAAGGATGGTCTAGTGGGTAGGGCACTGGCATGGGGGCTCAGGACCTCTGCTTTCCCCATCTCAGTCACAAACTACCAGTGTGACCTTACACAATCTACCCTGTGCCTCAGTTCCCCAACAGTATGTTGAGGATAATACCTCCCTACCCCATAGGGGTGTTGGGAGGCTAAAATCCATGTACGAATGTGGGGTGCTGTGATACTGTGGTGATGAGGGCTATAAAAGTAGATCCACTAGTGAGGTAGGGCTTTAACAGGCTCCTTTCCTGTGACGTTATTTCCTCTGTCTCCTTTGGAAGCTGCTTCCAATCCAGAGCTCATCTTACTGTTACTTTTTTTTCCCAATCTATTTTTAAAAAAAAATCCGTAGTCACATTTAAATCATGCCACACGGTCTGTTCTTGCTGGTGCAGCTTCGTCTTAGATACTTTTTCCATGGACATCATATAAATGTAACTAAAGCTCTTAGAATCCAGGCAAGGGAACAGACCACAAACCAAAATAAACCTTAATTTAAGCTAATAGTAGAAATGATGAGAAGGAAATTGTAAATTAGAAATAGCAACTGATTGAATAAAACCCAGTGAGTGCTGTGTTTAGTGACTTCCTGCTTAGAAAGGCCTGAGAGCTACCATCTCACAGACTCATTTACTCCAATTAGAAGGTGAGCTCCTCACTCATGCTTTGCGTCTTTTGTGCTGCATAAAAGGGCAGGAGCATTGTAAAGAGGCCCTAAAAGCCCTACTTCCAGCATGGATTGATCCCCCTGGCATGGGCACTGTGGAAGATAAGGCTACCTCCCAGGACCCCCTTGCAAGGGGCAGGAGGGGTGTGCAGGGTGAGGCCACTTCTTGCATCACTGGGGAGATTTTGGGGAGGCTATGGTGACTAAGAGAGGCTCCCAGAGCTGTCTCCTCCATGGCCCTTTCCAGCCCCTGCACTGGTCCAGGACTGGGAGGAAACAAAGGTGGCTTAAAACCACCATAACCCACCCACCGCAGGCTTCAAGTGCCATGCAGCTCCTCTGAGAGGCAGAGGTTGTGTGAGCCACGCCCTCCACCTCTGTGTAATCTCATCACAGTCGTGATTCTTTCTGACTAAGGCCCCAAATCAAGAAAGTGTTTAAGTGCTTTTCTGGCTGGGAGTGCTTTCCTAACTCAGGGTCTTATACGCTAACTGGAGCAGTAGCACCTGAATCAGCCCTGAAAACTGTCAAGCAGTGCCTGAAATAAAAAGTTTATTAGTTTATATAATAGTGATTTTATGAAAAAGGCTGGTTCTTGCAGATGTGTATGCAGGTGCTTAACTTTACAAATTAGTAGTCCCCCTGGTCCAGATCCTTGGCTGGTGTGAATCTTTGTAGCCCCATTGACTTAGCAGCGCTTTTGATTTACACTAGCCAGAGATCTGGGCCATATATTTCAAATGGATTGCTCCCATGAGTAAAGTTAAACATGGACGTGACAAGGACTGGTAAAGTGAATTGGATTTGGGTAGGGAAGATGATCTCATGGGAAAGGTGCAGGCCAGGAAGGGAGGAGACCTAGGTCCTCATGTGGCTCTACCATAGATTTCCCATGTGACCTACAGCATGCTCTTTAACCCATGACTCAGTTTGCCTCATCTATAAAATGGAAACAACAGCATGTCGCTACCTCCTGCAGGTGTGGTGAGGCTAGATTAATTAATGTTTGGGAAGTGCTGGGAGATCTGCTGAAGGAAGACGCTCTAGAAGCACAAAGTAGTAGTATTGTGTCTATGCCTACTCTTCTTAAAATCAAAGGGAGGTTTTCCATTGACAGAGCAGGATTGACACATAATCAGTAAACGTGTAAACCAAGTTTTCCAATCCTTCACGTAAATAAACAATGTAACCTCCTAGTGTACCTGTGATACAAAACTGATATTTATCACTAGTTTACATAAGAGTTTACTAGCTCAGAAAGTGCAGATTTCCACTGCTGTGTATGTCACACATGCCTTAAGCTTCTAAACACCTACACACCCAAAGGGGCGTGAATTAATGGGAGAATGACACCCAGTTTCCACTGATCTTCATGTCCACGTGCAATTTAAAGTTTCATGCAACGAGCAGAATTCCAGGTCACAAATACCGCAGTGCCTGCTGCTTCCCAGGAAGGAAGAGGAGATAATTCACAAAGCACAGAAAGAAACCCTCCTTTTCATTCCCTGAGGCCCATAGTCCCTCTGTAGCGGTCAAACACTCTGGGTCCCACACTGGGGTCCATCCATGAGGAGTTGCTGGTGGTTTATAGAGAGCTCACTAACCACACTGTGCCGGCTGCTTTCCTTGCAGGACAGCTAAAAACACCTTTTCCCTTTCTACGCATGCTTTTCTATGTAAGCTAGTGCCATAGTTGCCCAGAGATGCTGTGTGATCATGAATGTGAGGGCAGGCATCCACTAGAACGTCTCCATTAAGGTGTGACCCACCCTGTGAAAATGGTTAAGAAGCTCTGGAATAAAGCCTGTAGCCATTTCAGCAACAGATGCAGGAAAGTAACCCTAGCTCAGGGATTTGCATAGGAAGCTTCTCCGCACATCAGCTTGAACCTACATGCCACCATAGCAAATACACCATTTACTCCTTACACCTGAGATCAAAAGCAAATTTTCCTTTATGGCTGCAGCACAGTTTCCCTGCCCAGGCTGAACTAGAGTGACCAGCTACATTTCCTGTACATAAAGGGAGACTTTATAACACAGAGGACAAAGCTTACCCTTCCCACACGTACTACAGTACATTGATATCAGAGTTTAATCCTTTGCCTGGCTACTGCTGAAACATGAGACAAAGCGTGTCCAGCATTGATTTGCTATTGCTCATAGGACATTAGTCACTACGTAAGGGTGGACAGAGACTTGCTTAAACATAACTCTCCTAGCAAAAACTGTGTCAGAGAGTGCCCCTTGGCAAGTCGGCAGCCAGGTTTCCAGCTGTGTGAGATGCGGATCTGGACAACCCCAGACTTTTACCCTAACTCAGTGGTCTTCAGCCAAATTCAGGCCTAGCTGATGAAAGGGCAGCCCTGGCTCTGGGCCTGCTGGCATCTGGGCTCAGTTCAAGCTTCTTTCTGGGGTTTGTTAGCTATCTGGATAAGTGGGGTGGGGCAAGGGGTGGGCAGGACATTAGACTGCTGCTGAGCACCCATTAAGTCAGCAGTTAAGAAGGAATGCAGATGTTCCCACTTACCCTGGGCAGAAGAGGGCAGTGGGTGGCTGCAGTTGTAGATAAAGAAACAGGAAAGAGACTCGCTGGACGGATTTAGGGCATGCAGGACATACTGTCTTCGCCAGGCCCTGTTCTCAGCTGGGACATACCTTTCCCATTTGGGATCTGCTGCTAACCAGACTGTTTCCATCACTCACCTGCAGCTGCTGCAGGTCCTTGCTCCTGCCTGCCCCAAGCCATTCCTCCCCTGCCCCTTGCCTGCTTCCAGCCCCTTTCACACCCACTGTGAGCCGCTCCTCCCCAGCAACCATGCTAAGCCCCTGCCTCCCCGAGACTTTTGTGCCTTACCCAGGGTACTTGGACAGAGGAGAAGGCCTGGGCTAGAGCAGTATGTGTGCGTTGCTCTGTGTAACCCTCTAACTACCCACAGTCACCACCTTCCCTTCCCTCCCCTGCAGCAGTCCTGATGGGCATTTGCCTGGTATCGGTCACCTATGGGGCGCTGGTTTGCAACATCCTGGCCATCCAGATAAAATACGATGACTACAAGGTCCAGCTACGGCCGGTGGCGTTCATCTGTATCGTCCTGTGGCGCAGCCTGGAGATCTCCACCCGTGTGGCTGTCCTGGTGCTCTTCTGCAGCGTCTTCAAGCACTGGATCATCCCCATTATCCTGGCCAACCTGCTGATCCTCTTCTTTCTGCCGTGGGTGCAGTTCTGGTGTAGTGGTGCCCAGCTGCCCGACAACGTCGAGAAGAACTTTAGCCGGGTGGGCACCGTGGCGGTGCTGTGCTCCATCACCCTGCTGTACGCTGGCATCAACATATTCTGCTGGTCGGCTGTGCAGCTGAAGCTGGCTGACCGGGACCTGATAGACAAGGCCCAGAACTGGGGCCGGCTGGCCATGTACTACGGTGTGCGGCTGGTGGAGAATGCTGTCCTACTTATCCTCTGGTACCTCTTCAGAACAGACGTGTTTGAGTACATCTGCACCCCGCTGCTGGTGCTGCAGTTGCTGGTGGGCTACTGCCTGGCGATCTGCTTCATGCTCTTCTTCTTCCAGTACCTGCACCCGTGCCGCCAGCTCTTCCGGCGCAATGTCTCGGACTTCCTGCAGTGCGCCTGCTGCCAGCAGAGGGCGCCAGTCGAGCCCAGGCAGCTCGATGCACCCTGCGAGCCTGGCGTGAGGCACAGCATCGTCTGACGTGCACAGCAGAGGGAAGGGGCTGGCCCAAAAAATCCAAACCAAGGCGGTTGCCGATGTCAGTGACTGATAGAAAGTACTTGCCTGGCTCTTGCAAGGTGTCAAGCCGTGACACGTGCCTGTTTACAGGCAGAACGGGGGGCAGCCAGTCAGCAAAGCTGTGATTTATAAAGAGGAGCAGCCAGGCAGGCCTCAGGGGGCCTCATCACCAGCCAGGAGCACAAAGCGGGTCTGAGCTGAGCAGGCACCGAGGGCAGAATTCTCCTGTGCCGCCCACACGGCAGATCTCTGCGCTCTGATGTCACGGGGTCTCTGGTGCCCGTGGACCCACTGCAGGCTGTGACGGGAGAGGAGACTCCCACTGCTCTGCGCTCTGCTCCTCCTGCACACAGGTGTGTCAAGCAGAAGGGGCAAGTTCAGTCTCCATTATGACACCCAGCCTGCATGAGTCATGTGCACACACTCATCCCCACCCCCACCCCCTAACTTGACAGGGGAGCCCTTATTTGGGGCAGGAGGGGAGTCGAGTCCCTGACTGGCTGCTCTTCCAGGGCTCCCCTCCCCACCAATGGTGCACCACAACTTGGATGGCAGCGTCCACCCTCTGCTGCCACGACAGGAGAGTTCCATCTCCCAGTAGGTCCATGCACCCCGGGACACCCTTGCTGCTCTGTGCCTTTGGTTGGCACTGCACTTCTCAGCTGTGCTTTGGCAGAAGGGACGTTGCTTGTGACTGGGCCCCGTCTAAGCCCATTACCCGTGCTATCTCACTGGTTATTGCTGTACATTTGTTGAGCTCACCAAGGAAGAATGTTGATGTTGACCTGGTGGGAAACGTTCTGTGTTTTAAAGGAATTGGTGTCCCTTTGGGTCTGGCTTCTGTCTCTTCTTGTCTTTGGCGAGCAGCATCAGATGGTTGGGTCTGAAGAGGCTCAGAGCTCCTGCGACTCATGCTCAATGGGTGGAGATCAGAGGAATTTTCCTCCTCCCTGCTCCTGGGCTCTAACTGTTCGGTAGTGCCCAGTTAGGTGTGTTATTCCTTTCTCTGGGGCTTGTGGTATTGTTTGCTAGGTACGTTACACCTAGAGTTGCCTCCAGCCTGAACACTGGATCCTCCCCCTTCGTCCTCTGAGAAAGTCTGGATCCAGACCTGAGTAGCATGGCCCATCTCCAAGACGGAAGCCTGAAAGGCCCCTGAATTCTCCGGAGTCTGGCTTCGAGGGTCCCTCATTTCCATGTCCAATTGCAACCTACTATTTTACTAGCTTCCCTCCTCTAGCTGTTTGCTAAACAAATCTCTGGAGGGAGGAGCTGCCTCTCCAGGGAGAAGTGGGGAATGCCTGTGCAGTCTCATGTTTGCAGTGGAGATCAGAGACCATCACTGAAATGCTGGCATTACTGTCCCTGGCCCAAGGGAGGAGTCCCCTGGAGCAGAGAAATAGATCAAGTACATCTCATGCCTTAGAGCACGGCATCCAGCGTTTGGGTGCACGGAGGGCCTTGTCTATAATATACATGGCAGTATAGCCCTGAGCCTATGCAGCAGCTGTCCTGGAGGTCAGAGGAAGCCTGAGAGAACACCTCTGTGTTACTAGGGCTCTGCAAGGGAAGGATAGCACTACACACACTCCCGCCTAGTCACGGTGCTCTCACCTAGCACTGAACATCGGCCCTGACTGCTGGTGGGCAGGAAATATCGAAAGCAGGGCTGGACAAACAAGACCAGCCTTGTAAGCCAAACCTACTTGCCCTCAGTCCTGGCTGACTTGGCCTCTTCACAGAGGCACAGGCAGGAGAGAACAAGGGACAGCAGGATCCAGCTCTGCTCTGTGAACATTTTTTGCCCTAGCTGTGGCAGGTGTAGAAACTTTCCTGCTGGGGCTGACATGCAGGACGTTACTCCCACCAGATGGCAATACAGGCAGCACCTGGAGAGCTAAGCCAGCGAAGGAGGGAGGTTTTTCCCTGAATGCGCGGTAACTCTGAGAACCCTGGAAGGAAGTGTTGCTACCGAAGGGTGTGGAGGAATTGCTAACCTGCATAACCTGTTCCTCTGAGCACAGTGAGACAAAACAAACAAAGACAGGCAGCGTAACTGTGCAGGCAGCAGTTGCTACACAGACTGTCACCACATCCAGTTTAGTCTTTTCTGTTGCATAAACATGGCATGATACTAATGAGAGGGTTGTGTCTCAGTTCGGGGGGGGGGGGGGGGGGGGAAGGCACAGATAAGAGAGTTTCGTCCAGCAAAACCAGTCCAGCACGGAGAAGGCTGATTAGCCAACATGATGGGAACTCTATCGGAGGCCCAAGCAATTAGTTAAATGCAAGGGATTTCCACAGCCAACCCTGAGCGTTCTGCACTTGGGACGTCAGACCTGGGAAAGGCAGATGGGCCTGACACAGACCCCCGACAGGCTAGTGACAGTCCTGTTCCCTGCTGAACCAGTCCTGGCATCACAAGCACTCAGCCCTTAGGCCGTCCTTTCATTTCTAGAGGACAGCTGGGGGGTTGGAGAGTTTGGGTAGAAGGCAGGTTACTCACCCATCCATTTCTGATAGGCCCATCACCATGGTCCTTACATCCCCTGCGGTGCTGGGTAAAACCTGAACATCTGGGCACCAAATACCAAATGACAGGTATGTTCCCAGAGATGGAGAGCAGCGCTTGTGCTTGAGCCTCCTGGGCTGCAGCATCCTAAGGGTTAAGTTCCACTACTCAGGTGCATTCTAATGTCCTCTCTGGCATGAGAGGTACATGTCATTCCCCACACCTCCCCCCCTGTACTGCCCAAGGCCCAGTCTGCACTGTGGGTTTGCCCCAGTTATTGGTGTCCAGCCACTAGCAGGGCTGAACTAGTGCATAGCCCTAGTGCTGACTGGCTATGAAAATGCAGCAGTGCAGCCCACCCTGGTTTTAACTGTGCATACAGAAGTGCTGGCTGTTCGGTGGGGAGCGGGGTTGCACCAGTGCAGCTATACCACCAGGTGGTCCCTGATGGCTTCATCCCCAGCATAGATGAGCCTGTGCTTCCTAGAGCCTCTAAACACAAGTGTTGGGCTGGGGGAAGCTGTGTCCACCTCAGCCCATTGATTATCAGCTGCCTCCCACACAGGCAGGCCAGATTGGGGCAGGGGATAGTTCCATGGGGACATAAGGCTGGGGTGGGAACAACCAGACACTGGCATCTAGATGGGGAGAGAAAAGAAACAGGGCCCATCATCCTCGCGTCCCCTCTCAGTCAATTCTTCCTTTCCCGGGTAGGAGCAGGGGCATGCTACAGTAAAGGGAGGGTTTGAGGAAAACAATTTTCAGCCCTTGGCATCCCCTAGTCATGGCCCCTTGACAGTGATTTTGTTGTTTTCTAGTTGCCAGCTGCAGGCCCAGCGATGCACTGTTGGCACCTGTGCCACAGACAAGGCAGTGCTGTGAGCTGATGAGGGATTGCTGAGTGGGCCGGGGGCAGAGGCGGGTGTGCGCTGGAGTGAAAGGGACACTGGCTAAGTACCATTCGGTGTTGCAGGGAGCTCCATTTCCACAGGGAAGCTTTTTGTTGTCCCACTCAATAACCAGTAACATCTACCTGGATTTTGTTATTCAGTATTTACAGCAGCCCCAAGGGGCCACAACAGGGATCAGGGCCCCATTTGTGCTGGGACCGGTACAGGTCCATAGTAAAAGACAGTTCCTATATCAAAGAACTTACAGTGGGGACCCAGAGAGGAAAATTATTTGCACAAGGGCACCCAGCTGATCCCTGATGGGGGCAGACACAGAACCCAAGTGCCCTGATTCCATATCTGGTCCCCTACCCAGAGGCCCACACTAGTTCCCTTGCTTGGTCTTCCACTGCCCTGAGCACTGTGGGTCTGATTGTGGAGAACTGCTGAGCCCCCTGAGCTCCAGCAGAGGTCAGTGAGAATGGCATGTGCTCAGCACTTGTGCAAACCAGGCCTAGATGACGCTGCTTCTCATTTCTTATCCTAGGTAGCAGGATCGACCCCGACCCCTGCTCCCTCCATAGCAAAGCTGACACTGTTTTAATTAAACGATTACCACTAACCTCGTTGAACTGTGCAGTTAAACCCTCCCTTTTGTATTTTTCTCATAAAACGACCCCGGCGGGGTTGGGGAGGGGGCAGATGGAGAACAGGCTTTACCTAGCACATCAGATTACTGAATCTGCAGCCTGCCTCCTGCAGGACCTGCTGCTTTGGGAGAAGGTGAAAAGCCCCATTCAGCGTCTGGCCAGCCATGGGATGCTGCAGTGGGGGAGAGGGAAAACCTTTCTGCCCCCTGCAGGTGATTATTATATATGCCCTGAAGCACGTGATGTAATTAATTAACTAGGCAAGGCTACCGATGCTATCCTGTTAGGAAGGGGCTGCATCTAAGGTGAGGAGATGATGTTCCTTCTGCCCGTCTTTGAGCATTTGGCGTGCACTGCCACGCTCACACGAAACAGGCCCTGGGGGTTGGTATTTCCAGATTTAAAGAGACCGTGGCCTCTTGCTGAGTGTTTTGTTTCATCACGGCATGAAGAGTGTTGCTACCAGTCTCGCCAGGGTGTCCGAGACCCAGCCTCAGCTACCCACACCGCCTTCAAACCTTTAACCCCATTTATTCAGCCCTCCGATGGGACAGGAAGCTCAGAGGGGGGATGTTGCTTGGACTGTTTATATTTGGTGGTTCTCTCTGTCACGTCTGGCTCCCATCCCAGGACGAGGCATGAAATGAAGCTGCTTCACAAACCGTGGATGTGACAGTAGTGTTGAACTCTCACCTGGCGCTGTCCAACCGTGGCTCTGCCAGGGCTTTACGGAGGTGGCTGAATATCACCATCCCTAGTTCACAGGCAGAGCAAAGGGAAGTGACTTGGCCAAGGTCACACAGCAGCTCAGAGGCAGGCATGGGAGCTGGAACCAGGTCCCCTGATTCTCAGCCTGCTAACCTTGCCACGCTGCCTCCCACGACCATGTGGTGGGGTTATCCTCCAGTCCACGGCCCCCCTTTCCACAAGTGCCTTCCGGAAGGAGCAGGGAAGGCATTCTTCTCCCACTTGCCTCAGAAATGGACTCAAGTGGGAGCACTCCCCACTCTCAAAGATCAATTAGCCCTGTAAAGTATCCCCCCCCCCCCCTCCGTAGAGGTGAATTAACTCGGCAGGGGCACATTTTTTTGTGACGTAGGCACTTGTCAGTTAAGAACTAATCAAAGGCCCAACTCATTCTGGAGGGATCACCAAACAACCACCAGACTAACGCATTTCTTTGACTAGTGAGCTGTCCCAGAGGTGAAAGGCTGCGTATCCCATTTAACAGATCCTTCCACCCCAAATCATGAGATTTTTCAAAGTAATAATGCGGGGGGTGGAGGGGCTTTTGGTTTCTGAGCTGTCACTCAGGTCACATCTTCCAGCTTCTCTCTGCAAGCACTTGGGCTAGAATTTTTATTTTTTTATTTATTTTTTTTTAAATAGAAAGCAGAGAATCTCTCAAGACCATTTGACTTCAGGAGCTGAGGCTTGAAGAAAAACAAGTATTGTGAGACTCGCCCTGGCTTTGCTGATGGTGTAAAGCAGTCAGGCCCTTTCTGGGAGAATTTGATTGAGTTTAGAAAGAATAATGTTAGCATTTCCTTAATGCAAGTCTAGTGGGGAAACCCCTGCAGCTCCATTCCAATGGGCCAGGCAGGGCTGTGAATGCCGGATTTCCTGTCAAGTTTATAAAACAGGTGAAACAAGTGAAAAAGAGAGACAGAGTCACAAACAGATCCTGAGAGATACAGAAAGGGGGCAGAAAAGGCAAATCCATCTGGACACACACACAGACAGGCAGCCAGAGGAAGAGTGGCAACCACACAGATCACTGTAGAACACCAATGGGAAACTGGGTTGTGAACCACTGGTTTCCAGCTGTGGTGATCGTAAGTGACTTTTTACTTATATCTAGATAGAGATTCTTTTTAAACCATGAGGGACACATTTAAAAAAAAAAAAAAAGATATCTAGCACTAGCTGGTCAGAAAGAGAAATGGCAAACGCTGCTCATTTTGTACAACTACCTGTAGATTTACAGAATAAACCTGAATGAAATAGACTTATGAACTTAAAAAGATGTAGGCCAATTCAGGACACCACTTCAACACATTCTTATCTTTAAGCACATTAAGAACGTGATGAAGTGCTGTCCTGAATCAGGTTCTCACAAAACACCACATCTGGGGCTTGCTTGGAAGGAAAATAAATGGGTTGGCTAATTAGACAAGGTATAATCCATTGAAACAAGAAGGAAAAAGGAAAAGTTAATTTATAGCATGATTCAATTGACTTGGAATGAATCACACCAAGAACAAATTTGGCCTGAGGTATTTTGAAAACCTGTATTAAAAAAAAAAAAAAATCCACACAAATCTTTTTATGATGTTCAAACTAACTGATTAAAATCTACAATATTTATTATTCAACAAATAATTTATTCTTTGAATTTCACCTTTTTCCATTAAAGAAAGCTTAATGATCAGATTGTGAAATTCTCAAATATTTTTTTCCCCAAAATGATTAGTGAATTGCTTCATGAAATGTTTTCCCCAATGTGAATAGCTCATATAACATAAGACTGGCTGTACTGGGTCAGACCAATGGCCCATCGAGCCCAGTATCCTGTCTTCCAATAGTAGTCAGTGCCAGTCTGCCAGATGCTTCAGAGGGAATGAACAGAACAGGTAATCATCAAGTGATCCATTCCCCATCGTCCATTCTCAGCTTCTGGGAAACAGAGGCTGGGACACTTCGCATGGCTTTGCATCCCTGCCAATCCTGGCTAATAATAGCCATTGGTGGACCTATCCTCCATGAGCTTATCTATTTCTTTTTTGAATCCTGTTATAGTCTTGGCCTTCACGACATCCTCTGGCAAAGAGTTCCACATACCGACTGTGCGTTGTGTGAAGAAATATTTGCTTGTTTTAAATCTGACGCCTATTCATTTGATTTGGTGACCCCTAGTTCTTGTGTTTTGAGAAGTAAATAACACTTATTTAGTTTCTCCACACCAGTCATGATTTTATAGACCTCTATTATATCCCCTCTTATTCATCTCTTCTCCAAAATGAAAAGTCCCTTATTAAACTCTCCTCATATTGAAGCTGTTCTATACCCCTAATCATTTTTGTTGCCCTTCTCTGTGCCTTTTCCAACTATCTTTTTTGAGATGGGGCAACCAGATCTGCACACAGTATTCAAGATGTGGGCAGACCATGGATTTATATAGAGGCAATATGATATTTTCTGTCTTATTATATCCCTTTCCTAATGATTCCCAACATTCTGTTTGTTTTTTTGACTGCTGCTGCACATTGAGTGGATGTTTTCAGAGAACTATCCACCATGACGCCAAGATCTCTTTCTTGAGTGGTAACAGCAAATTTAAACCCCATCATTTTACATGTATAGTTGGGATTGTGTTTTCCAATGTAAATTGGATCGCCTCTAAAGCCTTTTCTAAAAATTGGCATCAAATTAGCTATCGTCCAGTCATCTGCTACAGAAGCTGACTTAAATGATAGGTTACATACAAATAGAACTTAGCAAAAGTTGAAATTTCCACTGGATGGGAAATTCCAATATTTTGGCATTTTTTATCATCCCTCATTGGGGCGAAATGTCAAGATACTGAAATTTCTCACAGAATGAAAATGCTGACAGATTTTGATTCAGAAATGAAACATTTCATTTTGATATTTTTGATCTAAACAACTGAAATTTTTATTTTGGTGTGTTGAACCGAATCAAAAACTTTTGCGTTGAACCAGCTGGGCATTAAACTGCATCAGCGTGTGGTGCTGCAGTGCCTCAATGGAGTTCTAGTTCAGGCTCCCTAGTTGCAATATATCTCCCATGATGCACCAGTCACGTGGACTACCATGATGCACCATGTAATGTGGTCAGGGGAAGAGATGTGCTAAGGCCAAAGAGACAGTCCACAGAATAGAATGCGGGACATGAAACATCCAAACCACCACTCCATTAATGCACTGTGGCACCTTAATGTTGAACTGACATGAAACAAAATGTTCGAACACTGTTCAATAAACTTAGATGTTTCAATGTGGGTCAAAGTGCCTCAAAACAAAATATTTCATTTTGATTTTCCTGACAGAAAATTGAAACATTTAAACAAAATTTAAATTTTCCTATGGAAATTTTAGATTTTGTGGAAAGTACTTTTTCCATTGAAAAAATAATTTTGCAAGAAAATTCCTGACAAGCTCTACTCACAACCAGTGTGCTGCAAATATTTTATATCTGAAATATAAAACTCATTCTGTGTTGGTCAGTCACTTAAATCACCTGTGTTTCTGGCTCCTGACTGGACAACTGATGCAAATAGCCAACACATCATGCATTTAGAATGCAGAATATTGTAATAGAATATACAATCTGAAATGTTGCTTTTAGGAAATATTCAGGCTTCAAATTTGCTTTTTGGGAGTATTTGTACTGTGAAAATTAGACTGCTCAAATGTTTGTGGAAAGTCAAAGCAACAAAAGACGGGGCAAATACAGTTACTGTACATCAAAATCCAGTTTTCAATTCGAATGAATATTCACAGATTTTTCCTCAACTATTCTGTCAGCTCAACTTTTATTACATCTAAGTATTTCTTCCGAGAAAACTAGAAAACCCTGCTGCCATGTCAAACATTTTTTCTATTTCCCTTTCCTCATTCTTTATAGATGAAGGACACCAGAATGACAACAGTATAATTTTGTTAAGAATTTCTCTTCCCCCTGCTTAGTCCCAACCCAGGGTCATGATCTTTTCATTCTTACATCATCACAATTGCTTGCTGTGGAATCCACTTCATAGCCTTTGTGAGAAAGAAACAGTGGAAATGATAGAAAAATAGCACTGTACCTAAGGCCTTGATCTACCAGGGCCACACACCCCAGTGGACCCCTTTCTCCTTCACAGAGCCCCATGGACCCATGTTCCACCTGTACAGAGCCTGTTGTAGGATTAAGGCCTAAATAGTTTATTCATTTTAGACTGTAAGATCTTCAGGGCAAGGACTATCTTCTTGCGTTAAACACATTGGCAGCACTTTAATAATAAAGGAATTCAGGCAGGTGTTGAAGCATTTGAGTAGCCCCATTGATGTTAATGAAATTACTCATATGTTTACACATAAGAAGAAGCATCTTCCTACAGTGGCCAAATGCTGTTCCATACAGTGGCCAAATGCTGTTCCATACCCCTAATCTGTAGTTTTTCCATCTTTTTCGAGATGGGGTGACCAGAACTGCACACAGTATTCAAGGTGTGGAAGGATGTACAGTATTTATGGTTCATGGATTTATATAACAACATTATAAAATTTTCTGTCTTACTTTATCAATCTCTTTCCTAATGGTTCCTAACATTCTGTTAGCTTTTTTGACTGCCGCTGCACATTGAGTGGGTGTTTTCAGAGAACTATCCATGATGACTCCAAGATCTGTCTTGTGTGGTAACAGCTAATTTTGACCCTATCATTTTGTGTGTATAGTTGGGATTATGTTTTGAAATGTGCATTACTTTGCATTTATCAACACTGAATTTCACCTACCATTTTGTCGCCCAGTCACCCAGTTTTGTGAGATCCATTTGTAATTGTCCACAGTCTCTCTGCTTTGGACTTAACTATCTTGAGTAATTTTCAATCATCTGCAAATTTTGCCACTTTGCTATTTTCCTCTTTTTCCAGATCATTTATGAATATGTTGAACAGCCCTGGTCCTTGTATAGATCCCACTATTTACTGCTTTCCAGTCTTAAAACTGACCATTTATTCCTATCTTTTGTTTTCTCTTTTAACCAGTTAGTGATCCATGAGAGGACCTTTCCTCTTATCCCAGGACTCCTTACTTTGCTTAAGAGCCTTTGGTGAGGGACCTTGTCAAAGGCTTTCTGAAAGTCTAAGTACACTATATTCACTGGATCATCCCTGTTCAAACGTTTGTTGACCCCCTCAAAGAATTTTAATAGATTGGTGAAGCATGATTTCCCTTTACAAAAGCCATGATGATTCTTCCCCAACACATTGTGTTCATCTATGTGTCTGATAATTCTGTTCTTTACTGTAGTTTCAATCAATTTGCCCAGTACTGAAATTAAATTTACCAGCCTGTAATTGCCAAGATAACCTCGGGAGCCTTTAAAAAAAAAAATTGCATCATAGTAGCTATCCACCAGTCAACTGGTACAGAGGCTGATTTAAGCAATAGGTTACATACCACAGTTAAGTTATGCACATGTTTATGTACCTTCTTGAGCTCTGTCCAACGTACCCAAGTTACCTCCTAATAAAGTTCATGGGACTTTTGCTCGATAAGGACGGATGAATTTGGTTCAATCATCATAATAAAACAAAACAATTGTAATGATAAAATAATATTCTAAAATGATAAATACATGTTCTTTCAGTGTTTCTCATTAGGGTTCTGGCTGGCTAGTGTCATGGTAGCATCTATCCAATGAATAGTAAATACTTTGGGTGCTTTGCTAAGAATTTCCTATATTATTTAAATGCTTCCTTCTGCTTCCCTTTGAACTCACAGCTTCCCACACACTGACTTCATGGGAACACTTGAAATTCCATGGACAGTTTTGTTTGCAGTGGTATTGCAGCTGTGTTGGTCCCACGATTATTGTGTGACTACACCTACCAAACACTCAGCAAGCTAAACTATAGTGTAAGATGAAAGAAGTGATTTACAATGTCCAGTGAAAATGGGGTCAGATTCCAATCTCACTTACAGCGATGTAAAGCCAGTCACTGCACTGAAACTAGAAGTTACTCTGAATTTACACCTACATCACTCAAAGCAGAATTTGGCCCAGATCCTTAAAGGGGGTTAGATGCCTAAATGCCTGGCGGATCCTGCAACTGGCTCTGTGTAGGCAAACTCTGCATCCATGCTGAGCTGCTTTAATGTCAGCTGTCTCCGCATGGGCACAAGGGTTTGCCTGCACACAGCCAGCTGCAGGATCAGGATCTAATTCAGTGGCCAACAGTTACCATAGACACCAGAGATCTGAGGTGGGATTTTTGGGGGACCCCTTGAGGGATTTTGCCTCCCTTGACATTTGTTAAGTGTTGTTATTGCTGAGGAAAGGTGCTGGCCTGACTGCACTGGAGATGGAAGTCCTCTGCTGATCCACAGAGCACGGACAGCTTAGGTGCTGGCAGGGCTGGCTTCCTCCCAACAGCTGCTACCCTGCCCTGGAGGGGTGAGGGTTGAGAGGGGAACTGTCTCCAGGGCCGTTCAGCCAGTGCTCAAAGAGTGTGTGTGCTGGGGGAGGGCAGAGGCTGGGTTTGCCAGGAGTCTCAGACCCAACAAATTAAATAAATGTATAAACACTGAGTCGGGTTGCTGAGGGGTGCACTTTAAATACTGCCTAACCAAAGCAGAATATGATGCACCCACCACTTTTTTCAGATCATTTTAAGCACTGCCCCTGGCCTTGGCTGAGACAGAGGGCCAGTACCAGATATGCCAGAGGGTGGTGGTATCAGCACTTCTCCACTGGGAGCGAAATGGAGAACCAGCAGCTCCTCTCACCTAGGCGGGATACAGCCCTCAGATACCCACGAAGTGCCTGTCGCTGACCTGATCCGACAGGCTGAATGGAAACACTCTGAACAGCAACATGCTCGTGTTTGGGGAGGGGGGGAGGGAGGGAAAGGAGATGCTCACCCCTCTCACCAAGATGCTGGGCAACACGACTGCATTCCTCCCTGGGGCTGTGAACAATTGCCCAAAGCCTAGGCCTCAGGAACAGTGATACAAACAGAAGCAGCGGATGGACTTTCTGTTAGTCCTACCCCCGTCCCATCACCTACAGAGCAAATAGCCTCAGATAATGGGCAGTAGCAGGGACAGTCCCTCTTCATTTCCCCCACAGTTCCCCGGGACTCACCTGAGGACTTAGCAAACCTTGGCAGTGCAGACAATACAAGCATCTAGAAATGGAAGTTCCTTCAGTCTGGCAAGGCTGTGTGTCCTCCTCAGCATCCAGCTCCCAGTGACTTCAGTAGGAGCTGTGGGTGCTCTCACCTCAGAAAATCAGCCCTTAGCATTCTGGAGGGTGCAGGGCCAACTCCTGCTCTCAGTAACACCAGCCCAGCACTGAGCTGTCCCAGCTTCCACTGGTCTCAGGAAGCCCCACTGCGCCTCAGAGCGTCAGGCACCAAGTGTCTCAGACTGGCCTCCAAAATCAGTGAGTAGCTCGGAAAAGACTGCTGTGAGCGCTCACTCTGCTTTGTAATTAGAGGCAGGGATTACAGCCCATGGGCCACATCCTCAGCTGGTATTAATTAGCATTGCTCTACTGACTTCACTAGACCTATGATTTATGCTGGTGGAGGAGCTGGCCCTCCGGCATTTTCTATTACATTAGCTTTTCCCATTAAGGTTCACTGAAATAAAGTAGACAGTTCTTTTGTTGTCCCCTCCCGTTTGATTGTGGGGTCATTAAATTGCCATTTAACTGTCTTTTCTTCCCCCTTTCTAGGCAGCTTGGTTGGGCCTGAATGTTTTCCTCTTTGTATATTATTTCCTGCTGTTTGACAGGGATAAGAAGTTCTACTACACTAGAGTGGTGCTTGGGGTAAGGACCCTCTCCCCTGCCCCTCTTATGCCAGGCATTGAGCTTATCAGTGCGGAGTGTGTTTCCCATCCAGAAATAGGAAGCCTTTCCCATCACAGCCCCCCTTCAGGCTGGAGATGGGCCAGGTGTGCCGACTCCTCGTCCCCACTTCTAGCTGGTGCTGCTCCAAATGGGGCATGCAGGGAGGCCATTCGTGGCTGTGGCCCCTCTGGGATTGCATCAGCACAGTTGGTCTGGTGCTCTGGGAGCTCTGCTGCCTGGGGCAGAGCACTAGTCAGTAGTTGCTGACATACAGTGGCACCCACTGCTGGGAGTGAGGGGAGGATGGAAAAATCCCACCCTGTCTAGGGTGTGAAGGGCCCCAGCCCCTGCATTAAATCCAAACGCAACGTGGTGTGTACAGTGATGCTGGCTATCAGTGGGCTCCCACAGAGTGAGACTGACACTGTCTTTGCACATCCTTGTTCCCCACTCTCTCTGCCTCTCCAGTCTGCTCTGGCATGGGCCCGGGCATCTGCAAAATGCCTGAACTTTAACAGCATGCTGATCCTCTTACCAGTGTGTCGCAACCTGCTCTCCTTCCTGAGGGGCACCTGCTCGGTAAGTGACCAGCCGTGCCCCACCCTTGCTTCCCATCCCACCGCATGAATGTTCACCCACACTTGGGAACGATTCTGGCACTCCTGGCCAGTCACTCCCAGCACGACACAATCAGCAGCCAGATTCCAAAAAGTCAGGAGATCGGCCCCAAAGTCATTTACAAACATCACCGTGTGTTTGTTGGTCAGATGTGGCCTTGAAACTCTCTCTGCCCTCCCATGTGCATGCCTGCCTGCCTGCCTGTGTGTGTGCAAGGGAGAAATAGTGCTTGCCAATGTGGCCACATTTATGGGATGAGGAGGTTTTCCTGTGGCTTCTGCTGCTGCCTGATTGGGGAGGGGGGGTTTTCAGCAGCTTCCCAATGCTTACAATTCTCATTAATTACTTCTGCCCCCCACCCCGCCACCTGGCCCTCTCCCAGCTCAGCAATTAATTATGACACCCCCCCCTGTTCATTGCACCACCACTTCTCCTGCAGCTCCAGGAGTTCTTCAGCCTCCTCTCCTGGACCTGGGAGGGCTGCAGCAGCCCAGTGCCTGTCACCCCTTCCCCAGGCCAGAAGGGGCATCTTCCGAGGCTCTTCATTCACCCCCTCTGCATCCTCCCAGGCTGGTGATGCAGGGATGGAGGGGCAGGGAGTGGGCTGACCCATGGCGCGTGGGTCCCCTACTGTGAGAATGGTGTTGTCTGCTCCCTCCCTCCCCTACCCAAAAGGTTTTCCGGCTACTGAGGGGCAGCATGGACCTCCTTCAACAGCTCTGATTGACTGCTCTTCCTCAGGAGGTGGGGAAGTGGAGGAAGGCAGCCAATCAGAGGGGGTGCAGTGCGAGCTCCTAGTGCTGATGCCACACTGACTCCAGCAGTTGGGGCCAAGGTGGATGCCCTCATTGGCTAGAGCTGGACGCGGTATGCACCTGGCCTCGTGTGCCACTGCGCCTTCTCACCCTGCCCCCACACAGACCCCCTTCCCCCACATGGGGGACGGGCTGGCCCTGCCCCACACGGCCCCCCCTGCCCCTCTTGCCCCCACCGCAGCCTGTTCCCTTGAAGCAGCCCCACGTTTGCTGACCGTTTCCACTCCTCCCCGCAGTGCTGCAGGCGCACAATGAGGAAGCAGCTGGATCACAACCTCACCTTCCACAAGCTGCTGGCCTACACGATTTCCCTGTTCACAGGTAACTGAGCTGCCGCTCAGCACAGGAACGTGCTACACCAACCAGCACAGCAGTGGCTGGTTCAGGTTCCCCCTGGCCTGGGGCAGGGTGTGTGGATACCTGGGCCCTCCGGGGGAAGCTAATCGGGTCTGAGCTCTGTCTCCACCTGATGAGCATGGATTTTATATCCCAGAGGGCAATGGAGTGGGGTGCTGACCCTTTCCCTGCAGGCTCTGCTGCCTTGGCTTGCAGCAAGTCTCTGGGGTTATGTCTACACAGCAATTAAATACCTGCACCTGGCCGTGTCTGCTGGCCTGGGCTGCGGGGCTGTCAAACTGCTGTGTAGACACTTGGGCTGGAGCCCAAGTACTGAGACTTCATGGTGTGGGAGGGTCCCAGAGCCCGGGCTCCAGCCCAAACATCTATCCAGCAGTTTTTAGTCCCACAGCCCATCAGCTGAGTCAGGCCAGCCATGGAGGCGTTGCAGGTGTTTTAGTCCAGCGTAGACATGCCCTGGGGGATGGACTCCCAGTGTCTAGGTTCCAGTCTCTCTGTGTCTGTGATATTCAGCTGTTCACATCATCGCCCACCTGTGTAACTTTGAGTGGTACAATGACAGCCAGCAAGCTGCAGATGGGAGCCTCTCCTCCATCCTCTCTGACCTGCACCAGGATAAGGAGAGTAACAAGTGGCTAAACCCCATCCACTCCAATAGCACGGTGAGTGTCCCGGGCCTGCCTTGGGGGATGTGAGACCCGAGTTGGCTGCCAGAGGGCACCATGGCTTCATTCTGTGCTACCTGCTGACTGTATGTGACCATCCCCATCTTGCTGCGTTGCCTTGCAGACTCCAGCATATGTGACATTCACTACCATCCCAGGCCTGACGGGCGTGATCATCACCGTGGCGCTGATCCTCATGGTCACCTCCTCCATGGAATTCATCCGCAGGAGCTATTTCGAGGTCTTCTGGTACACGCACCATCTCTTCGTCATCTACTTCGCCGGCCTTGTCATCCATGGCATCGCGTAAGGCACCGCACAACAGCCACGTCACTCCCAAATGCTATCATACTGGCGGGCTCTGTCACCTCCCCATCTGTCCTGCACTCCCCACTTCCCACCCTGGCGTGCGACTCTCACACCACATCCCTGCTGCAGCCGATCATCTGTCACCCTCCCCACCTCCCACCCTAGCATCTGTCACACCCTCACTTTACTCCTGACCCTCTTCTGACTGTCCTAGCCTCCCGTTTTCCCGCAGAACATCCTGCTGTCACATGCTCGCCCATCTCTAGCTGAGCGTCTCCCCTTCCTCTTTTGCTGAGCAATTCTGAAGGTGAAGCAGGGAGGTGGGCTTGGGTCAGGAGAGCCGTGGTGACATTTCTCTCTTCTCCCAGCGGTCTTGTTCGTGGGCAGACAGCAGAGAGCTTGGAGGAGCACAACCCCGAGCTCTGTGCATGGGACCCTACACAGTGGGGCAGACATAAGGAACTCTGCGAAGAGCCTGAGTTTGGGAGCATCCCAGCTGAGGTAAGAGTCCTTCCAGCAGAGAAATTCGCTGACAGGAGGCGACCCTGAGCTAACTGACAGATCTCTCCCTTGTAGTGTCGGGAGCAGTGCAGTGCAGCCACTGACAGTCTCATTTGCTATGGTGTGATGGGAGAGAAGTTCTCTGACCCTCCTAATTCCTTCCCCGTCCTGCCACTCACCCCTCCCAATAGAACAAGCTCCCTAGTCCCACCTCCCTAACCCACTCCCTGCCAAGTATCCCACGTGGGGCCCTTCGCTGCCTGCCTGCCTCAGCCCTACTCCACTCTCCAAGTGTTTCTTGCCAAGAGACTCCCCGCTGTGCAGTCCTGGCCAGCCCATCTTTTCCTTGCTGGTTCCCAGCCTGACAGAGCGGGTAAGAAATGGCAGCAGCACAGATTGGATCCGCAGCAGCAAGGATGCAGGGCAAGGCTCCCACTGGGCAAGAGCTCCAACCCGCTGCGCTGGGGGAGCCCTCAGTGTCGGCTAGCTGGGAAGTAGCCAGTTCTCAAAAGGGCTAAGAAGAGGGGATGACATTAACAATATGTGCAGCCCTCTGTAGAGGGGCTTGGAAATGGAGCTTTTCTCCTCCTCCTGAACTGAAAGAGTAGAGAGAAGTACCCCCCCCCCCTCACTGTAACCCGCACTGCACTAGAGAGCATTGCTGACAGGAGCTCTTTGCCAAGCTGGCGTGGATTGCACGGACACCTCCTGAGCAATGGCTCTCACCCTCCGCCCCAGCCCGTCCCTTTCTTACTGCTTGGACCAAGTCTTGAAAATGCCACTAACCCCTCCTCAACAGCAGTGGTGGCAGGAGAGGGAGAAATGACTGTCTCCTAAGCCTAAGGCTTCCTGTCATGAAAGTACAAGAACCAGACAGAGTGAATATGAGTCACTGGTTAGAGGAGCAAAAGGGAGGCAGAACATCTGGGTTTTGTTCCTGTCTTTGCAACCGCATGGCCTTGGGAAAGACACTTCACCTCTCTGTGCTTCAGTTTCTGCCTCTTGAAAATGCAGATAATGGTTCTTCCACCTCACAAGGCGGCGTCAGCAAAGTGTAGTGGGGTCCCGAGAGGAAAAAGTGCACAGACCCTATGGTGACGGGAGCAGGACGAGAACCTGAATTAGCGTGGGCAGGACAGTGGTCTGTAGGTATAAGGTACTAATACCAATCCTGGTGCACCCATGGCGCCCTGTGCCAGCATGGAGCCACGTCTCCTGTGCCAAAAAGCCATTTCTCCAAACATTAGGCAGGAGCGTTTGAGCCAAGAATCTCCCAGAAGAGATGCCAGATCTCCCCTTAGCTCCTCCAGAGATGGAGCGGCCCTCACAATATGTTACTCGCTTTTGTCTCCACAGTCCTGGAAGTGGGTGCTGGCCCCAATCCTTCTCTATGTCTTCGAGCGGGTCTTACGCTTTTGGCGTTCCCGACAGAGGGTCGTAGTTACAAAGGTAAGGGATGCCTTGGCACAACCAGTCCCCCTCCTCCAGTAGCAGCCTCTCCCAGGAGGAGTCACAGTAGGAAATGGAGTAGAGGCACTGCCTGTGGGCGCTCCTACCACTCCAATCCCAGTAGGCTCCCTGGCTGGGATGCTCCCAGCTACTCCAGGCTCAGCCCAGCACTGTAAGCAGTGGTGTAGCTGGCGTGGCAGCTGGGTGGGACATACTCATGGTTGGCTGATGTGCCTTTCCCACAGGCTGTCATGCACCCATCAAAAGTGTTAGAACTACAGATGCACAAGAAGGGCTTCAGCATGGAAGTGGGCCAGTATATTTTTATCAATTGCCCCTCTGTCTCGCACCTGGAGTGGCATCCTTTCACCCTGACCTCTGCACCAGAAGAAGACTTCTTCTCCGTCCACATCCGGGCAGCAGGGGACTGGACAGAGAGTCTAATCGATACCTTTCAGCAGCAGAAACCAAAGACACCCAGGTAGGCCAGGGCGGCATTAGAGTCAGGAAGCCAATAGAACTCAGAATTTTGTGATACAAGGGGATGCAGGAAGGCAGCGTCCTCCTCTTACCGGGGCCCTGCCTTGTTTTACCAGGATAGAGGTGGATGGCCCCTTTGGCACAGCCAGTGAAGACGTGTTCCAGTATGAGGTTGCCATGCTAGTAGGAGCAGGGATCGGGGTCACGCCCTTTGCCTCTGTGCTGAAATCAATTTGGTACAAGTTCCAGCACGCGGACCAGCATCTCAAAACTAAAAAGGTAACCAGTGTAATGGGGGAAAGGCTGGCCCTACACTGCCTTTCTGACCTGCAGTCCCAGCAGCCTTTTGTGTGCCCTTAAAGTACAATGTCCCACCTTCCCCAGCATTGTCCTAGAGGGTGAAGCTACAGCCTTCCTGGTGAATCAGTCCTTGTTGTACAGTAATGGACTCGCTCCTCTGCTCCACCGCAGTGCACAAGCTCTCCCATTCTCAGTAACGTCTCTCTCGTTCTCTTTGTGCTGCCGGATCCCAGATCTACTTCTACTGGCTCTGCCGGGATACAGGTGCATTTGCCTGGTTCAATGACCTACTCGCCTCCCTGGAGCAAGAGATGGAGGAATCTGGCAAAGCAGGTTTCCTGAACTACAGACTCTTCCTCACCGGCTGGGACAACAGCTTTGTGAGTCATAAATACCAGAGGGTCCTGATGGCTGGAGGAGAGGTCACAGTCTAGGAGGGGCAGAACTCTGTGGCCAGAAGGGAACAAGGGAGAATGGGATGTAGCTAGGGCTGGGAAGAAGGTGAGAACACTGGGTTAAAGGCTAGACAAGGTGAACACAGGTACCAGGGTGGGGATTCAGCCTTTTAACCCATCAGGGAGCGTGGCAGCAATTGAGGCCAGGCCTCTTGAACGAGGGCTCCTGCAGCCTGTCGGTTGGATTCCAGGCACTGGCAGGATATCTGCCCGGTTTCACTTCTTGTCTCCTGTAACTCCAGGCTGGCCACGCAGCTTTCAGCTCGGATAATGACACGGATGTGGTGACGGGTCTCAGACAGAAAACCTCCTTTGGGAGACCCATGTGGAGCAGTGAGTTTTCTGCAGTAGCAACTGCCCACCCCAGGTGAGTGTCTAGTGACCTGGAGACCAGGTTACTAGAGCTGGAAATGTCTCTTCAAGCTACCTGGCTTCTTCCTTAGACTGCATGCCCAGCAAGTCTAGGGCTGCTTCTGTAAGCACAGGTGTCAAGTAAGGACACTGAGAATGAGCTGCGTATGCTACAGCACCAGAATGATTGGATTCATAGGTGAGGGACCATTGTAATCATCTGGTCTGACCCCCCTGTATAACACAGGCCATAGGACTTCCCCAAAATAATTCCTAGAGCCGATCTTTTAGACAAACAGACAATCCTGATTTTAAAAAATGCCAGTGATGGAGAATCCACCACGATCCTTGCTAAGTTGTTCCCATGGCTAATTATTGAAGAGCTCTCAGATTATTGGATTTTAATGGTGTGGATTATTTTTTGGGGGTTTTTTGAGGTGCAGGGCTCCTACAGCTCCCACTGATTTCAGGTGGAATCATGGGTGCTCAGCATCTCTGAAAAGGGGGGGGGGTGCTGACCCCTTTGGAAATCTTAGAGACAGACTGCGGATCCCCAAAGGTCCGTGGACCACAGGTCGAAAACCACTGTTCTGTAGGATGATGGCAAATAGTCTTCTCAAGGGAAACACTGGGAAGAACTGAAGGTTTCCTGCACTGATCACAGATGCCCTGCACAGCAAAATCCTTCTCCATGGCTCCTCCACATACAGCTATCCCTTCTGAATGCTGTAAAGAGGACTGGAGTCTCCTCTGAGGTAGTGGTGGTGGGTGTAAAGAATGTTAGGAGTTAAGTGTGCACATAGTTGCAGAGTTCCCTGGAGCTATGGGCTAATACATGTAATGTAATTCATTGGGCACACTACCCCATCAGCAGGGGCCAATGAGTGACTAGGATGGGGACATGTTCTGAAGATGAAAGCAGGTGAAGGGCTCTGTACAGAGCCCTGGGTGGGCAGATTGTTTCTCCCCAGCACTAACAACTCCTTTCTGTTTTGTGCAGGTCTGTGGTGGGGGTGTTCCTCTGTGGGCCTGAAGCTTTGGCAAAGAGCCTGCAGAAGTGCTGCCATCAGTACTCCAGCCTGGATCCTAGGAAGGTCAAATTCTACTTCAACAAGGAGAATTTCTAAGCACCAGGAACATGGTGACTACATGTATGACACCACAACCTCCTAAAGCCATTATCTGATCCTCTAGTGCCTTTTAAACCTGAATCAACATGGCCCTGCTGAGGGTACACTGACTGATGCTACCAGGAAATGCTGCCATTCAAACCATGTCTTTCCTAACTACTAAACTCAAGAAGGAAGTGATCTTCCGAAACACTGCATTTCTCCAATGGAAGTGTCCTTTTGAGTTTTCCACCTTGCACGTCCTTTGGAGGGGAGGCGAATGGTCTTCCGTCACTAGAGGTCAGCACCGGTCTCCCTTGCAGATGGAATTGAAATGGACTTTCTGGTTCAATCAGTATTATCTTCTAAAGTTTGATTGTGGCACCTGTACAAGGGACCGACAAAAGCTCACACTGATGACTAAACTTGATTTTGACAGTGAGGAATTCCAGGATGATGAACTCAGTGGAAATCTGCTGGGGAGGACAGAGGTCGTTTGTAGTGGATCCAATAAATGTTCCTGTAAATAAAGTAAATAAAACTTGCTTCCCTTGTAAGCAGCTTGGGATAAAATCCAATCCCAGTGAACCACTCTGTCCAATTTAAGATGTAAATGCACTGCGTTTACCTACTGCCTGTATCTGTTGCACCTGTGCTCTGTCTGCAATAAATGTAAGAAACAAAGGGTAATAAAGTCAAATTGCCACCTACCTTCCCAACCAGTTCTGTTTGGTGACGCTGTGAGCAGAACCCTTTAATATTCTGTCACCCAGTAGACACAGCAGAAAGGTTTTAATGACTATACAGAGTGACTCACAAGAAAGAAAACTACTACATACTTGAATGTATCCAGAAAAGATGAAAATCACACTACCAGGAATGGGAGGCACCTTAAATGATACAGCAGCCACAGTTGATCTGCCAATTGATAGCAAGGGGGCTTAGCAATCTACAATGGCATTTTTCATACCCAGGTCAGCAGTCAGGAGTGGTAGCGACTGAAAGATGAGCTACCACTTTGAGCCCTAGAGATCTTCCACAGAAGGATAAGCCACAAAGGTGAGGGCTGGGTGAGAACAGTTTCAGTGTAGCTTTCTCGGCTACACCCAGTTGTGGCAGAGTGCTGCAGTTCCGTGTTACACCAGCACACAAATCACTTAAAGAAAGGCTCAGGACAAACTGCACTTCAATCAGACAAGTGCAGATGATACATGGTCCTCAAACACTTGCCAAAGCTCCTGTGACCCAAATGTTCTCACCTGCCTGCCTATCACAAAAGACCTCGCTGCTTAAATGTGGGGTTGCTATGAACTGTTTGAAATGGTGGTTGTCTCACTGATGGAGTTTTTAATGAAAGAACTATGACACAGATGTGGACATAGTCAATGGGGCTAGTTGGTGCCTGGCAAAGTCTCTAGACCAACTGGGACATTCTTGGTAAGAAGACATCTTCACCTCATGCCCCTTTCACACCTCAAAGCCACATGTATGAAACTCAGTAGAGCAGACATAATACAGACCCGACTCTTTGTCCCACCGCCTAATTATCCCTTGTCACACTCCCCAAATAACAATTTCAGTGCATCAGCCGTCTCCAGACATGCCAGTTTACTGAGTATCTCCTGCCAGAGACCTCAGTAATAGCACCATCATTTCATCTGCTCAGCAAATAGCAACTGGTGCCTGTAGGGGCCATCTCTTTCTCCCTCTGTCCTCTTTAGGAAGAGGCATGTTGAGCATACATCAGCCTGTAAGAAACCTCCTGCGTGGTTAAGGGAACAAGGCTGGGAAACTTGGAGCTCAGTGTCTGCAGTACCGAAGTGACTAATGATTAATCCTGGAGCCCAGGGATGTGCTGCAGTAGATGAAGGAATTGCCTGACTATTCTGGAGAGAGGCCACCAAGCCCTGGCCAGGTGAAGGGCTGACATGAGCAACCCAGAGGCATTTGCCATCTCCAGTGCTTCTGAGTCAGGTACACAGAGAGGCACCCATTGGAGGCAGTCTCAGGCAGAGCCGTGAACTGTACTCAAATCTTCCTCCAAATTTATTACAATTACCATAAAACACACACACAAAACACAGAGAATGAACAGTACAGGGTTACGCTGGGTGGGAAAAAGGGGGAACCCCTCCCTGATGGCTGTGCCAGCTCAGACGGTGATGAGGTGAAACTGTTGCCGTGGGTGCCTTCTCCATCTCAGAGGTTTGGATCTTCAGGGTTACTGCCAAGGTCACCAAGTGTCTTCAAATCCCTGCAGAAATAAAGAGGGACACTCGATGGGAGTGAAACTCTGCTTTGAGTGTGAAGGGCAGGTGAGGCCCACAGGAACTGAGCAAGAACAACCTCATCAACCCCACTCCACGGGGGCAGCAGCTGATCCAAGGACACAGGAAGCTTTGTGGGGGAGACTCAGTCTCTAACTAGCTCAGAGGAGCACAGTGCATGAGGCTGGTGCCCATGCCACAACATTCTGGATTCCCAGGAGAAATAATGGAGTGTGTCATTACAGGCCCTGGCCCAGCCCATGGGAGAGTCCCACAGCACAAAGGGCAGCTCCACAAAGAGCAGCCCTCCTGCATCTCCACGGCCTTGTGAAAGGAGATACACTCCATTTCAAGAGATTTAGCGCAGTGGCTGCAGACACAGGGTTTTGCTGGGCGCCACTGTAGCTGCTCTCTACAGGGCAGCTGAATACAGTCCAGCAATGCGCACACGTATCCCGCTGCCCTGTCTAGCCCCTCAGCCTCCCATATGACATACAACACGAGAGTGTGCCATCACCCAAGAGCTTCAGGAGCGCCGGAAGCCTCCACTCCTGCCCCAGCAAGGGGGTGAAGCAGGATTAACTGGGCCCATCCCCTAGAGATGTAATGGCCAAACTGTGGCAGACCTGTCTGGGGAGGCCCGAAAAACGCAGGGAGAGCGAGAGAGCAAGGGGCTACCCGAGAGTCAGCACGTCCAGTATGTCAACAGTGATGTCCAGTGTCACCTGCTCCCAACATTCAATGGGTGACACTGGGGGGGTGTTACTAGCACCCCGCTTCACAGATGGGGAAACTAAGGCACAGAGAGTGACATGACTGGCCTCAGGTCACACAGTGAGTCAGTGGCAAGGGCAGAGCGAGGCCATGCCCCATCTCTTGCTTACAGGAGTATGTGTGTTTATAGTGGAAGATGCAAGGTCAGGGCTAGGTTAGCTATAGTGCTATAAGGATGGCCATGCTGGAAGAGGCCAGCCCTTACCCTTGACACAGGCATCACCGGAGATGCACCCCAGAGAGAGAAGTGACCCTCCCTACAACACACCACACTAGGCAACCCTATAATATGTGGGAGAATGTGTACCAGGGCAGGCCATACGGCATCAAATTCAATGGCAGGGTCATGGGTCGTCTCCATTTCATTCTGCCCTCCATACATCCCCCACCCCCTTAGTTCATCAAGCTTGCTGGCGAGAGCCTGGCCCCTCTCTGGCTGCAGTAACACAGCCTCCACCCCATCTCACCTGTCATGGAGCCCCAGTGGATTTCTGGATCTGCTCCTTTAGGATAAGGATGCTTTGCCTTTGCTCTGGGGGCAGCATGGCGATCTGGTCAGCAGTCAGCTGGAGAACCTGCATGATCAGGGCAGCCTGTGGAGAGAGAGGGGAAGATCTGCAACCCCATGTGCAAGGCAATTTCCCAGGAAGAAGGGGCAGCAAAGGGTTACAGAAAAGCCAGTAAAGGGGAAGTTACTCAGAGACCAGGCTGCTGGAGGGAGGGAAGGAGGAGACAGGATGAAGGAATGTGGGTAACAACAAAGAGCAGGGGCAGGCTAAACTCCCATCGACTGAAAGGACCTGGCTCGCTGGCCACAGGAAAAGTTTCAAACCCACCTTGCTGCTGCTGCTTATGAACATGCTCCTGGAAAGCTGCAGGAGTATTAACTCCTCAGCCTGTGCTGCCCAAACCCAGAAACTAAAGACACGGGAGACGCTTGCTGCGCCAGAAAGAGGAGAGTTGAGTTCGTTCCCACCACAACGGGGTATCCAGACTGCATCTCCTTCCTCCGAGTTGCCCTTTATTTACTCACCTTCTCATGATCTTGGGGGGTGACTTGGTTCTGTCCAGGGCTAAAGCCTCCTGGCTGGCCAGCTCCTTGTACCACCGCCCCTGGCATGCCTCCTCCTTGTATGCCTGCCCCTGCCATACCGCTTCCTTGTATGCCTGCCCCTGACATGTTAGGAACCTGTGGGCATCAAGAAAAATGGGATGAGATGGGCCCCTCTGCTCTTGTAGAAGAACTGTGGACAGTCTGGATTCAGCACAACGTACCTGCTAGAACACAAGGCAGGTGACAAGTCCTGGCACCACCTAGAGACTGATACCTATGCCAGGTTGGCAGCTGAGTGTGGTGCCATAAGGAACGAGGAAATAGGCCCCCCAAGTTCAACAAAACCTTAGTCCATGTAATGCCTGGCAATAACAGCAGAAGGCTGGAGGAAGGCCAGCCTTGTGGCTAAGACACTGGATTGGACTAAGGATGGTTGGGTTCAGTTCACAGCTCTGTCACCAACATCTTTTGTGACCAGGCAAGTCACTTAGGGCCAGACTTTTAAAGGTCTTTAGGTACCTAACTTCCACTGAAGTCCATAGGAGCTAAGCACCTAATACCCCTAAAAATCTGGCATTAGTCTCCCTGTGCCTCAGTTCCCTCTATGGAATGGGACTCCATTCCCCTCCCCCACAGTGGGGGCATGAGGAGAAATCTGCTAACGCCTGTGGGCGCTCGCTATTGCCTGAGGAGTGTAGGAGCGTTGGCCTGCTGCCCAGAGGCACTGCTCCCTGCAGAAACATCCTGCACCCATCACTGGCTCCCTCAAGCTAGCAAGAGCTGCAAGCATGGCCGGGGCAGAGCATGAAGAGGAAAAGGGAAAACATGGCTCCCCGCACTGGCAGAGGAGAGGGTAAGTCACAGGAAAAGGCCATGTTGGCTTATGGGGGGCAGAGATGGCCTGGGGAAACCCCCCACTTTTTCCAAACCTCACTTAAATGTATTCTGAGTCCCACACCAGAGGGGTCAGGAGAACAATGCAGGCTTTGCACATGTCATAGCCAGGATAAGAGCCAGCCGCCCCAGGTCCCTGCAGAAACCAGGCCACACTGGCAATACCCTGGTGTTAGTTGGCAGGGAATGCCCTGACCTAGGTTCCTTTGGGATGGGGAAGGTTATCAGGTCCTTGGGGTCCCCTGGCAGGCCTGGTTAGCCGGTTAGCATTACAAATAGGATGCAGGCTGTTAAAGAATTGACATAACCTGGAACCCTGGCACCAAGTGCATGTCGTTATCCACCACATTAAAAATAGAGCAGAAGATGCTGTGTGTACCTGTCTTGGTCCCTGAGGGCCACTTGCTCCCAAGTTAAGTGGCCCAGGCCCTTGAATTCCACCAGGCATTGGGCCCCTTGGGTTGGGGCCAGGACCTCTGGGCTCCATCCCTCTGGCATCCATGCCCCTGGGCTCCATTCCTCTGGCATCCATGCCCCTGGGCTCCATCCCTCTTGGCTCCATCCCTCTGGGCTCCATGCCCCTGGGCTCCATCCCTCTGGGCTCCATGCCCCTGGGCTCCATCCCTCTGGGCTCCATCCCTCTGGGCTCCATGCCCCTGGGCTCCATCCCTCTGGGCTCCATGCCCCTGGGATCTCTTCCACCTGCAGAGAAAAAACAAGCTGTAAGCAAACCACTGGAAGGAAATTCTATTTGGGAGACCGTTGCAGGCACGCATCCATTTTGAAAGTTAAGCCTCCTTCGGTTTAATGACTGGCAGAAAAACAAGAAGGGTCAGGGACGGTGTGTGAACAGCAGCTGCTTTTGGAAAATGACAAATTTGAACTTCTCTTTCCCTTGCCCTGTGTAAATGAACCCCCTCCCCCGCAGCGCCTCCAACCAGCCCTGTGTAACTCTCCCTGAATCTCACTTCACTGTTGAACTGTCCAACCTTCCCATATTTCTCACACCCGTGTAACTGGCTCCTCTCTTGGTAATTTCACATGTAATGTATGGCCATTCTCTCACCTCGAGCATCCATCAAAGGCCCTCTAGGTTCTCCCATCAGCGGCCTGGGTTCTCCCATTGGTCCTCCCCTCATTTCATGTGGGGGTGGGCCACGATTGTCATGGCCAGGCATATGGTGCATGGGCGGACCCTGGTGGGGTGGCCCAAGGTAACCTCTGCAGAGAGCGAGAGAGAGAGAGATAGGGAAACCAGAGCAGAAGGAGAAAAGTGAGAATGTGACTGAGACACCAGCTTGGCAGCGAGCAGGTACAGCATTTTGACCAAAGCACAAAGCCAGCCACACAGAAAGTAGGGGAGTTTGTCACACAGGGATGGATGCTGACGTTTCCAGCTTGCCTGGTCAGTCTGAGCAGCCACAAATACCATCCTCCCTTCCCGCTGCTCAGCTGTGTACATGGATCGCCAGCACACATCGCTCAAGCAGCCAGTTTGTGATAGTTCACCAGGCAGGCAGTGCCACTTAACCATCACTTCTACCACCTCCGACCTCAGCAAGAGGCCAGGCCACGAACAGGGAGTGACAGACTCAAGGCTCAGATTGGTACCTATTTGTCTTCTGCCCCACTCACCTGGGCTCCACTTCTCCAGTGACTGAGAGTAGGGTCCCTCCACGTGGGTCATTTGGGGCATCTCCCAGAAGGCCCCGGGGTGGCGGGCCGCTAGCAGGTAATGGCCCACGCTGCATAGGGGCCCTCGGGTCCGGCATGGGCACTGCCAGGGAGGCAAGCAAGGGAAATTACTGATATCAAGCACTGGTGAGAACGATCACACCAAAGGCCTCCTGTGAGACAGCACCACTCCTGCTGCCCCCGGCCGTGGGAAGCAACAGAATCCCCCACGCTGCTCCCTGTAGCTCACAGACACACATTGGCTTTGGACAGAGTCCATCACATTGCTGGAATTGATGCACAGCAAAGAGGAAGGAAATCTGCCCACAGACAACACCGCAGCTCACAGAAGCGGGTGCCCTCAGTGCTAAGTTCAGCCCCTCCTGTCCCCCGCAATGACTGCTGGGGCCTGAGAACAAAAGTTGAGAACCGAGACCACAATAACAACCAACAAGTCTGGTCACACCCAGCGTGCATCACAAGGTCAGGTGCAAGCCAAGACAGCCTAGATCCATGAGGTCAAATCTGGACACCCCACGTCTGTGAGGTCCAAAAGCCGAGCGTGAGTCTGGATGGCCTCCTCCTCCAGTCTGTTTTCTCATTTACTGGCTTACTTTCCTTCCAAAAGGAAAGACCCCTCTGTGCAGAACCTGTCTTGTCTCTCCTCCTACACCGGGGGCAGCTCTGTCTTTGACAAGTGCTCACTTCCACAATGGGCAAGCTACACAGAGCTGCCCCAGTCCCACAGCCCCAAGTGAAGAAAACCCTAGTGCTGAAGTCCAGGCTTTTTCCATGCATTCCACACTGAGCCCCCTGAGCAAAGGGAGCTGGCAGTTGTCATGGATACCTTGAACTCGCTCGATAGATGCAGGCCTGGCAGGTCCCACGGGCGAGAGCTGCAGGTTTCCTGGGTGAGCAGCAGGAAAAGAGGGAAAAGAGCAGACACATAAATAGCGTATGCACACACAGACTCACAGACAGGCCTGCCTACACCACAGACCCACCAGTGCCTGCACAGACTCCCTTCTCTCGGTGAAGTGAGCTTGTTCTTTGTGTGAGACTCCCGCAGAATTCGACTGCGTGTTTTAAAGAGGCTGTCAATCTTGCAGGCCTGGCTTTGTCAGACCTTTCCAGCAATGCTACTGGACAGAGACCATCCAATGCCAGTCGTGTGAGGAGGTTGGCCTCTTCCGCATGGCTTGAAAAGCCCACTCACATAGGCACTATTTTCTCTGGTCACTGGGGCAGGGACCTACACCATCAATTTCTGCTGCATTTACACGTTCATTTAAAATATACTGAACCTGTATCCCTTACAGTTGCAGAATAATCTTCTGTAAGTGGAAGGCAACATGAGGTTGTCAGGTGCTCCCAGTGAGACAGCTCCCCTGCTCCTGCTCAGAGCTTCCCCAAGCAGATGCAGAAATTAATAAAAGTCTAGTTCAGTTTCATCATTCACTAATATTCAAAACCCTGCAGACAGCAGGGAAACTGCTAAGAATCATATCTATTTCACGTGGCTGCTTCTTGACAAAGCTCTGAGCAGCAAAGGGGAGGCACTGGGGCTGTTCCTGAGGGAGGAGGACCCAAAAGTGAACTCACAACAAACCTCTTTCAGATTCAGCTGCTTTTAAGGTATGTAAAAATATGAGATCCCAAAAGGAATTTGCCATGTTTTGCTAGAAGGGCTGAGGGAGGATATTCGCTCCCCCCACATCCCACAATATGAAAGAACTGGGATCCCTTTGTTGTGGTAAACTGGGCCCAATGGACAACAAGATGCCCCCACTTCAACTGTCTAATTGCGTTAAGTCTCAATCCAAGACACTGGTCTGCAGCCTTTCGCCTGTGGAGCAAGCACATCACCATAGAAACATCACCATAGAAACTCTCTCTGCTTTGATCACCAAGCCACACACAGCCCTAGTCTGTGTAAAAGAAAAGCTACCGCTCCCTCTCCTGGACAAACAAAAGAAAGCACAGAAGACCCAACAGTTACAAAAAGCAGACAACAGGCTAGCTCCCCAGCCTCTGCACATGCGAAGTACCAGAAAGACAGTTACTGGAGAAGGCATCGCTCTTCCTGCTCACTATACACACTCAGACAGAGGGACAAGTGCACACGGCATCACAGACAGGCTGGGAAAACTTTTACACCTTTACTCAGCTTGGGAGGTCGGTTCTGCAGGGGGATTCCCTGCTCCATCAACAACTCTCCTGGCACACAGCCTTGAACATCTCAGTGTGCCAGCCTGGAAGTAGGGAGCCCTGTGACACACTGCATCAGACACAGATTAACTGACATCTGGTTTACCTTGTCCACGTTCCAAGGGCACTGGTCCACCTCCCGGCATCCCGACCTGAGGCTGCATTCCACCTGGGAGAGAAGGGCAGAGAACTCACAACCCCCCTCTCTGGTTATCTGTCCCCACAACCCTCACTACTCTGCTCTTAGGAAGACACCCAACTCTGCCACTAACAGAAAGATTTCCACCTGGCCTGACAGGCTGTAGAAACAGTGACACCACCCCTTCCCCCTGTTGGCTGACTCAAGAGTTACTCCCTAGGCTTCAAATCTTATGTAAAGGAACATGTTCAAGGAGCTCACCTCCAGGAGCCAAGGGGCCAGGGCCTGGGCCGGGTACTGTGGCTGGCATCTGTCCTGGGGCTGGCACTCCACCCTGCATAGGAGGCTGCATCAGAGGAGGAGCTCCATTTACATGCATGCCACCCTGTAGAGGAAAGAAATCACATTGAGAACTCCTTCTCGCCAACGGACACGAGCATCACCCCCTGCACCAGGGTTTCATACTGAGAACCCTTCTCAACAACACACCCATCTCTCACATGAGGACTTCACACCCTCAACCTCCAGCTCAGTAATGTGGGTTAAACAAATAAATTCTTACTATGGGCTGTGGCTGGGATGCTGGGGGATTCTGCTGGGTCATCTGTGCATTAGGACCCGGACCAGGCCCGGGCCCAGGCCCTGGAACTGGCTGTGGGTTGCCTGGAATCAGAGGCGGAACACTGGTCTGACGATGCAGAATTTTCTAAGGGGAGATGATGGAGGAGAAAGAAGTTGTGAGTGCACCAACTAGACACGGCCATTCCTGGAATCCACTTTTCCAGACAAGCATCCTCATCAATCCCAGCCTGAGAAACAGGATCATACATACCAAAGCGATCTCCGGATCGACGATCCTCATCACCACTTGGGCCTGGAGCAGGGCATATGCCAGCTGAGGATTCTGAAGCAGCATGTTCCGTGCCTCCTGTGGGCTGTTCTGCACACACAACTGCAGAAAAAAACACAGATCAGAGCTATCAAAGAGTCTCACTGCTGCTGCTTGGCATTAAAACCTTCCCGGCTAATTTTTGCTGTAATCCCATGAGGGCAGCGATGTTCCTGGAAATACAGAAATGGCAACATCTCAAAGGGCTACAAGGCAGGAGCATTTTGCTTCACATGCCTGGTACTTGACATAGTGCTGGTATGGTTAATGCAACAACCAATAATGCACCTGAGTGACTCAGGCTTTGTGTAATGGACTATCTGAAACACATGGACAGTTGTTAATGAAATCACACAGCTCAGGCTGCATCCTGTTGTCCATGATCATCTCCTCTTCTTCCCTGTCAACAGCATTAGCCAAACTACAGGAGTGCTAACAGGGCAGTAGGACACTAAACAGCCCACCACCTCACCCCAGGGCAGCTGTGATTTCCCCAGAGTCCCTGCCTGCCTTTCACTCTCCACAACAATAAGACCAGCTCTCTTCCTTCTCCAACCTGCTTATATTCTTCATGGTAGCACCCCAGATGCTAATTAAACCTCCGGACCATTCTACCCTGCAGCAGCAGCGGCACATAAGAGGCCTTAACAGGAGTGACAATGTCACAGAGCTGTGAGCAAGGAGTTGCCGCCGCCTGGTTTCTTGTGTAATGGGGGTGTGGTTATGCTGCACTTTAAGACCACAGTTGCAAGTTGGTGACATGGTTCCAGCCACATTGCTCCCACACACCTTCATCTGCTTCATCAGTTCAAACATCTGCTCAGGTGGAAGGCTGGCAACTGCCCTGCTGATGGATTCAGGGGCATCTTCAGGATTTATAGGGTCTCCATAGGGTGACTCTATGATGGGGGCACCTGTGCCCAAGCCTGGAAGGGACAGAGAGGGGCAGATGAAGAGGAAAGGTTAAACACGCAGGTGTCCTGGGAACCCTAAGCTGCTGGTTTCACATCACAGAAGCCACCAGCACAATTGCTGGTGCTTTCTCACGCTGACCCCTTTATTTGAAAGGCCAATGACTCAAGGCTGACAGACTCACAGCTGCAGCTTCACAACCAAGAGGGAAGGAAATGTACTTTTGAAACTTAGATTCAGGAGCACCATTCTGCAGCTGGAGAGTACATGGGGCACTGACAATAAGCCCAGGCTCCCAATATGCCCAGAATGCCTATTAAGTCTATTAGGAGTTGAGGGCCGTCCCACTGGTCAATCGAAAGGCTATTTCACACAGACCTGCAATACATGAGCTATGACCCTGGATGTCACAATAATGTAGCCATTCTTCATACACCTCTTTGTCACATATGAAGCTCCACTAGTCACAGATATAGAGGAGGAAGAGCAGGTAAGGACAAGGGTTTGTCTGGCCATGGAAATTACAAACCCTGAAAAACTCTACTTGCTAACTTACCTGGAGCACATCAGCTATCTGTGGGCTTTTCATTGTCAACCTCATCATGATACAGGTGAGGTACTAGACTTCGAGCCTTGGCTAGTAGATTTTTTTACAGGTTTGTGAGACTTGTTTATGCCAAACATTATGGTAGCATCAACCCCCTCAGCCCAAAGTTCAGACTCACTCTTCAGCTCCTCCTTGTTCTTCTCGCTGGCTGCGTTGTCCACGCGCAATGCCCTCCCACTGAACTCACGCCCATTCAGGTTCCGCATGGCGCTGAGCGCTGTCTCCTGATCTTGGTATTCACAAAAGCCATATCCCTTTGGTTTGCCTGTCTCCCTGTCATACACCAACCTGGATGGCAGAACCAAAAGAATTACAGCCATTAGGTGCCATATGGCACATGGGAGAGTATTACATGATAACACAGCATCTTTCAGATTGGTAACACCAGCCCCATGTCCTCTGTTGAGTCCGCAACAGGGCGAAGGACCACTTTGTTCAAAGCTGGGGTCTACCAAGTCTGCCTAAGACCCATCTGCTCACGGCTGGAGTGCTGATGAGTGCAGAATTGGCTATAGCTGAGATCACTTGTCTGTTGATGCCAAAAGGAGAAACAGTTGTCACCTGAAACTGACGACAGGTCCGACCTCTGAGAAAATGTCCTTTAGCTGCTCCTCTGTGGCTTCGTACGGGATGTTCCCCACTATGGGAGAGAGGAGCAAAGTATCAGTACAGACACTGAGTACGATGAAAAACCACAGGCATGAATCTCTCTCCACATGAAGACAGGAAAGAACAGAAATGAGCCCAGATAGCTGTGTGAACACACACACAACCAGGTTTCTGGCAATCTACTGCAGGACTACAGACTGCTGTGTATGTATCATTGCTCCTAATGCTCATGTTGGTGCAGCATCACATTGCCAGTGCAGAATCCATTATGACTCAGGTAATATGCCTCAACCCAGGTATGGGTCAGAAGAAAATTGCAGGAAAGTGGGCAGTTATAATAAAGTCAATGTTTCTGAGAATAATGGTTCCCTGTTACGGGCTGGATACCACTACTTATATTTCAGGATTTTGTGGACTGTTCCACCAGCTTAATGATGAGCCTCTAGTTTCCAGAATGCCAAAGCTGCCTGCCTCCCTTTCAGTTGTGCTGCCCTGACCCACCATAGAGCGTAGAGTGCTCACGAGAGTAGGATTTGGAGCAATCCAAGCTCCATGAGAGTTTAGGGTGTGCATTATCCAATGGGAGATAGAGGGCATTGGCTGGTACAGCTAAAGTCCAAACAGGAAGAGTTGCCTAAAAAGGGTTAACAATCACGATCTGAGAAGATCTGACCTCATTTGTCAAATGAGTGGGTCACACACTGGGTCAGTGGATCACACAACAGAAGAGCAATACTGGTTAAAGTTTCTTCTTTCTTCCCACTTTTACTACCATGCTGGCATCAATCAGTGCAGGACAAAGGTATGTACAATACAGGAACTACAGCAAGCTCCGAACACCTTCCCAGCCCTTCATTAGAGGAACGGCAGGTCTCATTTTATGTTTTTTCATGCGTCATGATTTTTCTGCTACTAATTTCCTAAATGTTTTAGTGAAAATATTGATGGGATATTTAGTTTCATCAGGTTAGGTGGTTCCTTAGCTCTATTTCCACTTGCCTGAGGAATATGAAGGGCCCATGCTGAGGAAGGTGAGGGGGACAATGCTTTGATTTTAACACAGCACACTAAGGCATCTCTGCATCCAGGACCCAACCCAAAGTCTACTGATGTCTTTGGCCCAGGTTCTTAATCAGTGCAGGATGGTCAGAAATTATGAGTATACTTTTCAACTCCACTCATCACATCAATGACCAAAGAATGAGAATGCAGAAGGGCTCTGAGGAGGATGATATGGCAGAGGTTCAGAGACTGCCTGCACCCCACAATGAGTAGACAAATTGGATTTTTCATAGAAAAGCAGATCACTGATCCATCAGCTCCAATATTACTAGCCAGTATCTGATGCTTCAGAGGAAGGCAACTCCTGAACCCCATTATAAAACAGGCTGATTGCACCTTACTCAGGGGGATAGAAGTAGGGAAACTACAAGTAGTTATCCTATGAACTGAAGTGTGTGATGTGATTATTTCATCTTAGCCTCTATAACAATCAACATGTCCTACAATTATTCAGTCCCCTTTAGAGCCCCTCTGCAATGACTCTAGACACTCTGCAGCAGCAATACCCAGAGGCTGACTACATGCAGCAGGAAGACAGTTTGTTCCAAGAGTACCTGCTATGATTCTGAGTGACCCGTTCTTTTATAATGGGAAAGACAAAGAAGGTACTGCAATTTTCACTAACCTGTTCTAGTCACTTCTAATTCTTCCTTGCCCCCAACTAATAATAAATAGCTAATAATCATAGCTTTTTGAAACTTTCCATATGCATAAACCACTTATATGATACCACCTAATCCACAACCTTGCCTTTATTTGGTCCATGAAAACTGGATACACTACACCCAAGAAAAACACACCACATTTGACCCAACACCCACAGGCACTCTGTACATACCCCACCATAGAAGATGCTCATGATGCATTACAGTGCAGATGACATGCATTAGAACAGAGCTGTCTTGAAAATGAAAATTCTGTCTCACAAAAATACTTAAGAGTTTTCAATTGTTTTTCATTCCAATTCAGAACAAAAACTCAAAATCTTGAAGTTTTTCACAAAACTTCCAAAACTGTTGAAATTCCAGAAATATTGATCTCTGGCTGCCTGGTATGTCCACCTGGCAGGATGCTAGATTGCCTGGCTCCCCTAGAGGATCCCACGCTCCCTGCCAGACACACAGCCTGGGAACCCAGTAGGAAGACTAGCATTTTTCACTGGAAAATTTTTTACCAGCTCTTCATAAGAGGTAGTACAGAGGGAATGATATAAGAAAAGAGCTTTCATACTGAAAGGAAAAAAAATTGCATATATATAGTACGCACCATAGACACTTTAGTATCTTTATGCACTAGCAACATTTTAATCACCACTTGCTCAGAGTGAGTAAAGCATCTTTAGCTTTTTAAGTCAGCTTTACAGTAAGGAACAAGTGAGATTCAGTGCCTGAGCTAGTAGACTTTCATCATGTTTGTTTTGCAAGGCTGCACTGTGTGCTTAATTTCACCTTTATCATCTGCCTTAGGTTTTTGTATGATGCCCAAGGCAATGATGTTTTCTATGCTGATCCCCCTCCCCACTGCGACATCCCCCAGGGAAAGCTTCGGGGCAGGAGAGCACATTGCTATGGGTATTATCTCTTTCCAGCCCCGTATTTGGTGAGTCACAGATAGCACAAGCAGGGTTTTGAGAAGTGTTTTATTGAGAACCCATCCTTGCTCCGAGATGTGTTATTTATTTCTGGGGGTCCATTTCTGACACCAGCATCTCCCATTTCCTACAGGCTCGTCCAATCCCCTTGAAGATGCAAGCTTCTGCTTGTGACATCACAATGATCACCGCGGCAACCTGCTGGGATGTCAGGGAGAAAGGGGAGGGGTCCCTGGTTGTGGCGAAGGGGCGGGGACGGGAATATCGAATTGCTCCGTGGGCCTGTCTCCAAGGAGGGAAAGCCACGGGGCTCGGCCTCTGTCCCAGAGAAGCGGCTCTGCCTGGGGTGGGAGGGCACCAGGGAAGGGGCCAGGCGGTTCCGGGCGCTGGGGGAGGGTCCCCCGGGCACAGCCTGGGGTTGGGTTGGGGTGGGCAGGCGGGGTGTCCCGGGCGCTGTCCCGCCCCCAGGGATGTAGCTGGGTGAGGGGTAGCTGGGGGCTCCTCCTCACCGAACACGGAGCGCAGCGAGCGATCCACCGCGGGGTCCCGCACCGCCAGCCCCGCCATCCTGGCCCCGTCGCCGCCGCCGCTTCCTCCAGTCCCAGTCCAAGTCCCCCGCGGCCGCCCCTTTCCGACACCCTCGTGCTCCGGCCGGAAACAAGCACCGCCACTTCCCCGTTCCGCTCCAGCCCCTCGCTCGCGGCTCGGCAGGAGCCAGCTCGGCCACCGTCACCGTGGCGGCACCAGTGGCGACCAGCCCACAGCAAAGATGGCGGCAGCGGGTACCGAATGGCAACAGCGACTCCGCTCCGGTGGGAAACACTGTCCCCGCGCGTCTCGTCCCGCGCACGCCTGGGCCTCCGAGCCTCCCTCGCGCCGGGGCAGGGACAGGCACAGGCACAGAGCCACGCAGGGAGGAAGGGGCGGGACCCGGAGTGAGGCCCGGAATGGGGGAGGGGAGATGCTTGACTGCCCCTGCAGCGCGGCGCCCGTCGCTCTCAGCCCAGGAGGTCAAGAGCTTCTTTGTGTGCGAGCGGGGCGGGGGCGCGTGGCAGTGGGGCGAGGCAGGGGGCGAGGGGCGCGTGGCAGTGGGGAGGGAGGCGAGGGTCGCGTGGCAGAGGTGGTAGGAGAGTAGACTGCGTTGGTGCGGGTGCACGGGACGTTGTGCAGCGGTGTCGAGCGGAGGATGGTGAATTCACTGTGACTTGAACTCAGCGGTGCGGCTGCTCCTGCCCTCACTGCCGCTCTCATTACCCCCGGGGCAGGCAGGACACGTGCCCGGAAGGTTGCAGCTCTCCTGGGATTCTGCAGATTGTCCCACTGTAACAGGCTGGCCACTCACTGGTCTGCGAAGCCCTTCCAGGGCCTTGAAGCATCCTCCCGTTGCCCTGCAAGCACGCTCCCGGGGGTGGCAGGGTCTGTCAAAGCCCAGCCAGCTGCCAAACGCGCTGTGGACTCCAGAACCGGAGGCGCTGTGGTCCTTGCAGGGAGTATTTCTCTCTGCCACTTCCCCGTTTCCAAAGGGAGACTTAAAAACATTCCAGCGTAGGTCATGTTAATAAAGCTGCGTCCACGGCATCGGTTGGGTTGCCGGAGTATGGTGCTCTGCCACTCAGCTTTGAGGTGCACACCTAGAGCATGCAGGGCTTTGGCTTTGGTGAGGAGGATATGGAGACGTCTCCCTACATAATGGTAAAAATCCAGCCCAGGTCAATATTAACCAAAAGTCACTGTGATCGGAGGGCTGTATGGTGGCCTGTGTTAAATGAGTTTGTTGCTCTTGATCTATCTCCTAATATATAAGTGTCCACATCACAGTCAGTCCTGTTGTTGGCATCCTTAGCAGAGAGATCAGGGATACAGGTTGTAGCAGTTTGCATCTTCAGTGACTCCTTTGGGAGAGAGGTTTTTGGGTGCTAAGAGACATTCAGGCTGCAGCTCCCTGGAATTGCCAACCATGGCAATTCACCTAGGCCAAGCCAGACAACAGGGTGAAGATGTTTTCTTCTCTTCCAGGTTCTGGCAAAATGGATGCAAAGAATTTGAATTCTGGTCCCATCTCTGCACTTGTTACTGTATCACGGTTTGCCCAGCGATTCAGGTGCAGTATAAAGACAGAGATGGAGGGAGAAAGCTGAGGGGCATTGTCATACCTGTATTGAGCGGAACACACAGTCATTAACATGGCAGAATTGAGTAAACAAAACCAGACCTGTCGATCTGGGCTCACTTGAGCTTATTACAAAGTGGGAGCAGAACTCGGAGTTCCAGATTAGTGCATCACTGCTAGTAATAATCTTCCGGGGGCCAAGCCTACATTTGTGGGCCCCCCGTGTAGGGCAGGAGAGGTCCTGGCGCCACACCCAGCTGCCCTGGGGAGGGAGGTGCAGGGGGCGCAAATGTAGACATGGCTCCATCGCCCCCCACTCCATGCACTTACTGGGCACCTGCCTCTCCCACTGCAGACCCGCAGCCTGGCACCTGCTCGGATGGGGGTGGCCTCACCCTCTGGCATGCGGAAGGGGGTTGGGCCAGCCCTTCACAATGTGTGGGGGAGGGAGGCGCTGAGGGGCGCCTCTCAGAGCCTCCTGCACCCCCCTCCACCTGTTGCAAAGGGCTGGCCCAGCAAAAAACCCCTCTGCCCCGCACTTACCTGCTGCTCCAGCAGCCCCACAGCCTGGTGCTGGCTCAGATGGAGGCGGCCTCAGCCCCTGGCCTGGGGAGGGGCCGCGCTGGCCCTTCACGATGTGCCGGTGGGGGGGCAGTTGTCTCTCAGCCTCCAGCCTGTTCTGCCTGTCACAAAGGGCCGGCGTTTTTCCCCCTCCCTCCACTTATCTGCTGCAGCAGCCTGGCACTGGCTTGGATGGGACGCTGGGTCAGCCCTTCATGATGGGTGGAGGGCGGGGAGCACTGGAGGCTGAGGGGTGGCTGCTCCCGCTCCGGGGGCACGTCGTGAAGGGCCTGCTCAGCCCGCCCAGGCTGGGGGGTAAGGCCGCCCCATCTGCGCCAGCACCCCTCAGAGCCTCCTGTGCCCTCCGCCCTCTGTGCATCATGAAGGGCCAACTTGGCGTGCCCCTCCCTCTCCCCCAACCACAGGTCGGCGCCTGGTCCCCCCTCCACCCTTCGGTACACCACTGGCTGCAGTGGAATTCTCACTTTCACAAGTGATGGACCATTTGGTGAATCTCAGCCCAGTCCCTAACTGGCATTGATCCACTTCCCAGAACCAGTACATCATTTGGAATGATTGCCAGTACTACCCAAAGGAAAGCCGGGGCTGGAATAGTAGGGGATGAGAGGTCAGAAATGAGATACAGAGCTTGCACAGCCAGCACTTGCCAGTACTATGCTTGGCTCAATCCAGCACTGTCATCTCAAAGCCTTTACAAAGGTGGGTGGGTATCATCCCCATTTTACAGAGGGGAAACTGAGGCACAGAGTGATGCAGTGACTTGCCTGAGGTCATGCATGCAGTGAGTCATTCACAGAGTTGGGAATAGATTCAGCTCTCCTGACACTAGACCATGCAGTTTGTTATTCATGGAGACGGTGGTCTCATCAGACCAGGACTGAACAAATGTGTATAGAGCATTGCTCTGCCCAGGCTTATATGAGCAGGTTTGCAGAAAACCTAGAGGGCATAATGTCAGGTGAACGAATACATCTTTGGACTTGCAGGGAGTATTTGGAGAGAGAGAAGATTTTGGATGTCTGTCATCGTGTGCAGAAACTGCTGGATGGCACCGTGATGTTGCCTGTGCTGGCAGAGAAACTCACTGAGCAGCACCTGCAGAAGCTGCGGGAGAGCCTTCCCCCTGAGATGACCTACACACTGACGTGGGTCCAGGTCAGCAAAGCACTGGCTTCCCCAATTGAATCAACGCAGGGATTTACCATACCAGGCTCTCATGCCCTATATCCTGTCTCTGTTAATGGCTGCTTCCTCTTGGGTCATTGGCATGCCAACCCCCCATAATGCACCTTACCCATTTGTACAATACATTTGTCCATACAAGATGGTGGAATTCTTTCCTGTCCTCTTCTGCCATCAGCTGAAGGGGGAATTAGACTGAAATTCCCTGGGACGATCTTAGCATTGCCAGGGTGTGGAAGCTAGGTAGAAGAGGAAGCAAGTTTCACTTTACAGTCCGATTCAGTTCCTGTGTGTTTTCTTTAGGGCCTGGTCCTGCCAGCTGCTGAGTGTGCTCCATTCCTGATGAAGTTAGTGAGAGATAAGGGTGTTTAGCAGCTTGCAGGAGGCACCTGGAACCTCAGGATCAGGTCCCTTTTTCCTGCAAGGTTGGGAACGTGCTCGGATCGTTTGAGTTTAACAATGATAGGGCTGCCTGAAGTCAGTCAGTTCTGCTCCTTCCTAGCAGGGTTTGATTGAATTCTTAAGTTTCAGTTGAGGGGCCCCCTGGTAGGGACCTCGTGGTTCACTGATGGAATTGCAGGGAGCAGTAAGATTCTGTTTGTCTACTCTCCCGTGCCAGTCTGCACAGGGCTTGCTAGGTGCTTCCCCACTGCTGGCTGGGAAAATGCCTGGCACCCAAAGGGCTAAATTCCTGCAGCATTAAACAAGCAGACAAACCTCCCTGCTTTAAAAGGAGGCAATTATGTCCTCCTTGCAGGGTCCCCAGGCCTATCATAATCTCCGGGAGCTGCCTGTGTGATGGGCAGCTTATTGCCTTTATTTGGAGAGTAGTGGCTACTCCAGTCTGAGGGACTTTATCTGGAGATGGGGGGATGTGCCCCACGGCTCCTGAAGCCCCTTCAGTCTGCTGTGGATTAGTGCAGCCAGTGTGATGGAAGAGTCATACCCAGTGACTTTCCAGTCCCAGGGGAGTTAAAGGGAAATGACCCAGCACAGCAGCTGTGGGAGGAGGTTTCCCCCTACACATATCCATCTCACAGCCCAGAGTGCAGGAATGGAGGGAGCCTGTCTCAGCATCAGTGTTTTTCTTCGTTTCTTTTCCAGAACCCTGTTCCCTCGAAGGCGGCACAAGTCCAGTCACCCACCCGGGAGCTCTGCCGCAAGCTGCAGCATTTAGTGTTGGGCTCTGGGGGCAGGTGGTCAGATGAGCTGGTGGACGATCTCCCTCGTTCCTGGCAGCGACATGGTGACCTCATCCTGCTGAGTGAGGACAAGTTCAGGGCTGCATTGTGGAAAGAGCTAGGTAAGAGGGACCTGTTGCTCTGTCTTCCAAGATGCACTGAACCAGCCTCCTCTAACCCACCTGCTTGGGGCTCTCTTCCAGGACCAGAGCTCTGGGAGACAGTTGCTTCTGCTCTAGGTGCCCGGCGCATAGCCAGACGGGGGCGAGTATCACCGGATGGGGTACGATCCCCGACAGTGACCCTGTTGCTGGGGCAGGATGGCTGGGTGGAGCATGTGGACAATGGAATCAGGTAGAAGGGGGGAATGGGGCAGGGGTGGAAGAAGCAGGAAGGGGCTGTCAAGCCAAGATGCCCCTAGGAAAGGGCTGCTGGCCAGCCCCATGTTGGCGACTCTCACTGGGCCATGGTGTTTTCCCAGGTACGCGTTCGATGTGACCAGGTGCATGTTCTCTCCTGGAAACATCACAGAGAAGCTGCGGGTGGCGTCACTGCCATGTGCCGGGGAAGTGCTGGTGGATCTCTATGCAGGTAACTGTCCCTGAAGCCATGGGAAAGGGCCTCTACTGCATGCCGCCCTCCTCTGGGATTTGGGAATAATGCTCCGCAAGTCTGTTCTGATGAGTTTGCTGGTGCTCTGAGAGCAGAGCCGGTAGGCCCTGCATTTCTACTCCCTACCCTCTGCTGTCTGGAACCTTCCCCATGTCACTGTACCCACCTCCAGTTACTTCTGAACACCTTGGACCACCCCTGGCCCCAGATAACATAGAGTATCAACAGATCGCAAGAATTCAGTTCATTCCCAATGTTCATAATTTGCTCAGCACTATCCATCGAGTGGCACCCTCCACCTCACCCCTGCTGTAGTATCTGTCCAGGAGCCGGTGCTTCTCTCTTCCCCGCAAGACTCTGCCAACAACTTCAATCCAGTAGTTCTCTGCTGTGGAGACTGAGGTCTTCACCCTGAGCCTGAGAACTTTGTTCCCACACTGGGGCTGCCTCAGGATTGTGCCATCAGCTGCGTCTGTCTCTTGTGCTCACAGGGATTGGTTATTTCACACTGCCATACCTGGTTCATGCCGGTGCTGCCTTTGTCCATGCCTGTGAGTGGAACCCCGATGCTGTGGAGGCCTTGAGAAAGAACCTGGAGATGAATGGCGTGCAAGACCGGTGTCAGATCCACCAAGGGGATAACAGGCAGGTGAGCAGGGAGCCACCCTTCCGCAGCTGGGGGGCCGCAATGGAGTCTTGGTGGAGGAGAATTCCAAGGGTGTGGCCCGTCCTGCTGAGCCCCTACAGAGGGTGGTGTGTCTCTGAACCCTAATCCCGGCTCTAGATGTCACAGGAATTCCTACCCAGGAAACTGCTCCTCTCCCCCCCACACCCCTTTCTGCTGTGGCAGAGCTTCTTCTCCCATGGTACCAGGGATGGGAGCAAAAGTCCAGAGAGCCTGTGTGGGGGAAGCAGGCTCTGTTATATTTGCATACTGAAGGAAATGGACCAGGTGCATTGAGCTCTGGTCAGACTGACCCCATGGTTCTAGAGCACAGATGAGAAGGACCTAATAGATCTCATCTCCTGGAGGGCTTGGAGTCTATGTTCCAGGGCATTGTGCCCGTGCACCCTTAAATGCCCCAAGCAATGGGGCTGCACACCCCTCCTTTGGGAGATCGTTCCACAGTCTAGTAGCTCTGTCTCCCTGTCAGGACTCCTTTCTGGCTAGCCAGCAGGCCCAGCTCAACCCATTCGTCTTAGAGACATCCCCATGTGCCATCCTCAATAATCTCACATGTCAAACACTTGTCCCGGATTATCAGACACAGGTACATCCTTAGTGGTTGTTCCAGCTGAGCTGTTTATATCTGGCTGAGCAAAGACAGGCCCCATGCTCATTATGTATTATTTGTTTTACCGTAGTGCCTAGCAGCCTAGGCAGGGACCAGCCGCAATGTGCTAACTGCTGTACAAACACAGCTGGTCCCTGAAACAAAGCACCTTCAGTCCAATTGCCTGGCCTTCCTCTGCCTGTCTGTAACATGATCACTTTTGAATGCTGCAGCCGATCAGTTCAGATTTCAGGGACTGTTCTAGGCCTCAGTGGGCAGAACCCTCTTGATTTTAATGAAAATTGGAAAACTGGAAGTGGGAAATGGGGGATACGCAGAGCCCTGCCATCTAGTTAGCAGACCCAGCAGCTTCAACCGTCTCTGTAATTATCTGTAGATCAAAGAACCATTTGATGGCAGCCAGTACCCTCAGCTCACCTCTCTGCATCCTCCCAATATAGCTTAAAATGTGTCAGAATGATTCCTCTCCCAGACCAAATGAAATGAGAATGGTGGGGACAAGGAGGGTATGGGGAGAATGGGAGACCTGGGCATGGGGGGTACACAGAGCCCCCTGGTATGAGGGAGGAGGTGGGGGTGAGTTGAAGGAAGTCCCTGAAATAGAGGGGAATGGGAAGGTGGCACCCAGGGAGTTTGTCGGGGGGAATGGAGGGATGCAAGGAGCGTATGCAGTGAGCTCGGCCTACAGAGGCAATGACACGTGGAACCCGCTAGTTAATGCTCAGGTGGGGTGGGATATGAAGAGGCACAAGAGCAGTGGTAGGGCTTCATGGTTCTGGAGAAAACCTTATATATTGCTCCCAACTCAGAGCAAGAGTGTGTGAGCAGTGCCTACTTGCACTCAGCCCCTTCCTATGGTAGATGGCAAGAGACCAAGCTTTATATGCTGTACCCCTGTGAGAAAGAGAACCTCCATGCCCTACAGTGCCTTGCTCAGTGTATTCTCCCCTCCCTGACACGGGGCCCTCTGTGCTGTATGTCTTTTCACAATGCCATCCTCCTTCTCCTCTTCACCTCCCCTTGTTGTTTCCAGCTGGAGCTGCGGGATGTGGCTAACAGGGTGAATCTGGGACTGCTCCCCAGCTCAGAGGAGGGCTGGCCTATCGCCTGCCAGCTTTTGCGGAAGGACACAGGAGGTATTCTCCACATTCACCAGAACGTGGAGTCCTTCCCAGCAAAGGCTCTTCATTTGCACAGTGGCCACTTGGAGGAGAAGCAGCTGCAGCAATGTCCAGAGCAAGCCCTCTCTAACGGGCGGGGGGACAGAACGGCCCAAAGGAACTGCAGGAACCCAAAGGATGCTGACATCATGAATTTTGGAAGGGAGGGCCAAGCAGCTGTGGCCAGGTGCGCGTGGCAGAGGTGGGCAGAGACCACGGGAGCACGGATCAGGGTTCTGCTTCAGCAGCTGCACGGGAATCCATGGAGGACAAACATTCTGCACATTGAACCAGTGAAATCCTATGCACCCCATGTGTATCACATAGTCCTGGATCTGGAGTGCCGCCCCCTCTCTTAGTGCATGGCATGTAACAGCTGGACCTGCCCATCATGGTGCTCCCTGCAGCTGGGGCGTTCCCTAATCTCTCTGGTCTTCACTCTATTTCCATTTCCTGCAACCAGGTACAACATTTGTTGTAAGTTTTATCTGCGTGGATCGTGTCTTGCTGTTTTTCCCAGAAGGATGGCCGAGTTATCCAGCACTCAGCTCCAAACTCCGTTCTCCCTGCTGATGCCAACAGGAGACCTGGGCATGTACATTTAGCAGAATGTCCGAGAGAAGATTCACCAGCTGAGCCATAGAGCATCTCAGCCCTGCACAGAGGCTGCCAGTGGTGCCTGGCTGTGGGCAACTTGTGGCTCCGTGTGCACTAGGGACTACGCTGAGACTCGTCAGACTGTCTGCCCTTGTGAGCTACATCAGGAAATACCCAGCACTTTGCTCATGATATTCATTTGCTGTGGACATGTGGAGAACTCCAACACATAGTGCAGTCCCTGTGAGAAACCTCTCTCCGCTGCTGTCTGGGTCTCTCCCTAATTACTGCACTAGGGCCCTGATCTTGCAGTGAGCCCCATACAGGCAGATCCCCACTGTGTAAACGGGGCTCAATGTGGAGCCAGTTATGGGATCGGGGCCTGTGTACTTTATCACAACAGATAAGAATTTCCCAGTCTCTTAGCATCTAAGGGGTCTTGTTCATCCTCTGTTCCAAACCTGGACCTGAAGTTGCTATGATGTTTGCTCACAAGTTGCTCACAAGCAGTTCCTCTGGTGTTACTTGGAATTTTTCCCTGTGTGACTTTGGCCTGCTAGGGAAGCCACACTGAGAGAGCTTAAACAGGGCAAAACTGCAATGAATGGGGCAGGTAGACACCTAAATACTGGTGGTTTTTTTTCCATAAGCTATTATTCAGAAGATAAAATACAGTTCCCTTAAAATTATCCAGCCCTTTGGCTAGCACCCAGACAGCTGAGTCAAATACGTTAGGGATTACTGAAAATCTTGTCTGTCATATGTAAAAATGTTCTACACATTACCAATCAGGTCAACTAATATTTCAGATCTTCTCCAAATAGACGCTTAAAGCCAATGCTGATTAACTAAACTCATATTTATTAAAAAAAGAAAGAAGAGCGAGAATATTGGTTAAAAAATCATTGTACATACGGAGGAGAACAAAATTCATAGGTCAGTTTCAAAATAGAGATAACTGAGTTGCAAAGTTCTTAATTTGCAAAGTCTCTGGAAATTATCCAAACACCTTGAGAATAATCAGTCCTTGTTTAGAGCTTCTTTGTTAGAAATCCAGTCCAGAGAAATGAATCAGAAAATAAAGACTAAATAGTCCATGTACAGAGTTTATTCAAATTTTCCCATGAGAATTAACAGGGCAATTCCAGGCTGGTCGCTGGGATCCCAATCTTGCAAACCAAACTTTCCCTGACAAAGCTTGGACAGATTTGAGCTAAAAAGGATCAGGCCCGAGACTTCTTTTACAGTCTTTTAGCAGGCTGTGACAGTCACTTGATAGCAGACATCACAGCAGGTAACCCTGGAGTGCATAATAGGTAATTACTTGTGACTTTGAAGTAACATCTCCAATTTTCTATGCACACCGGTAACTACCTACATTAGCATAAAGCGATCTACAACCATTCACAGGTATTTACTACTTAAACTTCAAAGAGAAATAAAAATAATAGTATTTATTACAGTCAAGTCCCATCTAAATGTTAATATCTTCCTTTGATTTTTGACTAACAGATTATAGTGACAGACAGGAATTATTTGGTTACATTGGTAATCACTAACAAGATTATAGGTAAATACAGACATATCTACTTCCAAACTCTTAACTGTGCAAGATTTAATCTCAAAGTCTTAGCTATTTACAATGAATGGCTCTAATTACCATTTTAATGCCTTTAAACATGTCTTCAAAGGTTGATTTTTGGGTTATTTCAGCCTGCTAGGCTCAGCCCTTCCTGGCCCAGTGTCCTGTCCTGGCCTGTCTCTTTAAAATAGTGAGAAATGAGTGAATGTAGCACTGCTGAAGAAAAGTGCCAGACTCAGATTCCTGGAGAACAAAGCCTGTCCCCACAGAACAGGTGCAGAATCAGTGTGAGATTTCCCCACCCAGCAATTTTGCCTCACTCCTGGCCCGGATGGAACATGGGAACTGCCAAATTGGATCATGCCCGTGGTGTGGCTAGTCTCCCATCTCCAAGAGTAGGCAGTGCAGCTGCTTCGAGGGAGAGTGCAAGAAACGTGCAGAAAGCTGCTAGGAAATATCCTGCCCACGATAATCATTTCTTCCTAATCTCTGTTTGTTAGAGGCTGGTTTGTGCCCTGAGCAGGAGGGCTTAAATACCTTCCAGACCTCTGCATTCTTTGTTCCCCTCATCATTCTCACTCAGAGTATTCTTGTGATGCCGACCCTTTCTTGACCTGGCTGAGGCCAGTAGTATCTTGTGGCAGAGTGTTCCACAGGTGAATTGTGGACTGGGTGAAAATGTATTTCATTTTGTCAATTTTTAATTCACCTTTCACTTTTATTTTGTGTCCTCTTGTTCTTCTGCAGTGAGAGAGGGTGAAGAAAAGTTCCTGATCTGCCTTCTAGTGATTAATGGTGGGAGGGCAGCTGCCCATTTAATCCGTGGTCTTGATTTTGAAACTGCCAAATAAGAAGCCATTTGCGTTGTTGGGCTTTTCAAAAGGGCCACCTGTTCACTGGCAACTGGACTGGAACCACCACATTGATTTCACATAACCCACTTCTCAGCAGCCATGCAATGGCAATGACTTCCAATTGCTACTGACCTGGGCTGCACTCAGGCCTGTGGCTGAGAGTGAGAGGTGAAAAGGCCTTCAGGATCTCTCTTCCAGTTGCCTTTCTCTTTTTATGTTGTGACAATTGCTCTTGTTCAGCCAGGGAGCAAAGGGCTCATTCTGCAGACCACTCAGGCACTTGCTGGGAGGAGCCTGTGTAGTGCTGCCATGGTGCCCCTCACCCCTACCCACCAGCACTCAAAATCTTACGGATTACAAGGAAGGATCCTGGGACTAAGCCTTAAAGCAGGGTCTTAAAAGTTTATTGAGCTTTGAGTGGGATAATGGACTGAGCTAAGCACAGTTGCTGTTCGTTAGTGCATTGTTTTAAATAACAAATACAGATATGATTCAGTGGTAGATTAGGGTGGCTTTTTCCTTGCTTAATTCATCTGAGTCGTGGCTGCCCAAATCAAAGATGGTCACTGTGTGTGCTGAGCCCTGGCACGGGGGAGAGTGGCGGTAAGAATCAGCTACCCTAGCTGCTCCAGATCAGCTCTGTGTTGTCCTCCAAACATAACTTGCTCTTCCTTTGCCAAGTCCTTATTCACAAAGAGGCTGCTCCCTCTACACCTCGGGATCCTGTTGGCCAGGCACGTGGCTTTGGGAAGGCAAGCTGATGGGGGAGCCCAATGGCATCACACGAGCTGTGTCATCAAATAGGAAGTGGACAATCAGGAGTGAAAAATATTACTAACCTGCCTTTGAGGTGAGTGAAACAATTGCTGCCCCTCTTTGTTACGTATAGGGTGATACATAGCAAGTGTGAAAAATCAGGACGGGGGAGAGGATAATAGGTGCCTATAAAAGAAAAAGCCCCGAATATCAGGACTGACCCTATAGAATCGGAACATCTGGTCACCCTAGTTACTAGTTGGTGCCCATGGAAAATGCATGGAATTGAGAGATCATACATTGGTCCCTGTTCTCATCTGCTCCTCTTCCGTTGCCTGCTACTTATTTGTGGCTGGCAGCATATCCAGATCACAGGTACTCGGCATAGATCTTGGCCCTTGCGCAGGAAGCAAAGCAGATGATTGGTGTATTTATCATAGAAGATTAGGATTGGAAGGGACCTCAAGAGGTCATCTAGTCCCACCCCTGCTCAAAGCAGGACCAACCCCAACAAAACCATCCCAGCCAGGGCTTTGTCAAGCTGCACCTTAAAAACCTCTAAGGATGGAGATTCCCACCACCTCCCTAAGTAACTCATTCCAGTGCTTCACCACCCTCCTAGTGAAAAAGTTTTTCCTAATATCCAACCTAGACCTCCCCCACTGCAACCTGAGGTCATTGCTCGCTGTTCTGTCATCTACTACCATTGAGAACAGCCTAGCTCCATCCTCCCTGGAACCCCCTTTCAGGTAGTTAAAGGCTGCTATCAAATCCCCCCTCATTCTTCTCTTCTGCAAACTAAACATACCTAGTTCCCTCAACCTCTCCTAAGTCATGTGCTCCCACCCATAATCATTTTCATTGCCCTCTGCTGGGCTCTGGACCTGAATTCTGGCCTCAAAGCATCCTTATAACCACAGTCTCGGGCCCCAAACAGTTCTGCTAACACATCTCAATCCTGAGATGCAGCAGTGCATATATTGGCAAACTGCTGCCAGCGCAAACTCAATTCTGGCCTACAGCACTTTGGGCTATTTCTGTCTTGTGAAAGCACCTTGTACTTCTGTTATTCCGTCTTAGGTCCTCCCAGATGTCGCTCAGGCTTGCTGTGCTGTCCCTGCAACTCCAGCCCACGTCCCATTCAGGCTGCTCTTACTGTACATCGGTGCTGGTGACCCTACAGCCCTCAGATTTGGTTGAGGGAGAAATAGTGTGTGTGGAAAGAAGTCTCCTGTAGTGCTTTTAACTCTGGCTCATTCCAGATGCAGCAGTGCCTTTATGTGTTTCCTGGGCTGCCTTTATCTGATCTCCGGATCCCTGAAGGACAATAGCCGAGACTGAGAACTGCCAATAGGAGTGGTTTTATGTTCACTCCTAGGACTCTCCTTTATAACACAGAGATATAGCAGAGTGACTCATGTGTATTCTATCAGCCACCTGCCCACAGCAGAGGATGTCACTGAAATAATCCTAGACTAGTGCCTTAGTGTAGCAGCTGGATCCATTTTAGGGACCTCCCCAGGGTAGGTAGGTGGGCAAGCAGCAGAGTGGGCCAGTCAGGGTGAGGGAAGGAATTTATGTGGGTGACGCAAGAGTGGTTTTTGAGGGTTCAGCCAAGAAGTTCTGTGTTTTCCTGCTGTTTCCCTCTGCAGAGGGAGAGCTTTGCAAACTAATCAGACCCCACCCAGATTAATACCTACTGTAGTAGGCTCCCTGTGTGTGCTCTCTGGGCGGAGCTGGCTTCCCCAGCTTTCATGCTGCTGGAGCCGTCATGCAGATAAACCACAAGCTCTACAGCAAAACACTTGGGAAACCAGGGCAAAATGCAGAGTGACCTGAGCAAAACCTCTGGGTCCGATTGTCCCTAGCTGTGGAGGAAAGAAGACTGGATCTGAATAGGGTCTGTAGCTGAGTTTCCCACCAACTCCCTCTCTCTCTAATGGGCTGAACCAGTATCCTGGATCCAAACAAACCCAACTATTGAGGATTCCAAAATCCAGAAATGAATTATGGTGATCAGGCCCTATTCCAGTACAAACAACCTCCAAATCTAGCACACAGGCCCCTTCCAGAAACCAGTCGTGGGAATCCAGGATAAAGGACTTATGGGGCATGTCTGAGTAGTTCAGAGAAAGGGGAAGGGGCCCAGTCAGCTCTGGTGCCAGAAGCAGATGTGTTCAGACAGGAGGGGATGGAGTCTGTGCTCTTTTCATTCCCACACTTCTAGGGCAGCCTCTGAAGAGCCTTCCTATGAGCATCTGAATACTGGGAAGCCACACAAACAACTGGGATTTTATTCTCCTCCTAAATAAGGAAAAGTGGTGATTGGTTTTTCTCAGACTGTCTCCTGTGGCACTATAGCCCGAACTGCTTTAACCAGCAGCATGGACTGTAATCACAGTGAGCATATACAGTAATAGTGACCACCACCTGTCAAAACTATATCAAGGAGTTGTATTATATCCTTAATATAGCTCACCTGTTCAAATCAATGCTTCTGCTTGCTTCATATCATGAGTTCAAAATGAGCCTGTGTGGCCAAGGCACTGTGACATGTCACTCAGAGAAGTTTGAAATAGAAGAACAGAGCCCATTTATCCTTGGATTGAAAAGCAACCTGCAAATGCAGATGATCAAAGAGGTGTTTAACGTGGTTACAGTATAGGAGGCAAAAGACCTTCTTAAAAGTTTAGCTGGGGTATTCAGTGGGCTGGGATACATTAAGGACATAATACAACTCCTGGATATAGACCTCAAAGTGCTGCCAAAAAAACAATGAGCAATGGGCATGGATAAAGTACAACCTGAAATTGGAGAGTAAAATTGGATATTACTGAGCAAATACAGATGCCAACTGACTGGGTTAACAGTATGGTCACTTGAATCATAAACAAGGATTTGTATAGCTTCCTGCCTTGATACTGGGCTGAAGTATAAGGGAGTCTTAATGTGAACATTGGATTAATAGGCTTTGCGTTTCATCCCTATATCCTAGGGGCAGATTCCATTAAGGTTTGTCTTCTGTTTTTCTTCCACTTGTGTTGCTTGATGTTTTGACCTTTATATATTGGCTGTGATCATTTTGTTGTTAAACTTTACTTAGTAAAAGCAGCTGCAGCAGAATTCATTAGCAAGGCGGGGCAGTGGCAGAGAGCCAGTTTCATCTCAGCACATTTCACTTGCACTTACCATGTGAAAATCACAAAAGCTGCCAGCCAAGAGCTAACCTGTACACTGATTGCTAATTCATTTGCACATGGAAATGTTATCTGGCTCACAGGGCTGCCACCTCTGAGCTGGACCAAATCCAACAGTGCTGTCCCTTCCCTCCCGTAAGTTTTAAGTCCAGAAGGGATCAGTATGGTCATCTAGTGTCTGACCTCCTTTACAAGCCATAGAATTTCATCCAGTAATTCCTCCATCTAGCTAAATAACTTGTGATGCAAGTAGAGAAGATCTTTTAGACAGAGAATCTACCATATCCCTTGGGTAAACTCTTCCAGTGGCTAATTATTCTCTGTGGTAAAAATATCTGCCTTGTTTCTAGACTGAATGTTTCTAACTTCAATTTTCAGCCATTAGATCTTGTTATGCCTTTGTCTGCTATGTTAAAGAGCTGTCTAGTATCGGCTATCTTCTTGTGTGAGTACTTGTAAGACCATGCTCGAATAGCCTCTCAACCTTCTCTTTGGTAAGCCAAATAAAATGAGCTTCTTAAGTCTCTCATTGAAAGGAGGGTTAGACTGTGCATTGTTTTTGTAGCTCTTTTCTAGACCCTTTCAAACTTTTCAACTTCCTTTTCAAAGAATGGTAATCAGAACTGAATGCAGTATCATTTCCCTGCTCCTACTTGATGTTCCCCCATTCAGAGATTGCATTAGCCCTCTTACACATCACATCAGTTGGGGAGCTTACATGCATTCAGTTATCTGCCATGATCTCTAAGTCCCTTTTTCACACCCCTACATTTACCAAGGGGGTGCAGAGCAGAATTCAGGTGTGTGATGTCCCAGGACTAGAATTGCAGCAGGTGCTGATTTGTGTGCATGCATGCTCACACTGGAATATCTGGGCTGCTGCTTGTTAGAATTAAGATGTGCCAGCGGAGCTGGGTGTAGGCCCAGGACTGCAACTGCAGTGAGGCTGTGAGAGCAGGATTCAAGTGCATTGTTAGCTTGCATGATCACCCCTCTTATGCTCTGTACTGTAACTGGCTGTAGTGAGTACTAGCAGCCCCTACCTTCATGAGCACTGAAAAGTTGACTATGATTTCTTTTAAAGAGAGTAAAACACGTCAGGGAGGACAGGGCAAAGCTTTAGGGCCTGGCAGTGATGTTAAGTGTGATGTGTAGGTGGCACAGAGAGAAGCATGGCCAGTGGGATGTGTACCCACAGTGAAGGAGATTGGTTAGTGCAGCCATTGTGCTACAGATAAATGAGCAGGCACCTATCTCCAAGGTGTCACCTGTTAGGCTGCAGTGGTTGGGCCCATGTAGATTTAATGGTCTGAATGCTAGACATGTCTCCTGGATTAAACCTCTGCTTGCATCAGCCACTTATTTGGTCTTGTTTATGTTGCACACTGGCTGTGCACTAACCTGAACTGCCTTTACTGAATAAACAACATGTCCTTTCCTAAAAGGGAAATTCCTAAAATTTTTAGATAGGACGTTCCTAAATAGGAACTAGAAGAGTGTAGTAAATGTACTGAGTCAGCATACTACCTTTTCACCTCCCAGGGTTAGAATTCACTATGTAGATAACCAATGCATTGAGTTGGATGGTCTCAGACTAGGATGGCAGAAGCATTTGCTCACTTCACAACATGGAAAAATGTCTCTCTGCTAGCAATATTGGCTTGTGTGTATTATATTACTTAAGAACATAAGAATGGCCATACTGGGTCAGACCAATAGTCCATCTAGCCCAGTATCCTGTCTTCCGACAGTGGCCAATGCCAGGTACTTCAGAGGGAATGAACAGAACAGGTAATCAAGTGATCCATCCAGTCGGCCATTCCCAGCCCCTGGAAAACAGCAATCCTTGCCTATCCTGGTTAATAGCCATTGATAGACCTATCCTCCATGAATGTATCTAGTTCTTTTTGAACCCCATTATAGTCTTGACCGTCACAACATCCTCTGGCAAGGAGTTCCACAGGTTGACTGTGCGTTGTGTGAAGAAATATTTCCTTTTGTGTGTTTTAAACCTGATGCCTATTAATTTCATTTGGTGACCCCTAGTTTTGTGTTATGAGACAGAGTAAATAACACTTCCTTATTTACTTTCTCCACACCAGTCATGATTTTATAAATCTCTATCATATCCCTTCTTAGTCATCTCTTTTCTAAGATGAAAAGTCCCAGTCTTATTAATTTCCTCTCATATGGAAGTTGTTCCATACTCCTAATCATTTTAGTTGTCCTTTTCTGTATCTTTTCCAATTCCAATATATCTTTTTTTGAGATTGGGCAACCAGATCTGCACACAGTATTCAAGATATGGGCGTACCATGGATTTATATAGTGGCATTATGATATTTTTGTCTTATTGTCCATCCCTTTCCTAATGATTTCCAACATTCTGTTAGCTTTTTTGACTGCCGCTGCACATTGAGTGGATATTTTCAGAGAACTATCCACAATGATGCTAAGATCTCTTTCTTGAGTGGTAACAGCTATTTTAAACATCATAATTTTATATGTATAGTTGGGATTATATTTTCCAAAGTGCATTACTTTCCATTTATCAACATTGAATTTCATCTGCCATTTTGTTGCCCAATCACCCAGTTTTGTGAGACCCCTTTGTAACGCTATGCAGTCTGCTTTGGACTTAACTATTTTCAGTAATTTTGTATCATCTGCAAATTTTGCCACCTCACTGTTTACCCCTTTTTCCAAATCTTTATGAATATGTTGAACAGCACTGGTCCCCGTTCCGACCCCTGTGGGACACCACTATGTATCTCTCTCCATTGTGAAAACTGATAATTTATTCCTACCTTTTGTTTCCTCTCGTTTAACCAGCTAGTGATTCAGAAGAGGACCTTCCCTCTTTTCCCATGACTGCTTACTTTGCTTCAGAGGGACCTTGTCAAAGGCTTTCTAAAAGTCTAAGTATACTATATTACCCAACTGTGGCTCGAGGTGGGAGCACACTGCAGGTCAGGATTAAAATGGATTGAGGGAGCTGTGGGTGGGCCCCTGTACTGGATTAGTAGTGAGATTGGAGATCAGCGATGAGGTGCATTGGCAATGCTGTGTGTGTCAGAACTGAGATGCCTTGCTGGCCTGATTCATGTCTGGCTCCTCCAGACCAAGTCCTGCCTGTCAAGCTCCTTCAACATGACAAAGTTCTACAGCTCATCAAATCCAACCTCATGCAAGGCAGCTGCATCACAGCAGGGTGGATGTTCGGGGCAAAAGGTGTGAGAGGGAAGTTCTGCTTTGTCACCTTAGCAAAGGTTTACTGAGTGGCCATATTAAGGCCTGCTCCTGAGGAGTGCTGGGCACCCCCAAATCCTATCAGTTGCAGGTGCTCTGCATCTCTCAGGATCGGGCCCTCTGCACAGTCCTTTTAATTACTGCTCGACTGAGGGCACATCCCACTCATCAGGGGCTCAAGACTCAAGTCTATCCCAGTGTGACTGATTTAGTTTCGGGTGATGCAGTGTGCTAATGGGGCAGCTATTCATCTCTGGTGACTGGAGTTCAGCTCTGGCTCAGGGCAGACAATGAAGAAAAATTAGTTGCATGGTTCTTTTCCTGTGCTTAGAAATGTATCCCTATTGCAGAAATCGCCACACACAATGCTGGGAAATACCAGACCAGGCTCAGTGTAGTCCAGTGACCTGTCACCAACAGGGGCCAGGAGCAACTGCTTCAGAGCATGGTGCAAAATGGACAGTTCTGGAATAGCAGCCTCACCAATTTCTCACCAATAAACAATGTTAATTGTTGACTTATGTCTCCAGGAATAAGAGTTTATATCCCTTAATTTATTTAATCCTTTCATCTAACTGGATACTCTCCTTTTCCACATCCTTGTCTAGTCTTTTTTAAACCCTGCTAAGCCTCTGGTCTCTACTTTCTTGTTGCAGTGAGTTCCACAGATTATTATGCATCACATGAAAACGTATTTCGTTTTGTCAGCTTTAAATTTGCTGCTTTTCAATTTCATTGACTGTCCCCGTGTTCTTGTGCAGTGAGTTGGGTAATGGGGCACCTGAATCTCTTCTGTCCAGGGAAGGGAACGCCCTGCCAAGCTGATGTCTGAGACGCCGGTGATGCCATGGCTGGAACTCTCGGGATGCTGCAGGTCATGGCTCAGATGCACTGGCAGAGCTGAGGGTGGCGAGTACTGGCAAGTACTGGCTCTTGATGGGGGGTCCTGGCCAGGGCTGGGGGGCTGCATGGCGGGGCGGTGGGGGAGCTGGGAAGGGGGCAGGCTTCCCGCGGGTCTCCGGAGCCTTCCCTTGGGGAATCCCGTCCCCGGAGCCAAGACGGGCCCGTGCACTCCCCGACGGCCGGCTCCTCCCCGCCTGGGCACAGTCCCTTTAAGGGCGGGGAGCAGGTGAGGCGGGCGCGGCCCCTTTAAGGAGCCGGCCCCGCCCCCGCGGGGTAAGTTTCAGGTCAGCCTGTGCAGCCGTCGGGGCCGGCTGGGACCGGGACGCGCCGCAGGTACCGCTCCGGGCTCCGCCCCGGCACCCCCCCCTGCTTCCCGGCCCCTCGCGGCTGCTCGGAGCGGCCGGTGCTGGCGGCGGATCCGGGCGGTGTCAGCAGCCAGGTCCGGGCGCCGGGGCCGCGGGAGGGGCCGGTCTTGGTCCTGGCTAGCCCCGGCCATGGGGGCCGCGGGACCCGGGCCGGGCCGCCCCTGCTGCTCAGCGGCCGAGGGAAAGAGGCTCCCGCTTTGGCCGTGGCCTGAGACGTCCCTGGCCCTGCCCGGGCCGGGCTTCCCAAGGCTGGCTGGGCGGGCGCCGGGCAGCGCCGAGCTGTGCCTTGGCTGGGGCGTTGGGCGGCTCCCGGCCGGCCAGCGGCGCCGGGTGGATGTTTGTCTGTCGGGGATCGGAGCCTGGCTCCTTACGGACGCGTTTGCTCCTGTCCCGCAGCGGCCCGGGCGGACAGGCGCAGATGCCGGAGAAGCAGGCGCTGGGACGGGCTGCTCTGCTGCCGTGCGCGGTGCGGACAGCGCAAACCCCGGCGTGGGGTGGTGGCTGGGCGGGTTAGCCCGGGGCTGTGCCGCATAGCAGTGCATGGCTGGGGTTTGGTGGCAGGGTCAGGCTGACTCTGTAGTACTTGGCTGCCTCAGCTGGTCAGGAGCCTGCTCCCACTCGCTATTAAACCTTCAGTCTCCAGCTCTCAGGGCAGTTGTTCTTGGGGGAAGGATTGCCGGCTGCAGCCTGTGTTGGGTGGGAGAGAGAGTTTGTTTCCAGATGTGCTGCTCAAAAGCCCTCCCTTACTTTGTACAACAGTTCGTCTTCCTGCCACAGGAAAGGACTCTGACTCTAATAGCTCACTTCCCTGCTTCATCTGCGGGGTGGGAGGATGCGTTCACTTGTGTCCATGAGGCGCACATCCTGTTGTGACGGAAGGGGGCTACTTAGAGGCTGTATTTCTCTTATACACTTGGACATTGCTTGGGATTCATGAGGAATAATAGCTGTCACTGTGTTTGTGTTACATCTTTCTCTAGTTGTTAGATCCTGCTAACCTTCATCTGTGAGTCACATTCCTAATTAAAACCTTTATCCATTTGCAAATACTTTCTCTCCCATGTGCAGAGGTGCTCCTGTGTGTGTGTGTGTAGAACAGTGGAGAAAGACGAACTTCAGACTATGTGAGATGGTGCAGTGTGGACTCATTTACAGGCACAGACGTGGGAGTGGTTGGTGTAACTTGTGTGACCAGGGGTGTAAATTAGAGAACTGGGTGGTAACTTCAGTTCACACCCTTCAGTCACTTTCCATGCTAACTCCTTTCTTCTGGCCTTTGGCATGGCAGCTTGAACTTGAGGGCCAGTCCAAAAATGGTGTGGAAGTATGGCTGGGGGGAGACGGTGGACGGAGGGAGACTGACTGTTCAGCTTAGAAAAGAGATGGGGTGGGGAGGGGAAGTGAGAGGTCTATAAAATCATGAATGAAGTGGAGAGAGTGAATAAGGAAGTGTCATTTACTCCTTCACATAATCCATGAACCAGGCATCACCCAATGAAATTAATAGGCAGCAGGTTTAAAACAAACAAAAGGAAGTACTGTGGAAGTCGATCTGTGGAACTTGTTGCCAGGGGATGTTGTGAAGGCCAAAAGTATAATTGGGCTAAAAAAAGAATTAGATGAGTTCATGGAGGATAGGGTCCACCGATGGTTATTAGCCAAGATGTTTAGGGACCCAACCACATGCTCTGGGTGGCCCTAAACTTCTGACTGCTAGAAGCTGGGACTGGATGACAAGAGATGGATCACTCGATTTTGCTCTGTTCTGTTAATTCCCTCTGAAGCATCTGGCACCATGGCCGGTGGTTTGACCCAGTATGGCCGTTCTTATGTTCTTCGGGATATAGGTTTCATGTTGGGAACTGAGAGTTTTGAGTCCAGCTAGTGTAACGTGTATGCAGAGAGTGGGTTAGAAGAAGGTGTAATCTAAAGAGGGGTGCGCTCACTCTGTATTAACCAGAGTTGGCCCAGAGCGTAGGCACTTCTTAAATACAGGTAGGTGATAGCTGGGCGAGGGAGGGTTCTGTTGGCAGCTTTCCTGTGCAGTTCCACATACAGGGAAGCCTGACAGTCCCTGACCTTTGGGTACAAGAGGGCATTGCACAGGAAAGGGAGAAGTGGTGCTGACTTCTTTGCATGTTGCTTCTGGATTAATATGTCTTGCATCTGCAAACAGCCTCCACTGTCCTGGATCCTTCCCCTGATCTTCGTGTAGAGCCTCCATTTTCAAGTGATGTCCCTTCCCTGTTCTAACCCCTGGTCCCCGTTGTGAGGTCCTCACAGTGAGTGCCAGAGATTGTACATGAATGGTTGCATTCAGGTGGGATCTACAGGAACAAAAGCACCTTATGGAGTCACTGCACTAAAGAGAGAGTTCCTCCTCAGAAGGAAAGACATTTATCCTTTTGGATGCATGGCTGGGATGTTAAACATTAGTCTGAGAAAAGGCCAGTCCAGTCCATCTCAATTTCACCTGGGAAGTACTGAGTCCAAAATGAATCCTCCTGAATACAGAACTAAAAGGGAAGATGCTGGTCCCTCTGCAAACCTGTGTTACTATGCCTAAGTATTCATTTAATTGGCAGCTTAGAAAAGCCAGTTCAAAACAAACAGAATCTCAGCAACTTCCATTCTGTTGATTTTCTTCTTCAGACCTAAAACTCTTAAGTAGCCATCAAAACAGATCCCGTCTGTGAGGAAAAGTGCTACAGTGGAGTTGAAAGGGGAGAGAATAAATGAGGACATCACTGAAGCCTGCTGACTGTGGGATAGTTGAGGATGTTTTCTCTTCCAGATGTTCACCCAACTCATAGTGAGCCCTTCTTTCCCAAAATGTTATACTACAGTAAATATGGAAATGGCCAGCACAGCTGTGAATCTAGAGAGGTAGTAGAATGTATCTGTTCAGCTCTCAAATCTGAATCCTGCTTCTTAGCTGAAACGGACTCAGTGGAATGTGTCAGGAGGGTGGCGCTCCAGTAATGGGGGATGCTAGGAATGGAAAGCTGTTGCTACTGTGGTGCTAACAGCCTAGGAATATGTTCTGGGTAGGAACATTGAGAGTCCTGTAGCACTTTAAAGACTAAAAAATTTAATTTCTGCAGGCATAAGCTTTCGTGGGCTGTAACCCACTTGGTCAGATGTAAGGAATAGAAATCGTGTGTGTGTGTGTGTGTGTGTGTGTGTGTGTGTGTGTGTGTGTGTGTGTGTGTGTGTGTGTGTGTGTGTGTGTGTGTGTGTGTGTGTGTGTGTGTGTGTGTGTGTGTGTGTGTGTGTGTGTGTGTGTGTGTGTGTGTGTGTGTGTGTGTGTACACATATCCAAGGGTAAGTAACAACAATGGGGACAGTAGATAAAGCAAAGTCTATTCATTTAGAGTAGATGAGGCCTATTCACAACCGTTGATTAGGAGGTGAGAATGTGTGAACAGTGACAATTATTTCTTGTGATGAGATAACCATTCCAAGTCCTGATTCAGACCCAGTTTGATTGTGTCAAGTTTGCAGATGATATCTAGTTCAGCAGTTTCTCGCTGAAGTCTGTTTCTGAAGTTTTTTTTGTAGAAGTATGGCAACTTTCAAGTCAGTGACAGAGTGTCCTGGGAGATTGAAGTGTTCTCTGACTGGTTTATGGATGTTATTATTTTTTATGTCTGATTTTTGTCCATTTATTCTTTTGTGTAGTGACAGTCCGGTTTGGCCAATGTACATGGCAGAGGGACATTGCTGGCACATGATGGCATATATAACATTAGTAGATGTGCAGGTGAATGAGCCCCTTATGGTGTGGCTGATGTGATGGTGATGGTGTCACTAGAGTTGATGTGTGGGCAGAGTTGGCAACGGGATTTGTTGCAGGGGTAGGTACCTGGGTTGGTCGTCTTGTAGGGTGTATGGTTGCTGGTGAGTATTTCCTTCAGGTTGGGGGGCTGTCTGTAAGCAAGGATAGGTCTGCCTCCCACAGCTTGAGCGAGTGAGGGATCATCTGCTAGGATAGGTTGTAGATCTTTAATGATGTGTTGGAGAGATTTTAACTGGGGACTGTAGGGTAGGGCTTGCTAATGGTGACTGAGTAGGAAATGAATTGGGGTACATAAGCTTATTAACCTGGTGCTGGCAGAGAGACTGCCATTACCTTGCTTGCTTCTGGATGGTTTATCTAAGTGCCAATCACTGTGGTATTCAGGCAAATCTTGTAACAAACTTACTGCAAGTCTTGAAGTAAGAAATGCAACTCAAGGTCTTCTTCCCTGATATGGGGCTGAGGGACTGTTTCTGAATAAAGTGCTGGTAGTGACTTCAATTCGCCCACTGATATTCTCCATGGCTTCTGTTCTTACTGCTACTCTCTTTTCCATTCCTTTGGAACCCACTTTCTAAAACAAGGCCATTTAAAGAACATAGTTTAAAATTCATGTTACATTTCACCTCACTTAAAAACTGCTTGCTTACAAAAATCAGACCTAAAAATACTAAAGTGTCACAGCACACTATTAGTGAAAAATGGCTTACTTTCTCATCATTAGCATATAATTATAAAATAAATCAATTGGAATAAAATATTGTACTTACATTTCAGGGTATAGTATATAGAGCAGTATAAACAGGTCATTGTATGAAATTTTAGTTTGTACTGACTTTGCTTGTGCTTTTTCTGTAGCATGTTGTAAAACTAGGCAAATATCTAGCTGAGTTGATGTATCCCCCTGAAGTCCTCTGAGTATCCCCCAGGGATATATATACACCCCTGGTTGAGAACCACTGATTTAGAAGGCAGGAAGCTCAACTGGGGGCAGCATCAGGGGAGTGTGAACTTCCTGTTGGCTCCAAGTCAAAATGCAGCACTGGAGAAAGCAGGGGCTCAAACCAGGAAATGATCTTGGAAGGATCTGGGTGAAGAATGCAGTGGAAGTGTTGCTCTTGATAGCAATGTATGTTTGCTGTCACCACCGGTGCAGGCAACAAGTGCTTCAGACCCTCCCCCTGCCCCCAGCAGCCCATTCCTGAGATGGGGGAGGGACACTTCTGAAGGCTCTTGCTGGGTGATTTCAAGCCCTGTGTCTGACCCAGATGTGCTGAGCTGGGACAGGAAGTGACCTAGATACGGGTCAAGCTTTATAGAAATACTACAAGCAACTGCTGGGAGCACCCTGCAGAGACTGCAGTTTACAGATGGGCCTGATCTTTTTGCTCTCCTTTCTCCTCTGGCCCTATGAGAGAGGGCTCTGAGGGGAGTCTAGTAGGCCAGATCCTACACTCCGTGCTTCCAGGGTCCCTGCAGTGGCCTCACTTCCATGGGGGATGGGGAAGTCTGCAGCTCATAAGGCCAATGCTGTACTTGGACGCTTGGATTGTGTCAGCAGAGGAGGGGCAACACTGTAATTCCCACTCCAGCCTGTTCTTTTCTCCGCCACTCCTTGCCCGGCTGGGTCTGTCTGCAAGTGCTGGATGTAGGCAGGAAACTCCAAGCGTGTTGGCCACTGGATGTTCCATGGAGGCTCATTAAGGCACATGCAGGGAGCTGACCCTTTGGGGTCAGGAGAATCTTTTTGGTAAAGAGCATAGAGTTTTAAATAACTTCTCTTTACTGGACCGAGTGGCTGATTGGGAGCCAGAGACTGACATGCAGTAAAGGAGGCTGTGTATATTTTGTTTTATCTTCTTGATAGCCAGTGTAGGAAATCAAAAGCATTGTTTGTGGCTGGTTGGGAAGTCTGATTTCAGTGTCACCCACCAATTGGGAGAATCTGCTCTGCTTTTACAGCCTGCCCTGCCCTTGGCATTTTCAGGTGGTTACTCTCTAAACAGCACGTGCAATGAGTGCTGGGAGGGTGGGAGAAGCAGCCTACGCCTAGGAAGGAGGCAGGGATGAAGGTAATCCTGTTTCAGTGACTAATGCATTTAGCAGCCAGCCATGCTGTGAGGTTGGACCAACAAACTGCAGTGAGGCACAGAGCAGATACAGGGGCAGTTGATGGCCACCTGGAGGATCAATGAGTTATTGCTTTATACAAATGCACAGTGGGTTAGCTTAAAGAACCCAGGTGCGTAGCGCTTGACTGTATTAATGTGCTAACTTGCCTCTAGCTCTGAGGAATCCAGCTGCATTTGGGAAGAGGCAGGCGGTTCCCAGGATAAGCCATGTCGGAGGTTGTTGACCTGTCTTTCCTGTCGGAGGCAGAGAGGGATATGATCCTGCAAGTCCTGCAGCGAGATGAAGAGCTCCGTAAGGCTGAAGAGAGAAGGATCAGGTGAGAGCCTAGGTGGGAGGGAGCTTATCTTCCTTCAGAGTCTTCCACTCCAGTCTGTACTTCCTGGATGGTCTGTAGGATTTTGCCTGTCAATGGCCGGGTGGGGATGGAGATACAGCTTGTAGTTAGATGCCCTATTAGTGTTGTGCTCTGTTGTTCCTGGATTAAATGGTGGTGGCTGTCCAGGCATCTCTCTCCTGTTCTGACTTGCTCTAAGAGGCAGCGTCAACTCTGCTTTCAGGTCTCCACAGGGGTTTTAACTGCTCATGGTTTTTGCCTCTGAACAGGCGTCTGAAGAATGAACTGCTGGAGATCCGGCGCAAAGGGGCCAAGAGGGGCAGCCAGCGCTACAGTGAGCGGACGTGTGCCCGGTGCCAGCAGAGCCTGGGCCGGGTGAGCCCCAAGGCCAACACCTGCCGTGGCTGCAATCACCTGGTGTGCCGGGACTGCCGCTCGTACAGCATCAACAGCACCTGGTGCTGCAAAGTCTGCACCAAGGAAGCGTGAGTGTTTCCCTGGGGAGAGTTCAAGCTGAGTGTCTCTCTCTGCACAGCTGCCTTCCTCATCCTTCCTGTCGCCTGGCTTGCAACCTAGATGCCATCCCGCTGCTCTCTTCCCCTACTCCCACGCACAGCAGAGCTCTTGAAAACTCCTCACAACTTCCTCTGACATCTCTTAAAACCTGTCCATCCTTCTCTGCTGCTGCTGGTTGTTGGATTGGTTATATCCTGCCTTGGCCGTTCTGCTCTCCGCCTAGCCTGGACTCCAACCTCCTTGTCTTCCCTCCTTGTCTGTTCCAAATATGGCTGCTAGGAGTTTTCCCCTCCAGCATCCCTCGCCCTGCTCTTTGTGCGCCAAGCTCACAGTGTGCAAGCTTTTGGTGGTGAAAAAACTGATCTCACTCCCCTCTCCTTCCTACCCTCTGCGTGTCTTTTTCCATCCGTTCCATCTCCCACTCGTGGCTCTGCAGCTTCTTTCCTACTGCTGCTCACGCTTGGGAGAGCCTCGTGCTGCCTGTGCACCAGGCATCCTGTGTCTGTTCCTTGCTGACCGTGTATGCAGGCCTTTTGGGGACTATGCATCCCAAGGGCTAGCCTGTCAGCTGTCTGGGGCTGGGATCTTGTCTTTCTGTGCATCTGCATCCTAAAATTGCCAGGCTCATCTACCTTGCTCCAACAGTGTGTCCTCCTGCAGGCTGGTAGAGTAAAGGAAGCAGAGAGCATTGACTTTACATAGGGTGAGAATGGCCTCACTGCCTCTTTCCCCTGCAGAGAGCTGAAGAAGACAACTGGCGACTGGTTCTATGACCAAAGAGTCAATCGCTTTGCAAACAGGATGGGGAGTGACATAGTGAGAATGTCCCTTCGGCGCAAACCTCCAGGTAGGAGCAGCCAAGCTCTGGGTGGGGAGGAGCCGTATCCCAGAAAACACACTGGGACACCACCTTGTTGGTGGTGGCCTTCGAGACAGGCCCTGTTTCACCCGCAGGCGCGCTCCAGGTGGATGGAGGCACTTGCTTCCTTGCTCACAGTGATGCCAGAGTTAGCACTTGGATGGGGAAAGAAGATGCCTGAGACGAGGGGTGGTCTTGGCAGGCTGCCCCTGCTTGGCTGCTCTCCTGCCCCTTGATGGCTTGCGCATTGGTTTTTTTTTTTCTTCCAGTCAACAAAAGGGAAACAATGGGGCAAACCCTCCTCCAGCAGGCACAGCCGAGCCATCCAAAAGACTCCTCCATGGCAGGGCAGAAGAGTCCCCAGCAGCAACCGAAGGGGCCCAGGTGAGTCTTAGATCCATCCAGCAGGTGTCCTCTGTCCGAGCCTCTGCAGAGAGAGCAAAGGGCGTTCTTAGCCCAAGAACCTTCATGTTTACTCTCCCTACTCTTCCCCTGCAGCTGGGAACTAGATCCCACTCTCTCTGCATTTACCTCGGATCTCTCAGGGAAGTAATGACCTGAAATCCACATGCACAGGGCAGAGCTGCAGGCTCTGAGAAGATGTCTCCTCTTAAGGGAAGATGGCTGGTAGTTGCAGAGGGCAGAGACTAGCAATGCAGCCACGACAGTCTCCAAAGCATGCGCAGAGATTGGGGAGGCAAAGCAGCGGCCCCTCCCTGCAGCGCCAGCTGTTGCTCCTGAAAAGCTGATACCAAGGGCAGTGAGATGCACTGCCTTGGTGTTTGCGCTGGCACTGCCAGCAGGGCTATGCGCCCTGCACTGCGTAGCCATCTCCAGGCAGTGCCTCTGGAAACATGCGGAGCCAGTGTGTGCAGTGCTGGAGGTGGCTCATGTCCGTAGAGAGGCAGCTGCAGCGTTTGGTCACTGGGGCGCTCTGCTTGGCTGGGGCACGGGGAGCCTGTGACTCTGCAGGTGGTCAGTGAGTTCCCAACATGCCTTCCCTGGGGTGGGCTCTCGTTGAAGGGCCATGGGAGGCAAGAACAGACAGGTTTGTCAGAGCAGAGCAAGAGTTTGCCAAAAAATTCGTTGAGAGCCCCTGGCATAGACTGATCCTTGCTGATGGATGCTAGAGCAGATGACACTATATCACTAGGCCTTGGCAAATAGATTATTGAAGAAGGAATCTTCCTCACTTAAAACTTGATGACTTGAGTCGCCCTCCCATCCCTGGGGCAGGAGACCGGTACGGTCTAGCTCCCAATTTCCCTTGCACTGATCTGGTCAGATACTACGCCTTTAGGGTGTGGTGTAAGAATGGCCAAGAGCTACGAACTGCAGAATGGATAAACCAGAGCTGTCACTCCTGCCCCAGTCCTTTAGCCAGAGGCCCCTAGGGTGATGCACCCCTTGTTAGTGAGATGCTTCAATGTTTGTCATTGGATCTTGACTAACTGGCTGTGCTTGTGTCCCATGGGCTTTGTGTGATATCTCCTGCCTCCGATTCATTTCATATGGTTGCCAATGTCCTCCTCCTGGCTGCAGTGTGAATGATACCAACCCTCAGTCCTGGGGCTCCGAGCTGAGCTGGAATCTGTTGTCCCAAAAGATGAACCATGGGAGATAGGTGTTAACGCAGCCTATCGTGCTTCCTGGTACCCACGTGGCTCATCTGGGTGATGGCATGAAAGTGTAAATTACGGTGGCTATCCAGTAAGGCTTATGGAGACCATGCATGTCTAAAATAGGCCAGGCTTTTTTAAAGCTCCCTCGGCTTGTTCATGCTTCCATTCCAGGCCCCTTTCTGATGCCATTCGATGGGCAGGATTGGCTGGTGTATAATCCAGCCTTCCAGGGGAGTTTTCCAGAGAACTTCAATAGGTCTCCAAGCCAGCCTAGCTGTCCCATGATCAGTGTGGGAGTCATTCTCAGGCAGGTCTAATTTGATCGAGAGCATCTCTTATTTACCTACAAACCCACCATGTGGCTCTGCTTATTTTAAACCCATCTCTTGCCCTCATAGATTAGATTGCTGCATTCAGGGGCTGGTATCGTCCTCTAGGCCCTGTGTGGTAAAACTCCAGGTGCTGCCTGTTGCCCCGAAGGCCCATGTTGCCATGATAGCATAGTGGCTGACACCCTCGGTCTCCTTCCCTCCCTGGCCCTCAGGAGGGGTTTGGGCCTCCTGTCCTGCAGTCTGGAGCTGCCCTTCCTGCCCTCGTGACTGCTCTGTTTTTTTTCCCTAGCATGCCTCCTGAAGCCTTGGACCCACGAGATGGGAAGAGTGATACAGAGTCCATGGAGAACCTGAGTCTGGATGGGTACAGACCCAATTCCACCAGCACAGGCGTCCGCTCCAGGTTAGAGAGACTCTGGTTCTTCTGCGCAGAAACAGTCAACAGGAGCAATCAGGTTCTTGGCTCTTCCTGCTCTGTCTTGCCGTCTTCTCCCTGCTTCTCCCTCTCCTCCTGCCTTAAGTAAATGGTTCGAAGGGCAGGTCGAGGGAGGGCCCTTTAAAGATTGGGTGTAGGACAAAAGGGCAAGCATAGGGATGCTTCTGAAGGTGAGCCAGGAACCTGTTGCCACATCCCTTGAACACTTAACTGAGACACCGATGGGGAGATGGCTCCTTAACCTGCTCCAGAGGCTGCCACCCTTCTCTTCCAACAAATACTGTTGTCTCCCAAACCTCAGTCCCGGCTGCTCCAATCTGTGTGCAGACCTGGCCGGTGCCCAGCTGCTGGTAAAGTGCTGATACACCTCAGCAGGCCTGGACATGAGGAGCAAAGCATTCTGGGCTGGGAGCGGTAGGTAACTCAGAACTGGCTGTGATGCAGAGGCCAGAGTGGCAAGTGTGTAACACAATGCTAGGGGAAAGAGGTTTTTTTACTGTTTTAATCTTACAGTGGGTAGGCAAGGTCCTCCACTTCTTCCCCTGCTCACCCCTTTAGCACCTGGCACTGTTGGACTGTCGCGCTCTGATCTCACTCAGAGGACCGTTTCGATGGTTGTTGAGAAAGGCAAGGTATTGGTTGATCGCTTGCCTATTTCTGGTTGCTAGGCAGTGCACCCTCCCCAGTAAAGCGCTCTCATGCTGGATGGAAACAGATCAAGTCTGACTTTTTTCTCTACTGTCTGCAGGAGAAACTCCCTGGATAAAGCTGTCTCCTTCCAAGAGGGGACGAGAAGGCCCGGTCCCATGGGCTCCAGCGTATCCACTCTGCCCATCCCCACCCATTCCAGAGATACTCCTCCCACCAACTCAGAAAGTGTATGTGTCCACAACCGCAGTGATCGGGTTCTCGTGTCCTATGGACTTGGGGGTCGGGCCCACAAAGTCTGGTTTCTCTTCTCTGAATAGTCTGCTTTTTTTTCGTAGGAGGCTCATTTGCAGAGCCGCAGTGTAGCATCTGCAGATGAGAATGAAACCGTGTTCAAGAAGAATCCCAGGAGAATCCTGAGGCCTGCAGGTGAGTCACCCTCCAGGGACCCGGCAGCTTTGCTCTGGGACTGAGTCTGGTTACCTTGGTTCTGTTCCCACCTCTGCTGCTGGCCTGTTGGGTGACCTTGGGCAAGTCACTTCACCTCTGCCTCAGTTCCTCTACCCGTAAAAGGGGAATCAGGGGACTTTTCCACCTCTGTAACATGCCTTGATCAATGAGCAGGTGAGCACTAGATACGCCAGGAACAGAGTGCTAATGGCTGGGATGGGAGGCATCTGGAACTCTGGTCTTACGGTCCTGTCTCCGACACAGACTACACCAAGTCAGTGATTGATCTGCGCCCAGAGGAGTTGGGACATGAAAGTGGCTTCTTGGGAGACAGAAGCAAGTCGGTCCCAGGTCTCAATACTGAAGTGGTGAGGTCCTATTGAGCTGCATTGAATAAACTTGTTTGCTTAACATAGGGATGCTTCTCCTTCACCCCACCTTTCTCTGGGGCCCTGGAGATCAAAGTGGGGGTTGCAGCACACCCAGTCTCCTTCCATTTCAGTTCAGCTCCAAGTGAAGCACAGCCCATGTTGCACATCTGTGGGTCTCTGGATTTCCAGTGACAGCCTCACGTCTTGTCCGAATGAGCTCTCTGTGCAGAGCTCTGCTCTTTCAGAGGCTGTGGGGGTGGAACTCAGTGTGGTCTCTGCTCTCCTCTGCTGTCCTGCCTACTTGGGGCATCTTCCCGCAGCGTGGGGCAAGTACACCCGAAGGGACTGGGTGTTGGGTAAGGAGCCTTAATATATGCCAATGCAGCAAAAAGCCCCCTGCAGCAGCGAGTCTCAGAGCCTGGGTTAGCTGACTCAGGCTTGCGCTTTGGGGCTAAAGATAGCAGTGTAGATATTAGGGCTTGCTCCGGAGCCTGGGTTCTGAGACCCTCCCCCTTTGCCATGGGTCAGAGCGCAGGTGCCAGACCAAGCCCAAACATCTATGTGGCTTTCTTGAGTCCTGCAGTGGGAGCCTGAATCAATTGACCCGGGCTCTGGGATTTGCTTCTGTGTAGGCATATACCCATAGTGGTTGGGGGTCCAGGGCTTGGTTTCCCTGCTGGTGCAGATGACCATATCCCTTGTTGCAGGATGAGGAGGAGGAAGACATTGATAACCTGGTGGAGATCCATCGCCGGAGGACAGCCAGAAGCAGCATGCGCAGCGGCACGTCATCGGTGAGTCCCCCCGGCTCTGCCGCCCCTCCCTCTTAGGGCTGCAGGAAGAAATGCTGGTGAGCGAGGATCCAGGTGAGGAAGCAGGGGGGCAGCATTGTCTCCTGGTTAGAGCGCAGGGCTAGCAGAGCCAGGTACAGTGCTGAGCTCTGCCTTGGACTTGCTGCTTGAGCTTCAGGAATTGCTGTGCCTCAGCTTCTTCCTCCGATAGCGCTCGCAAGAGGGTGTGAGGCTTTCGGGTCCTTGGATGAAAGGTGCTGATTACTTATGACAGCAAACTGATTGAGGAAGGGAACTCTAGTCCAGCTGTCAGGAGGGCAGACATACCCTAGTTCTCCTTTGCGCATGCTAGGAGCATAAATCTTTCCGGTGTAGGACCCTTCCAGCAGATGATGGGGAGGGGAGAGGGTTGCTGGTTGAAGTGGCCCTGGGCCGCACCTTAGGACAGCCGTGTCTTTCAGAGCACGCTGGGGAGCACGGTCAGCATTTACAGCGAGGCTGGTGACTTCGGCAATGTCTGTGTCACGGGAGAGATCGCCTTCTTGCTGAGCTACGAGCACAAGACTCAGGCCCTGCTCATCCAGGTGAAGGAGTGTCGCCAGCTGGCCTACGCCGATGAGGCCAAGAAGCGCTCCAACCCGTGAGTGCTGTGCAGGCTGCCTCTGACGCGTGGGAAACGGGCAGGGAGCTGGGTGAACGGGGGCTGCCTGGCACGGGTGCGACCTTACCGCAAGCATGGATGGGGGAGTGGGAGGGCTGGACTTGTCCCGTGCAGGGAAGCACCTCGCTGGGAGTCTAAGATGGGCAGCTACCATCCCGTGACGGGGGTGTGGCTGGTCGGAGAGCAGCAGTAGTGCTAGCTTTGGGGAGACCCTGCGGGACAGGTGACGCTGCCTGCTTGCCTCCTCCAGGTATGTGAAGACGTATCTCCTGCCTGATAAATCCCGGCAAGGCAAACGCAAGACAACCACCAAACGCAACACTGTCAACCCCCTGTACAATGAGCTCCTCAAGGTGAGCCCCTCGGGCGGCGGTTATTGGCTGTCTCCAATCACAAGCTCAGTCGGTGAGGCAGAGGCTCAGCCCAGATCATAAGAACCAGGGCAAGGGAGGCTTCTCCACCAGACTCCCCTCGCTTCACTGGTGGAGTGAAAAGAGCCCCTTCCTGCTGGCGCCTTGGCTGGGACTGCTGGGCGGGCAGTGTCCCTCTCCCTCCCATATAGACCAGAGTCAGAGCTCTGAAAATCCCCTGGCTGGCACAGCGCCTCCCGGAGGCTCCGAGCACTGGGACAGGGACCAGGATAACTGAAAACGTCTCTGTGCAGGGCTGTCTTGCTGACCTCGCTGCATTTTTGTAGCCCCGGTTGCTGTGGTGACTTGGCCATACAAAGCTAAAGTCCTGAACTGTGTGTTGGGATGCCATGACCTCCCTGCAGAGGTATTGTTCTCGTGCTCCTAGCATCCTGCAGGCGTTTCCCCGTTCAGGACACCCTTCCCATCTTTGAAAAGTTGCTTTCGGTGGCCCCTCCTGGCTGCGGCAATGTCACCAGAGGGCAGTGCAGTCACACAGCAGGGAGCCAGCTAAATCAGAGCAGTCTGGATGCAGCAGGAGGAATGCTGCCAGGCACATGCTTTGCTTACTGGTTTCCGCTGCGGAGTCGTGCTGCTGCTGATCTAAGTAAATGCTAGCATCAGCCCCTTTCCCCTGCTATAAAAGCAAGGAGCACAAGAGGGAGAGGATGGAAATTAAAGCTTTGGAATGCAGAAAGGGGAACCAGAAAGCTCCAGTGATTTTTGAGAGCCTCCTCTTTCAGTATCCCTCATCCCCAAATCAGTGAGAAATTCCACGCTGCCCGCCTGAGGGGAGACCTGTCTGCTAAGGGCTGCACTGAGCAGAGCTCAGCTTCCAGAGCTGTATGCTTAAAGGTGCTTCCCCACTCCCCCAGGAGGCCAGGGCTGCCCAATGTAGTGACTCCCTCGAATGGGGGTGTGCAGGCCCAGCTCCTCTGTGGGCCTTGGACTGGTCACACGGCAAGTGTACACATCTGAAGCTGCCTGGGCAAAGCAGCCAATGGGATGTCCAGCCCACTTGCATATGTGCATGTACCTTAGTCCTACACATTGGAGACTCACTGAAAATTTGAGCCTCAATATAAAAATCGTTCAAGCTCCTGGGGCTGCACTTCCTTTTCTGTGGGCAGCTTTTGGAGAACCTGCTCTGGCCTGGAGAACCTGCCCCCTCTGTGTGGCTAGATGCCTGGAGTGCAGCCAGGCAGCCACTGCCTAGCACCTTCCTCTCAGTGGGTGAAACCCTGAAGAGAAAAGGCGTAAGTGGCAATAGTCAAACATACCAGTTAGGATCTCAGGAGGAGATGGAAGGACTTCAGTCTGCCTCCCAATGACAAGGAGCATCTGCGCATGGTGAAAGCTTCAAGTATGGTCTTTGCCGCTCCTGGGAGCCACCAATGGCTCACCTGGCTCTGTGGTCCTGTCTCTTCACAGTACGAGATCAGCACATCCCTCCTGCTCACAAGGATCTTGCAGTTCTCAGTCTGGCACCACGATCGCTTTGGCCGAAACGCCTTCCTGGGGGAGGTGGAGATCCCGATGGATTCCTGGGACTTTGAGAACCAGCTGGAAGAGTGTCTCCCCCTGCATGGCAAGGTATGGACCCTGTAGTTCTTGAATCTGACCTACCCTAGAAATCCACCACGGCTGCTCCCAAGAAGGAAAGTGGCTCTGGAGCAGATGTGAATTTCCCCTGACCAGTGTTGTTCACGAGCTTGGCCATTCATTGCCTCTTGTTTGTGGAAGATGCTGTCTTTCCTTTAACATAACGAGACTGATCCCTCACTGATCCCTCACATCTGTGCTTGCACTGGGGGGAGATTCCCAACTCATGTAGGTGTACCTGTACTAGTCCTGCTTGAGCTAGCGCTCTAAAAAAGCAGTGTGGCTGGGGTGGCATGAATGGCAGCCCGAGGACCTGAGTATGTACATAGGGGTCTCAGCACTCTGGGTCTGTATGTAGAAATGAATCTTAGCAGACCATTTGCTCCCTTTAAGGCTGATGGATACCTGGTCATTTTATAAAGTAAGACACTTGCCACATAAACAAACCTTCAGAGATCTGGACTTGATGAACAAGTCCATCAGTAAATCAGAGTAATACAAAGCCCTTCTGACTGAGTTTGGCTTTCGGGGTCTGCTTAATGCCTTATGTGACAACAGTGGAGTCCATGAACATTTGTAAGGTGATGTGGGTTCCTGCCGCTGCAAGATGTCAACGCTCTGGCATCATCTCTCCTGCTGAGAAGCTCCAAGTCCGAAGTTTTCTCCCTTCTAGAATGTCAGTACAGTAGCTAAAGGCTTGAGTCAACTCGAGTTGAAGCTGATGAAAAACACTCCCATGGACTTTCTAAGACCCAGTCCAAATCCTACTGCAGGCCAGTGAGGGCCATGAGTAAGGCACTTGAACAGCCCTCATGGCAAACACATGTTTGCACAAGCAGTGGAGGTGGCTGAACTTCCAGCTGTGTGGGGTTCTGCATGAGTCCGATTCGTCTTGGTCTCTGGGATCTTTGGGAGAGCCCCGCCCCAAAAATGTCTGTCTGAGTGGCAGCACCTTCAGTGAGGCCTTGTCTACACACCAGCTTGCACTGATTGCTGATATAGGAAACGTATTTAGAGTTAAACCAAAATAAGTGTCTGTGTTGGGTTTGCACCTGCAGGGGTGTTTTACTTTGATTAAGATCAATCTGGTAAAAATCATATTGAGTCTACACACACCTAAACTGGTTTTTAAAAGAACAACCCTTTTAAATGAGCTTGTTCATGTATAAACGAGGCTGCAGTGGGAGTAATTTAAGCTTTACTAGGTAAGTGTGGCCCTGATATATCTGATTCCCCTTTTTTCAGGCCGGTGCTGACTCTGCTGGCTCCCAGCAGTACAGAGGGGAGCTGGTGGTTTCCATGAAGTACATCCCATCTTCCAAACACCCAGGGGGAGGTAATGGGAAAAAAGGTGAGTGTCTGAGCTGCTGCAGAAACTCAGTTCAGAAGGTAATGTGTAAAAACAGATACAGATGCTAACCCACGCTGACATCTAGGATAATCTCCGTCTCCAGACATCCAGAGCTCATCCAGGAATGGGAACTGCTCGTTGTGTTTTTAGAGGAAGCTAATCCATGACGGGACTGAGCAGCTGTCATATTTTAACACTCAGCTCTGAAATGTGACTTTGACCCGTGGTTATTTCAGCATCGCTACCGGCTGGGCTTTCCTTTTTATGCATATTCAGCCTGGATGGTGATAGGCTTCTATTACAGTAAAGCTTTGATGGAAGCTAGAGCAGGTTACCAGAACTTTTCTGAGCAGAAAGCTGCATTGGCAATCTACATCCAGTTTGCAGCTGGAGCAGCTCAGCTGGCCTTGTCTTAGGTTGTGGAGTTCCAGGACCCAGCACGAGTCTGGCCAGGCAATTCAGAGGCAGATAGAACGCTGCATGCTGCGATCTGTATCTCTGTTACAGATGAGGATGACTGGGCCAGCCTCTCTGACACTAGGGGAGCCAGCAGCTGTATTTATTTATATTACTTTGGTGCTTAGAAGCCCCAGTTGTGGACCAGGACCCCATTGTGCTAGGTGCTGTCCAAACAACAAAAATTGTCCCTGCCCCAAGGAGTTGACAATGTAAATATATAAGGCAAGGGACAAAAGATGGATGTAAACAGATGGAGTACCAGGAATCCGCATAATAGACTGGTCTTGGCACACCAGCAGCCTAAGCCTTGTCAAGTTCTCTGTAGGCATCGCGACAAAGGAAGAGTTTTAAGGTAGGTTTTGAAGGGCCATAATGAAGTAACTTTGCAGATGTTTACAGAGAGCACCTCCCAAGCGTGAGGGGCAGCATGGGAGAAGGCACTCAGACTTGTTTGCAAATTTAACAAGTGGGCGATGAAAGCTGGTAGCATGGCCAGCTGGCGTTGAGGATCGATGGCTCAATAGCAAGTGAGAGCTTGACCATAAAGAGTCTTGTAAACGAAGACAAGCAGCTCCTGTTCAATGCAATGAAGAAGGGGGAGCCAGTGGAGGGATGCAAAAAGGGGTCACATCCCATCATTGGAGAGAGTCTGTGGTTGAAAATGTGGCTGATTCAGACTTCGTCTCTTCCAGGCAAACGGGAGGAAGGAGGCGAACTCCAGGTCTGGATCAAAGAGGCCAAGAACCTGATAGCTGCCAAATCTGGAGGGACCTCGGACAGCTTTGTCAAGGGGTGAGTGTGTTGGAACCATGCCAGTTACAGGGGAAATGGAGGGCACCTACAAAACAGCCCTCTGCAACTGTAATGACCAGGATAATGCTTTGGAGCGGAGTGACCCAAGGCATGGGAATGAATGGGCCTCTCTGGTCCCACCCTCTCCCAGCCGCCTGGTGTTTGGACAGGGCTTGTGCTCTTGGACCTCCTCCTCCTATTGCAAAAGGTCCATACTCTCCTAAATGCTGATGGAGAAGGAGGGATGTCTGAAGCAGCTCACCCCTATGTCCTTCAGAAGTGCTGAGCATCCACAACTCCATTGAAATCTTCTGTTTGTCCCCAAGACAAGTGCAGCATGGTCAGCAAGTTTCCTCCCAGTGCCTGGCCATGGAGGGGTCCTCTGTAAGAGGCAGAGGGGAGTTCCAGCTTATAGGGCTGGATGGAAGTCACAAGCCAATAGAACCACGCCGAGACATCCCGTAGTGGAGGCGCTATTAATGGGGATTCTCTGTATCTAGTTAGAGGGAGAGGATGGACATTGATAAAGGGCAGGTAGGAACTAAAGGGAAACAGTCCCATTCAATTGTATCACATGAAGGCAGGCAACTAAAAAGGGACACATTTGATAAGTGCTTGTATATAAATGCTAGAAGTTGAAACGCTAAAGCTGGTGAACTTGAGTGCCTGGTATTAAAGGAGGCTATTGATACCGTAGGCATCACAGAAACTTGGTGGAATGATGGCAATCAATGGGACACTAATACCAGGGTACAAAATCTATAAGAATAACAGACTAGGTTGTGCTGGTGGGGGAGTGGTACTACATGTGGAGGAAAGCATAGTGTCATATATAGTAAAAATCTTAAATTAATCAAATTCTACCATAGAATGGCTATGGATAGAAATTCCAGGCTTGAATAATAAGAGTATATCAGTAGGAATATACTACCGACCAACTGACCAGGATGGTGATGGTGATTGTGAAATGCTCAGGGAGATTAGAGGCTATAAAAATAGATAACTCGATAATAATGGGGGATTTCAACTATCCCCGTATTGACAGGGTACGTGTACCTCTGGATGGGATGCAGCCGTGAAGTTTCAGATACCATTAATGGCTGCTTCTTGGAGCAGTTGGTTCTGGGTCCCATAAAGGGAGAAGCAATTCTCGATTTAGTCCTAAGAAGAGCATAGGATCTGGTCCAAGAGGTGAATATAGCTGTACTGCTCAGTAAAGGCCACCATAATTTAATTATATTTAACGTTCTTGTGGCAGGGTGGGAGCCTACCACAGTAGCATTCAACTTAAGGGGAACTACACAAAAATGAGGAAGCTAGTTAACTGGAAAATAAAAGGAACAATTGAGAGAGAAATACCTGCAAGCTGCATGAAAAGTGTTTAGGGGACATATCTCAGGAACTGTCCAACACCGAGGGGTCAGTAGAGGAGGTTTTGGAACAAATTAATTAAATGGTAAGTCACCAGGACTGGATGGTATTCACCCAAGAGTTCTGAAGGAACTGAAATATGCAGAGCTACTAAGTGTGGTATGTAACCTATCATTTAAATCAGCTTCTGTACCAGATGACTGCAGGATAGCTGATGTGACTTTAATTTTTAAAAACAGCTCCAGAGGTGACCCTGGTAATTACAGGCTGGTGAGCTTAACTTCAGTACCAGGCAATTTGGTTGAAACTATAGTAAAGAACAGAACTATTAGACATGTAGATGAACACAATTGGTTGGTAAAGAGTCAATCCCGCTTTGTTGAGGCATGATTTCCTTTTACAGAGCTATTAGCATTCTTTGAGGGGCCAACAAACGTGGACAAGGGCGATCCAGTGGATAGAGTGTACTTGGACTCTCAGGAAGCCTTTAGAATGTCCCTCACCAAAGGCTCATAAGCAAAGTCAGTTGTCATGGGATAAGAGGGAAGGTCCTTTCATGGATCAGTAACTGATTAAAAAACAGGAAACAAAGGGTAGGAATAAATGGTCCATTTTCAGAATGGAGAGAGGTAAATAGCAGCTCCTCCAGGAATCTGTATTGGTGCCAGTGCTGTTCAACATATTCATAAATAATCTGGAAAAAGGGGGTAAACCACGAGAGGGCAAAGTTTGCAGACAATACAAAATTACTCAAGATAGTTAAGTCCAAAGCAGACTCTGAAGAGTTACCAGCGAAATCTCGCAAAACTGGGCATGAAAATGGCAGGTGAAATTCAGTGTTGATAAATGCACATTGATAAATCCCAACTATACGCACAAAATGAAGGGGTTGAAACTAGCTGTTACCACTTAAGAAAGAGATCTTGGAGTTGTGGATAGTTCTCTGAAAAAATCTGCTTAATGTGCAGCAGCCGTCAAAAAAGCTAACAATATTAGGAACCTTTAGGAAAGGGATAGATAAGACAAAAAATCATAATGCCCCTATATAAATCCACAGTATACCCACACCTGGAGTACTGCATGCAGTTCTAGTCAGCCCACTTGTAAAAAGATATATTAGAAATGGAAAAGTTACAGGGAGAGGCAACAGAAATTATTAAGGGTATGGAACAGTTTCCATGTGAGGAGAGATTAAAAAGATTGGGACTGTTAAACTTGGAGAAGAAACAACCAAGGGGGATATGATAGAGGTGTATACAATCATGAATTGTGTGGAGAAAGTGAATAAGAAAATGTTATTTACTCCTTCCCATAATACAAGAACCAGGGGTCACCTGATGACAGTAATAGGCAGCAGGTTTAAAACAAACATAAGGAAGTATTTCTTCACACAACACACAGTCAACCTGTGGAACTCGTTACCAGGAGATGTTGTGAAGGCCATAACTATAACTGGGTTAAAAAAAAGAATTAGATAAGTTCATGGAGGACAGGTCCATCAATGGCTGTTGGCCAAGATGGTCAGGGATGCAACCCTATGTTCTGGGTGTCACAAGGTCTCTGACTGTGGGATGCTAGGACTGCATGCTAGCGGATAGATCACTTGATTATTACTCTGCTCTGGTCATTCCGTGTGAAGCGGAAGACAGGATACTGGGCTACATGGACCATTGATCTGACCCAGTATGGCCATTTTTATGTTCACACTCCAGAAATGACTCCCATTTGTTGGAGCTGAACTACTATTGGATACAAATTACTTGGCCAAGTACAAAGCTGAACCCTAGGAATTTACTGTAGTATGGGGTCCCAATCCTAATGGGACCAGTTGTTTGGGCCCTCAGCAGATACAGAGAACAGCCGATCTCTGCCTTGGTGGGCCTACAGGTAACAGGATAGGGGGTCTCAGACAATCTCCTGAGCCGTCACAGTCTTTCCTCTGCTCAAGGTGGGAGGGGGAGCACAGTAGGGGGAGTTACTAACTATATAAGAGCCTCTCCCACAGCTACCTGCTGCCACTCAGAAACAAGGCTACCAAGAGGAAGACTCCTGTGATGAAGAAGACCCTGAATCCTCACTACAACCACACCTTTGTCTACAATGACGTCTGCCCAGAGGAGCTGCAGCACATCTGTCTGGAGCTGACTGTCTGGGACCGCGAGCCATTGTCCAGCAATGACTTCCTGGGAGGAGTCAGGCTGGGAGTTGGGAATGGTGAGGTGCCCCCTGATCTCAGTCATTGTGTGTGGCTGCCCCTGCTCTCTGGTTGCGGTGGGTGGCAGAGTATAATGGATGCATTGGGTCCCCCCCGTTCTCTCCCCTTGCGTCGGCTTTGCCCTGGAGAGCCCCATTCCCCTTCCAAGGAAGCTGGCTGCCTAATAGGAAGATGAAATCCCTTGGGCACCATGCACCCTCACACTGGACACCAGGCTGTATGAGTGCTCCAGTCCTTGGCTTTACCTACCCTGCTGCCTTTCCCGGCACCCCCTCTGTGCAGCTGGAGGAGGCAGCCCTAGTACGGTACGGCTTGGGAATGGGGCTGTGCACAACAGTGATTTGCCTCTGTTGCCTCCCTTCCCCCAGGCAGGAGTAAGGACCAGGTGGTGGACTGGATGGACTCCACAGGAGAGGAGGTGAACCTGTGGCAGAAGATGTGCCAGTTCCCGGGCTCCTGGGCGGAAGGAACACTCCAGCTCCGCTCCACCATGGGCAAGCCGAGGCCCTAGCCGCACCTGTGGCGTTGGGCCCAAAACCAGTTTTAGCAAGGCAGCACCAGGTGGAGGCATACAAGCCAAAACCACAGCACCAGCAAGGGCCAGGCTGCAACTGGGATCTAAAGGAGCCAGGAGCAGGCTCTGGCTTCCTCCTGGGTACTACTAAAGCTAATTGTGTCTTCTGCCGGCTCAGCCTAGCAGCCTATTCTTGGCAGCGGCTTATTTTATTTCAAGGGTTTTGGTCTCATCATTTGGCTGGAATTGAATTCCCCAGGGTCTCCCACCTTGCAGGGGCTCAGTGCTTTTAAAACTTGTTTTTCAGAGTTTCTTCACCCCTCCCTCTCCCATGTATCTCGTGTGATGGCCCCTCCTGTACCCTACACTGTCCGTCCCCACCCTCTATCCTCCTGGGATGGGGCAGATAGTCAGACTACACAAACAAGAGGCTGCATGGGCAGAAGCAATAAATATTTGGTATGGCGAGCATGAGAATACCCGGTGCTGATGAGACGCTTGCTTGTCTGGGCAGCTGTTACAGTGCTGTGCTCTGATCAAGCCATGGTGTCTGTGTCAGAGGCAGGGCAGAAAGCAGCGAGGAGAGCTCTGTGTTGATCTCCGCTGGGGGAGGTGGCTTTGAAACACACATCTACATGCTGTCTCCTGGTGAGAGCAGGCATGCTATTGATCTGAGCTGGTAGCTGGGTATCAGTCGTGCCTGAGCTGTAAGAGTTCTCAGTTGGGGCTGTGCTCGGTCTCCCCTTATGCTGTGGATTTTTCAGAATGTGTGATGGGAATAACAGTCCTTACCATTGCTTTTGCTCCTCCTACCCGCCCATCCCTCCCCATTGTCTTGCAAGCCCCCCAGCTATCTTACACAGATTTATTCATTTAAAATACAAAATGTTGGGAGGGGTCAAAAGAGTTTCCAAGAAGAAGACAACAGCCCCTCTTGGAGGAAAGAGCAAATTCTAGGGCAGGAGTTAAAATCCACATCGAACAACTGTCTTTGTACTGTCTTTGTACTGGCAGATGTGTTGTGGCAGGGGCTCACCCCAAAGGGCCATTGTTTTAATAAAGGTTTTCTTGCTGCTGCTGGTGGTGTCAGGACTGTCGTCATTCAGAGGGGCTGGCAGGAGGTCCTTACCTCTGTCTCTGGGAGGAAGTTCATGGGGCTTGGCTATGCAGGGTAGGGAGCAGCACAGGGACCAGGAAAAAGTTGCTGTCACTAACTGTGATGAGAAGAGAGACTTGTGTGCCCCAGCCTGGCTGCCTTCCCCCACAGGCTGTTTCCTCAGCTTGTGTCCAGCTATCAGTCTTAGCACTGCTTTGTGGTGTGCATGTCCTGGAGCTGTGTTCGGCCCAGAGTCTTTTTCTGGGAAGAAGTAGACTCTGAAATGTGCAGCTGGGGCGGGGGGGGGGGCAATCTTTCCCCCTGGCTGAGGGGCACAGCAGGGGCAAGCACTGTCCACCCTTCATTGCTGCACTCTGCCCCATGTGTTGTCCTTGTATTTTCACCTTCCTACCCACCCGTGTTCCTTGGAGAAGGGGAATGGGAGGGAAGAGACGTGAGGGTTACGCACATGTCCCCTCTACTACTGGCCTTTCACCAGTAGGTGTTTGTTAGTGGAGCACTGTAACGAGACAGGAGAATGGACGGGCGAGCTACGACTGTTGGCCAGGCCCTACTATGCAGGGAAGTTGGGGGCTTTGGGCTGCTGGCTTTTTTGCTCTTAATAAACCGAGCCCTTTCTCATCTGTTTTTAAAATAGGAAAGAGAATTCCAGGGTGAGCAGGGCCTGCTGCCTGAGGAATGTTACAAGCAGGAGCAGCCTTCACCAGCATCGTCCCTAGGTGATCCAGGGGGCATGGTACCCTGCTCCCTGCGTGGCTTTCCTTCTACTCTGCGACTCCTACCTGCGGCCTGCTTGGGTCTAGACAAAGCAAAGCCTTTGGAACTGAGCGTGTCATTCAAGCACCTTCCGTTCCTGCCTTGCCATTTAGACAAGCCATTGTCCCCTGGAGCATCCTCTCAGGCGCGTGGTGGTGGTGGGCTGGAGTCAGCCTAAGCCCTCTCCCAGCTCTTGGGAACAAGCCTCACGCATCAGTGATTTATAGGCTGCTCTGGGCAGCTGCAGGGCTGCTGGCTGCTGTCAGCTCTTGCTGGAGCAGTGCAGCTCCACCTCTGTTGGCTATGCAAACATGATGCTAGCCGTGTTTGTCCCATGGTCTGAATGGAGTGGGCTAGCGCTGGAGCCAGGAGTCCGCTGGCAGGGGTCTAGTGCGGTGCTAGCACTGTGTGGCAAACCTGCAGGGGCAGGGCTGGCAGCACGGCTGAGAACCCCAGGGCTATTAGAGCATGCCTGTTTCTTACGAGAGAGGGGAATGAAATAACAAGGGGGGGGGGACCTCAGTCAGTCCCTGCTGATGTTCTGCTTGTGAGCTGCAGCAGCTCCTGCACTTCCAACCTGAGGCTCGTACACTGCTGGGCTAGGCCTCCCCCTGCTGCTCTGTTAGTCATGGTTTGGGTCTGAGCAGGAGCTGAGATTCGGGGGGGAGAGAAGGATAATGCCCCAAACTCATCCTTTCTCCTAACTGCAGTGACAGCGGCATGGCCTAGCTCCCCCTCCTCGGGAATGTGTCTGAGCTTTGACAGCGTTTCCTCCTTTGCGGCTGGCCCAAGACACTGTGGAAAGGGAATTTTCTGTCCTCGGAGGTTGTGGGGTTCTGAACGTGAAGGGGTGGGGGGCATCAGCGCCTGGGCTGCAGGGATCTGCCCCTGCCCCCAGCAGTCACTCATTCACACACATCCCGGCTCTGCGCTCGCTGCGTGACCTCCTGACTGCTCAGCAGGTAGGTGTCGATGAAGGTGAAGAGCTCCTCGGGGGTGACCGGCCGAATGTAGCGCTCGCGGTCCACGCCCTGCTTGTCAATCAGCACCATGTTAAAATTGGAGCGGGTGACGTGCAGGAATTGCCTGTGGAAGCAATGAGGAGGGGGAGAGGAGAGCTTGCTATGCCCTGTGAGACGGGCAGCGGCTGGGCACAGCTCCCTGCACTCACCTTTCCACGCCCCGTCACACCCACTCCTGCACTGGTTGCCTCTGATTCACGTCTGAATGTGGCTCACACAGGGCCCAGGCTGAGTGAGCAGCTCTGGGAAGAGGGGACGGGCCACTCTTGTGCACTACAACGCAAGCTGCCCTTTCCTTTACATGCGGGGTGCGGCCTAGTTGCTGCAGAAGTCACAAGCACCAGCCTGCCCCTTCCGGTGCTCCAATCCCTGAGAGCTGGGTTACTGACTGCAGGAGCTTGAGACCCTCTGGCTTTTCCACAGGCCTGTGCAGGGCAACTTAGGGGCCCCAGTTGATTCTGGGTGGCTCTGTGCATGGCGGCAGCATGGACACGACCCTGCTGTGCTGTGAGTAGGGCTCAGTGTCTCTGTCCCGGAGGCTACGCAGGTGGGGGGGCAGGGCTGCAGTTCACTCTCCCAGCTCCCAGGGCAGGCAGGCTGGTCGTCCACCCTGGTGCCAGGATTCAAGCTGCCAGCGCTCAGCTGGAGGGGTGCCTGTCCCGTGAAAGCAGGTGTCTAATGACGCTGTAGCAGTGCTCCACCGTAGTCCCTAGAGGGGTGTGGGGCTGGGACAGCCCTGAAAGTGCAAGCTGTCCCCTACTTGCCCTAAAGGAGTAGCTACAGGATCTCACAGGAGCAGGCTTTTTTTCTGGCGGGGAGCTGCTACTGGAGAGAGGCACGACCACCCCCCTCAGCCAGTGTATTGCACCCTCCAGTGGAGGTGGGGGTCAGTGATCCCTCTTGTGCGGCGCTATTGCAGCTGTCCCCCAGCCCCACTACCTGAGCTCCTCGATGATGCCAGCCACCAGCTGGTGTTCACGGATGCGACCCACCTCGTGGGGGGGCTGCCCCACCAGCTCGATGATGGTGACGTGCCGCAGGTCCAGCCCGCAGGTGGTTTGCTGCAGAGAGAAGAGCCAGTCACAAGCTGTTGGCTGGGAGTAGGGCCGAAGGATGTGCGGGGGGGGGGGGGGTAGGATGGATCACCTGCAGCATGGAGATTTGCATCTTGTAGTAGGGAGTGGCGGGGTCGGGAGCAGAGACAATCAGGAGCCGGCGTTTCTCGTAGAACTGGTCCAGGAGGCTAGCGGCCGAGTTCACGTCCACGTTGATCTGCATGGCTGGGGCGGGAAGGTGGATGCATGAGCACAGAGGGAAGTGGCTGGCAGGGGCTTCTCGGCCCTGATCTGTCTCTGTCTGCAGGATGCTAGATGGGCCTTCCCTGCCTCTCACCTTCCCCCAGCAAGCTGATATGTCTCTCCTGGGTTGGGGCCCTCTGTTCTCCATCAGCAGGAACCATTTCACCAGCTTCTCCAGCTGAGGGCAGAAAATATGCCAGGGGACCCGCACCCCAGTGGTACATTAACCAGGGTGCCTGAGCCTCACCTAACCAAGCACCACAGCAGCCAGGAGCCCATGACTGGCACTTCATTGGCCTGAGAGAGACAGACCAAGAAGGACCCAGTGTCTCTCCAGGCCACACGTCCATCTCAGCGCTGAATGGGTTGGGGACTTCACGGTGACCAGCATTAGTGCTCTGGGAGTGGCCAGCAGGAGCTGGTGACTAAACAGGGATTTAAACTGGGGCTGGTGTTTGTGACCATTTGAACTAATGGCTGCAAGCGGCAAGGCTTTGAGTCTCTTTCCTCTTACATCTTAGGCGTGGGAAATTCCAGTGACTTGGGTCACGGTGGAGCTCCCCCTCATTTGCTCTGTGGTGAGAGGAGCAGCAAATCTTTGTCTTTGTAAACAAGGGCAGCTGCAAGATGGAGAGGGTGCTGCAGGGGAGCCTTTCCCTAGCCCAGCCTAGGGAGGGCAGCGAGTTCAGACATTCCTGTATCATACCTTGGGCCCTCTGGGTTTTTAAAGGGTACGTATGAAGAGACGAGGGAGATTTGCTCTAGGCAGTGCAGGTGCTGGGATTCCAGTGCAGTCAGCCATGGGCCTATGCCACAAGGCTCTGAGCTGGATCCAACCCTCCCTGCAGGCAGAGGTGTTCAGATGCAGAGTGTGGCACGTTGCTCAGAGAGGGGCTAGCTGCAAAGGCAGGATCTGAAATCTGACCTCCCCAACGCTCAAAGGGGTTGGAAGGAGGAGTTTGGTTCAGGCCCATGTGTGTAACTGAGACCGGGACAGTAAGGATATCATAATCCCCAGCTCCGCCACCCGGCAATCTCCCTGAGAGCCAGAGACGGGGCTGGGTGATATTAACTCTGAGAGTGAGTTCAAGGGGAGGGATGGCTGGGCAAATCAGGCTCTGATGGAAGAGGCGTGGGGGCTGCTATAGCCATCTGCACTGTACTTCTTCCTTTCCCTTATCTAATCCAGCTGAACATCCATCCAGTCCCTGAAGGCAGCTTATGCTTCACGTGGGGCTTCTGTGTGGCTATTTTCCAAACAGGTGATGCACAGACAGCATAATAGCCTTGGGGACATCCCCTCCACCTTCCTGCCAAGTGCTGTAGACCGACCAAAGAAGAGGTCATAGCCAGCCCAGCTATGACAGCAGGCCCTGGGCAGGCTGGGCCAGGGCGCAGGGAGTTTGCTGAGATTCAGGCACTGTCCAAATGGGAGAGGCAAGCTGCCACCTTGAACGACACCTGGGGACTTGAACGGGGCACCTCCAGAGCGAAAAGCATAAGCAGCTGCAGCTTAAGCTCTAGTGCTGAGGCAATCACCGCCTCATCCCTTCCGTGGATCAGGCCCACAGCAGGGCGCAGAGACCCACGGGGACTGGCGTGGGATGCCGTCCCTATCTGCCAATGGCTCCCAAGACTTGGCACTGCCGTTCCTTGTTTCCCCTGTGATTTTTTTCACCACAGAAGGGAGGGGGCTCACCCCTCCCCCCCCCCGAATGGATGGGGATGTCCCTCCCCATGAAGTCCAGGCCAGGAGGCTGGCTGGGCAGGGATGCTGCCAGGAAAGCCCTATGCTCACCAGTGAATATCAGGGCCCTGATTGAACGAGCTCCTGGGAACTGGAGACACAGCAGAGCTGGTTCAGCACAAGGGGGAGCTGCCTGATTCATAAAGCCCTGTGCAGATATCCTGATAGAAGCAGTTCTGTCACGTCCCGTTAGAGCAGCAGTCTGCCGGCACACAACCCGGCCAGCGACAATCCCTGTAACACTTACGCACGCAAATGGGCTCGGAGCCTGACCAGTGGCGGCTGGACTGGCAGACGCGCGAGGGGGTCCCTTGGCGTTCGTAGCCCCCATCACATAAGTACTCGCACGTGGCACCGTAGTTATTGCCCTCAGAGGTGCAGCTGAGGTAGCCGTGCTGTGGCGGCTTCAGAACAGGGCAGCGCATCACTGCAAAAGGGAGAGTGGAGGTCAAGGACAAGGGATGGAGCACTGGGGGATGGGTAGCCAAGGTGCCAGGAGGCCCTAGGGTGAGTCAGGAGCCAGGGAGGCGGCACCTTGCTTCCTAGTACGGCCAGAGGTCACACGATGGCTAGGGCAAGCAGGAGAAAGTGCCAGGGGGTCTGGGCTTAGCAGGGTTCTGGTGGTGTCAGGAGCACAGGACCTGCCGGTGACACCTGCTCACATGGAGGTAACGGGTGGGGAACGAATACTTGTTCCCACACATCTTGGCCTGAACATGGGCTCCTGAGCCCACCCGGGCAGAAGAATCAGCACCTCTAGCCCAGAGGCGAGAGAGCTGGGATCCCAGGTGCAGCCAGTGACATGACCCTTACCTTGGACTCTGACGATGAATTTGCAGCTGGCTCGGTTGTAGGCCTGGTCGTAGGCGATATAGCGGATAATGTGCTCCCCCTCTGGAAACTCAGACCCAGGTTCCGGGCCCCGCAGTGTCACTCTGGACCCAAAAGACATAGAGTTGCTTCAGGATGTGGTGCATGTCTCCCCAGCCAGGGCTTTGGTTTGATACCTACGCAAAGACTTCAGGGCAACAAAGCCACCAGACCCCATTTGGGATAGGGGACGTGCAGCGCCCTACACTCACCGTTTGATAATGCCATCAGCAGAATCCTTCACGTGGGGTGGGTCCCAGTACACGGTGGCTGTCAGCTTCTCTGGCTCTGCCATCCTCTCGCGTGTCTCCGGACATCGCATCTTGGGGGGCTCAATATCTGCCCAAGCAAGGCAGAAATAAACTGCAGCGGAACCACACAGGGCCACGGCACAGGGAGGGGGAGGTTCAGAGCTAGACACTGGGAGGAGACACTAAAACCCATTGGGGCATGGAACTAGGAGAAAGCACAAGGACAGGTGTCGTACCTTCTGTGGGCCAAGAACCCACCCTAAACCAGGGGGATCACAATGCTCCTGGGGGAGGTAAGCAGGATAAACCATGGGAAATGACCTTGGCATAGCAGTCTCCAGGATTAGCTGGGGTTCGTAATCCCCAAGAGTGGGGGGATCAGGGATAAACTACAAAGGCAGTAAATTCCTCGCCGAGCAGGCACTGAGGATAAACTCCGGGCAATCATAGTGGCTAGGGCACGTGTTCAGGATGAGCCAGGCTGGCAGGAAGGACGGCAGGGTGGGAATTTACCTACACAGACTGGCTCGCTGCCGCTCCACCGCCCATCCTCCATGCACATCCGGCTGCGGTCGCCCTCCAGGTAGTACCCGGGGAGGCAGGCGTAATCACAGTGAGAGTCCAGCAGAGCCCCAGATGAACACTGGTAGGAGCCGCTCATCACTGCCGGTAATGCATGGCACCGGACCTCTGCAACAGAATGAGCAGATCCACTCAGCAGACACAGGCGTGCAGGAATCCCTCTGGGGGCAGCACATGCGTTGGGGCTGCAGCTCTGGGGCTGGGGCGGGAAAGGTTGGAATGATGCAGGACCAGCCAGCACAAGAGTGAGCTCAGTTGCTCTGGGCCAGGGGTGGCTTGGCTTGGCTTATAGGGAGCCTGTGTCTTTCATTCAGCCCTCATGCAGCTTTGGTAAGGTGGGGCAGTAAATCCCAAGGGAAAGCTGCAGGAGGGGGTGTGGGACGTGGAAACAAAGGCCTTCCCTCCAGCCACTCTGACATTAACGATGGGGGCTGTAGGATTTAGGTAGGCTGATCTTGAAGGAGCCTGTAATGGGGGGCGTCTATCCCCTCACTGGCCAAGAAAGAGTTAACTGGAGCCAGAGAGCAATTAGTGCTCCAGATGCTCCTGGTCCAGCTGAGATGCGCTTTCTGGGTGAAGAATAAAGGGCAGCAGTGGGGAGGTAGGAGACTCATGGAAAGAGCAGGACTTGGGATCCTGTCTGAAGAGGGGAGCCCAGCCAAGGGTCAGGCGAGCCAGTGGGAAGCCGCAGGAGAGGAGCCAGTTTCTGGAGTCATCCTGTGGGGAACCCCTCAAGCCCAGCTAGGAAGGGGGTTATAGGAACCTCCTGATTCTGGTATGTACCTTCTGGTCATGATCAGGCACAGACCATGACTGTGAGGGATATAAGCAGAAGGCCAAGAAGATTTCCTCCCCAGCGATCCTGCACTCAGGAAGTAATATGTGGTGTGATGACCTTCATGAAAACAGGATCCCAACCAAAGTTGGCAGAAAGGCTGCAAAGAACATTCAGGACGAGGTAACACACTAGCCTCCTGTCTAAAGTTTAGTTTAAGTTAAGTTTAGGCTCTAGAAAACAAGATTTTGTTTTCTATGCAACCCTTTTGTTTCCCCTATCCTCACTCACTATCTCTTGGCTCATGAATCGCTGATGGTAAACTTGTTGTTTGCACTGTCAATATATCTCAGTGGCGTGGTATTGCTCAAGGAGCTGATCCTGACGTGAATTGTTCAATCTGGTGCCTGCACTGTTTCCTTGGGGCAGCAGGCCTGGTATTTCTGTGAGTGTTTGGTGGAGGAAGGGCTGGACATGACAAGGCAATGCTTTGAATGGGTTCAGGGACCGGGTGCACCTATTGTTAAGCTGAAAAGCAAAGGCCTCGCCCGGAGGAGGGTGCTTGGTGGCTGACAGGATGGTGGCAACAGGGAGCCCACACCTAGTTAAACACAAGCAAGTCTCCCTCCCTCTGCAGGTGGGGGAGTTACAAGTTGACTCCAGACCTGGGTATCGTGAGAACCATCATGGATCTGAGGCGGTAGGAGCTGGGTTCAGGTTTCTGGTGGAAAGAGATGTGGACATAGAGAGTGTGGGGAGAGGCAGATGGGAGCTGGGGCTCCAAGGAGAAAGAACTCAGCAGTCCACAGCTGGGGAAGGAGCTGGGGAAAGGACCCAGAGCCAGGGCAAAGTAGAAAGTGGGTCAGGGAGGCAGCAAGGACACTGAGGAAACGGAGCTTAGCTGCTAGCTGCAGGGCCATCTGTCAGTCTCCAATGCGGAATTGCCACCCCAAGCATTCAGAAACGAGTCTGGCCTCAAGAAATCATGAGATTGGCTTAGAAATCATGAGCTTTTAAAAAATGTTGGGGTCTTTCGTCTACTGGTTCCTGGGCCTTCAGATTTGCCTGGGTAACACTCTGCTGCTTCTCTCCCTAGCCAGGGGGGCTGGGATGCTGTGTTTTTAATGAAAGCTGGAGTCTCCAATCACATGAATCCTGGAGCTGCAGCTTTAAGACAAACATCAAGTCTCACAAGACGTGTGATAAAATCATGAGAGTCAGCAACACCGTCACTGCTATTTCCTGTTAAGGACGCTCAGTCAGGGCTGCCAGGTTTGGGCTTGACCTACGCAATTAAAGTGCTTCCCCAGCCTGCCCCCTGTGTAGATGCTTCATGCCTCTCTTCTGCAGGCTCTCCCTTTGATGTCAAATGAAAGGTGATTGCAACTGAGGCAACACCAGAGCTGCGGAGATGGGGGGGGGGGGGGGCAGCAAATAAGCCAGAGGCAGGGACCAAGCAGTAGGGGAGACTAGAGCCCCATCGGCTGCAGGCAGTGAGTGGAGATCAGGCCCAATGGATGTTCTGGGCTGCACCCTGCACAAACCCCGAACAGCCCCTCCCCTTGTGTTACAGCAGGCTCCTTTTGCTTTCCTCCCCATTGCTTTCCCTCATGTAGCTCAGCACGTTGATCGCCATCAGGACTGGGGACAGCATGCTCACACGCACTGGGGCGTGCACACGCAGGACTCACGTCTGCAGTAGGCAGTGCCAGACCAGCGCCGGCTTGGCAAGCACTGCACCGACCTCCTCCCTATTAGCTGGAAGCCTCGATCACATGACAGCTCACAGCGGGTCCCCAGGCTGCTGCGGTAATTCCCTCCCCGGGGGGAGTAACAGGTCGCCTCTCCATGCTGGACGTTTAATGGATAGCACCACTGGGGAACTGAGGAGAGACAGAGAGAGGAGGGGTGGTGTCCGGAGTCCAGCTGAGCAAACAATATGCTTCATTCAAGGGTCTTGGGGCAGCATGAGGCCCAGGTGAGGGAGAGGCAGCCCAGCATCAGTCCTGGTCAGGGTGCCCAGGTGGCCGGGGAGCCCTGGGGCAGGCTCAGTGTTACCTCGATAGTCCAGGGCAGGAGCTGGGGGAGCCTCTTCCACGTACACTTCATTGTTGTACCTCTCAGCAGTGTCGTAGCCAGAACCTAGTGAGAGGAGGAGAGAATGGAGAGGTGGAGTCTCACCCTGAGTGCCATGCTTCAGCATCCCACCCCACACTCCCTCACAGTAACGAGCGCCACCGTGCGTACGGGGTGCTGGGGAGTCAGCCAAGAAACAGCTCTGACACTGGGCTCTAGGGAATTATCCCTCTCAGGAGCTCCTGGAAAGAGAGCTGCTCCCTGGGCAACATCTGCTTCCTACAGCAACACCCCTCAGTACGGGGCCTCCCTGAGAGGGAACTGTCTAGGGCCCCGGCTTCCCACTCCGCTTTCGCAGCCCTTGTCACATCCCCCTGGCAACCTGGAATGCCCCTCTCTGTCTTTCAGGCTCCTTGGTACCCAGGAACGTTCTGCTGAGGCAGATGCTAGAGTGGAAATGAGTGGGGGGAGGCCTACAGTGCTACAGCCCAGGGGAGAGGGGTAACACACGACCCTTCAGAGCTGGTAGCACTTCTCACCCATTCCACACTAGTGTGAATGACTGCCTGAGGCACAGGGCCGGGGGGTAGCGGGGCTGAGGGGTGTGCCGGGGGTGTCGGATGCTATCAGATAAGAGTGCTCACTTATGACCGCCACTGTGCATGGTAAACAGCTGCTCAAGCAGATCCCGAGTCCTGCAGGGAATGGCTGCTGGAGCAGTTTGGGGTTTGTGCTCCCCTTTCTCACTGACAGCTGATTCTCTCGCTCCATCCCAGCTCCTCCACAGGCAGAGCTTCAGCCAAGCACATCTATGCAGAAGGCTCTGCCCTCACCCCCTCAGCTGGCGAGGATGCGGTTTGTGTGGCTAGCACTGTCCAGCAGACTAAACAGCCTGCTGCGCCAGGCTCATTAATAACAGGAAATGGATGTCGGAGCTCAGCTGGACAGGGGACAGCTCAGTCCTTTCATGAGCAAGTTTCCAGGAAGTCCCGTCCGATCTCTCCACTCTCACGCCCTCTGCCACGGAGTTACGGGGTGAGTGGTGGGAACAGGATTGGGCCCCCAAACCACCACCCTGTGTGACTCAGAAAAGGAAGCCCTCCCCTCTCAAGCCAGGAGCAGGGGAAGGGCTAGTGGGGCACAGTGTAGGGAACCCCATGAGTGAAATCCCCCCTCTCGCTTTAGGAAGGGATGGAGCCTGATGGCCAAGGATGGAGACAGTAGGTCAGGCCTGAATTTGCCTCTCCACACAGGGCGACCCCTCCTGGGCAGGGATGGTGTCCATGGGTGGTGGTGTCTCAGGGAAACCCAGCCCCGAAAGGACTCTGAGTCCAAATTCCTCTCACCCAGGGGAAAGGATTGGGGGTCCTTGCTGGGGCAGGACTAGGAAGTTTGGGACTGAATTAATACAGACCCTGAATCCTTCCTTACCCAGGGAAGCAGGGCCCTTGAGAGGCCAGTTTGGGGTCTAGTGATGGAGCAGTGTGAAAGCCCAGGGCTGAATGAACGTGGAGACCGAATTTCCCTTAGTCCTGGCCAGTGGATGCTTTTGAGTCTCAATGAATGAAATGGGCTGACGGGTGGCATTGCTGAGCTGTGAGCTCACCTTTCTGCTGGATTTCCTCATTCCAGACCCCTTCTTTTCTTTCCCTCTCCATTCCACTGACTGCCTGTGAGTGTGCTCGATTTTGCTCCTATTTTTAGTGCCTCTGCCCCCCGCAGCATTTCTGTATTAGCCTTGAAACAAAATGTCTGTGCTAAGCAGGATCCCAGATGTCTCTCTACACCAGCTCGGCACGCAGGCTCCTGTGAGGAAGGAGTGGGGAAAGGAAACTTTGGCCTCCAGGACCAGAGGATACAGGTTCTAGGGGAGCGGGGTAAGTCTCACTGAGATCTGCTGACTCCACACTCAGCCCAGAGACTTGCCTTCTCTTCTGCTCTCCCTTCTCTGCTGTGGTGCTGAGGGCTGGGATGTAAAAGGAGAGGGTTTGGCCCCTGAGCACACTCCATCCACCAGCCCCTCTGAAGAGCCTCCACCACGTTGGGGGAAACTTTATGAACCATAATAATAGAACTCCTCCCACCGCTTTCTGACACCCAATTAAACTGCTCGGTTCCCCTGACCCACTAATTTCTACAGAGCCTTTCACCCCAGAGCCTTTCCCGTACTTCATGCACGCAGCACCCCTGAGATGCAGCTACACCGAATCTCCAAAGGGGAAGCGTGAGAACATCCAGGCAACCCCCCGACTTTGCTGCAAAGTGCCGCGAGATCTTTGACACCCACGCTAAGAAGACAGCACCTCAGTTTTTAAGGCTCACCCGCAGCAAAGCACATGGAACTCAATGTTTCTCTCTCCTAGGAAGGATGGGCTGACTCAGCCCTGCTGGGAACCAAATGTGTGGTTGCAAGGAGTCTAGTTATAAACCTGATACTGAGGCCACAGAGCCATCCCCTCCAGGAGAGAGTGATGCATACACAGAAACGGGCATTTTCCTCCTCCGTCTGTATTTATTCAGTGATATCACGGCTCAGTGTGAATCAGACCGAGAGCAGAGACTGAGACAAGCAGGGAGGATCTATCGGCACAAGGATCTCTTGGAAATAGGCACGGACGAGGCCGGTGGGCTGGGAACTGAGACCGGTCTAATGCATTTGGGGTCAAAGCTCTCCAGGGGGCTGCAGAGGCCTTTACAGTGTTTGGCGAGGACGGGGGTGGTGGTTTCTCCCTACAGCCCCTCCTGTGTTAACCAGGCAGTGGTTTGTAGCTGGGATGCTGTGGGGGAGAGTTGGGTTTCTACAGCAAACAAGCTGAGGGGTTGTAAGTGGGTGGGTTAGCCAAGCATAGCAAGAGGGGGTTTTGCTCTGAGTGCTGTGTGCGGCTGTTCCAGGAAAAGGTTTCAGACGGAGCTGAGGGCATGTGGAAAGGGTTAGCTCCTGCCACTGTGGTTGTGATGGAGGAAGTTTGTTTACTCCTCTCTGGATGTGTCCCTAACTCTACCAATGGGTCTGTTTCCTCCCTCTTCCCTTCCCCACCCCCAGCAGAGCGACACACCACAGTTTTCTGAGCAGTCATGTCAGACTGGCCCCAACCGCCCAGGGGATAGGTTTGTCTTTGGTTATCCAGCTCCTCCATAGTCTCCTAACCCAAACCTGCTCCTCTGACACTCACCAAACCACTGCCCTCAGGACGGGTCTGCTTTAATTATATTGTACTTGATTCCCCCTAGTGTCACCGCAACAAGGGGAGAGAGAGAGCACCTTGCTGAGGTTCCTCTGACCTCCATCACCAGACCTTTAACCTGTTCCAAACTGGATCACCTTTCCCAGGGCACTTCCCAGGAAAAGGGGTGCTGGGGTTTGACTGCAAGGCTGAACTCAATCTTTATTTCCAGTAAACTCAGATCTCCCCACCATGTTTTCTGTCCCCTCCTCCTTCACCAAACTCCCTCTAGTGTTCCCAGCTATGAACTGCACCTGCTCACCACTTTTCTACTAATTTACTCTTAGACACCACAAAGAAGAAAAGCAGCTTCTCCTGTGCCCTGAGAGAGGCCTGCTAGTCCTTGTCTATTCCTCACTCCCTTGTAGCACCGGTTGCTGTTGACCAACTCTCCTGCACTGGGTGGACACTTACCTTCGTACCATGTTGATGATACCAGCCTGGTGAGGAAAAGCAGCAAGAGTGGTGCTTCTCTTTGTGTCATTCTAGGATGTAGGGTGGGCCTGTGCTGCGGGTGCTAGAATCTTGCCTGGTCGTGCACTGTGATGTTAGCCGGCAGGCTGCAGCCCAGAGAGACACTGCAGTGTATACAGCACCTAGAGTAAAGGGACGTGGGTTTAAAATAGAACAACCCCTTGCTATAGGTGTGGTGTTGACACACATCCTTATATTGTCCTCCAATTTGCTCTTCAGTCCATGCTGGTAAGATCCAAATTTTTCCCTAGTATTGTCCACCCCAAACATTTAAAAATCATGAGTCAGATCCCCTGGAATCATGGGTGGCTTAAAAATCATGAGATTTTGAAAAATAACAAATTTTGGGTTTATTTTATTTGCCTCTTGGTTTGTTTTTGAGTCTCCAGGGGGTCAAGTTCTCAAGCTTTTCTCTGCAACCATGAGGGCTAGAAACTTCCTTTCTTTAAAAAAAAAAAAGAAAGGGGAAGTTCTCACTGGATCTCCTGAGCTTTCAGAACCCCTCCAAACCCTCCCCCCCGCCTCCCCCCCCCCAAAAATCACGAGTCTCATGATAAAAATCATGAGAGTTGGCAACACTATTTTCCATTGGATCAAAGACTGGTTAACATGGAGGCAATTTGTGTTGACATTAGAAAGGAGTAAAACTTGCTGCTAACTCTAAAGTGGGTGGTTTGAGACCAGGCCCTGTAGGGTATGGGAAGAGAAGAGGCCAGCTAAATGCACTAATTAGTAACACATCTGTCCAGAGCAAGAAAGAACAGGTTTTCTGGAGAAGGGCCTTGCTCCAGACAGCACAGGGAGAGTTTCTTTGTGACTGGCTCTCCAGGTTTGTTTGCTGTCTGGGTTAGAGCTTCACTCTCCTCTTGTGGGATTCAGTCAGTACAGAGCCTGGAAGCAGATCTACTGAGTGAGCAGTGAAGGCAGGTGTTAGGGCCCAGGCAAGGGGGCAAACATTATTTACAGACAGCTCGAGTGGAACAGACGTGGAAAAAAACCGTGTTCGCTATTTACTGTGGCTTCAGGTCACTGCAACAGAGTGAGTTCAAGGAAAACACAATAGGGAGGAGGAAATGGGGTATGGGACAGAGAGAGGGGAAGGAGGGCAGAGAATGAGATAGACTGACTGGGTACCAGGAAATCTTTACTAAGAAATGGGGGGTTGGCTGGGTGAGGAACCTCTAACACACACACAGGGAGGTAGCCAGACAGACTGAACAGTTTGACACACAGCTTTTGAAAAGAAAAACAAGATAGAAATTCCTGCTTCTTCCATGTGATGCTGATCTGTATATTTAAAGACAGCCCCCCACACCCACATTTCTATTGTTCCAAGTCCTCCCACTAACTCATATTGCTCTAGGGTTTTATACCATGCTCTTCACCATCATGCCGGAGTCCCTCTGGGGCCTTCTCTATACAGAGGAGCCTGTAGTGCCACCTCACTGGCAACAGTTCAGTGTCCCTTAAGTCTTTCCCTGCTATCTTAGCAAGAGTCTTATAACCAATGGCTGGGATCCTTCCCCTGACTCTGCTAGAGGAAGGTGCCTGGAGGCTTGTCATACAGCATGCGGGAACATCTGGCTACATCCTCAGCTCCAGGTGAGGCCTGTTAGGCAGCGTAGCTTTGTTCAAAAGCTTTCTGCATCCACACTCCCCTTTTCCCTTGCAGATGGAAGTCAAACGGCTGGTTAAAGCAGATCTTACCTGCCTCACTGCTGCTCCCTCTCCTCACCCTCTCTCTCCTCTCCGCCTGTGCAGGAAACTTGTGCTTTAACTTTTCTCAAAGTGAGTGGTTTGTTCCTGCATCCTCTGAGACTCTGCTAACGCTGCCCAGATGTCTGCATCTGCCAAATGTTTCCTTAAAGCTGTACTGTCCCTCAGAGAGGAGGAGGAGAAAAGAGAGGCTAGGGAGGAGGCCCCCAACTGTGGCTGAAGGGCTGTCACCCTCACAGGGATCTAAACAGTTAATCTACGCACTGAAGGCCAAATGTGGGCAGGACAGTGCCTCTCTCCTTGGCTGCAGGCCATAGTTAGAGCAATAGCTGCTGTAGCTGAGCCTGAGTCCAGGATGTGGAATACTGAGGGCTGCAGATTTCATGACTCAGCACAAGCAGGTTCTGCAGACCAAGGTACAGCAGAACAATATTTCATAGACTCCACAGAGGGTAAGCCACGTGGAAGCCAGTTTACCACTTTCCCTCTGGCTGCAACCTTCTAAAATCCATGCCCAAGGCCAAGGATCAGGGTGGAAGGAGCATAGGCTCCCAAAGCATGCAGTAGCTGACACTGGGTTGGGTGATCTGGCCCATTTCATGTAACAATTTGGGCTGCGGCTTCTCTTTTGTACACTAGGGACCAAATTCTTTGCTGGTGCAAATTGGTGTCAGTTTACACCCGCAGAAAAGCTGGCCCTAGGATTTTTTCCAGTGGAGCAATTTAAAGACTTAGCATCTTCAAAACACTTTCCACACACCCTTCCAAGGTAGGTGACTTTGATTGTCTTCATCCCCATCATACAGACAGAGAAACCACAGAGAGTTGCCCAAAGCCACGGAGGATGTGAGCCTCAGTGGAATTCAGAAGCTCTCAGCTATCCTGTGCTTAGATCACCGGACTGTGCTGAATGCATTCAGCACAACTGGTTCTGATATATCCAGGGTATAGGGCAGATGGTCTGATAGGACAATACAAATGTCTGCTGGCCAACACCATTAGATGATGGCTCCTGAACTATTCTCTCAGAGGCACCTTAGTTTACCAATGACCTCCTGCAAAAGAAGAGAGAGAAGAGGAGAATAAAGGGCTGCTGGCAGAGGTCCAGAAATGAATCTAGTCATCTGCAGCATAAGTAGTTTCTATACCATTATTTCATGGCCATGGCGGGCAGTAAGATGTTCTTCTCCTCTGCAAACCTTAACTGATTGCCACCTGGAGGAGTTCCAGCTGCTGACCAACTCAGAGCGCCTCCTGCTGGCTCTGGGGGTGACAGTTTCTAGCTGTGAGTACTTTGCAATCTTCACAGAGTAGGTTAATTGGTTTTGGAGGGTGACCCAATCAAAGTGGAAGTGCTACATACTTTGCATTTCAAACAATGTACCAGTCAGCTGTTCTTGTGGTGCTGCAAGTGGTATGCAATCAGACCCTGTGCCCATCCCATGTGGTGAAAGGAGACAGGAAATGCATGGGCATGTTATTGAAAGTACTCATTAATGTCCCTCTCAGAGAAAGCAAGCTGCCAGCAATATTCAGAACAACATTCATACAGTTTAGTTGTGCACTAGAAAAAACCTGTGAATACTAATGTCCTAAACAGTTATCATCCCATCTCTAACCTTCTCTTCCTGGGAAATTTCTCTGGGAAGGCTGCACCAGGCCAACTGAAATAACATTTGAAATCCCAGGATCCTTGGAGTCCATCCAATTCAGTTTAGGACTGGGCCACAGACCAGAAATGGTGCTCAGATTCCACCACAATGAGTGTGGTATAAACAAACACCTAGACAGAAAAGGGAGAATTGCTGTGGTTGATCTCAGGACAATGGTCAAAAGCCAGATCTTTTATGACATGGCTTGATTTTTTCAATGCTCTTTGATCATGGGGGTATTGCTAACATGGCTGCATGATCTGACAGTGCGGAAAGAATCCCTGCAGGGTGGTTCCACTCAGTGCTTTTCAAAGAATCCCAGAGGGGAAGTGATGGGTGACCGCTTCTCCTCTCTGAAGGCTCTCAAGTGTGGAGACCCACAGGTTACAAACCTGTCACTTCTCCTTTCCAACATCTACATGAAGCTAGTGGTTGGGACTGTGAGTTGGTGTCAGTGGGGGGCATGGATCAGCGTTCACGTCGCACTCCCCATCAGTACCTAGCCCAAGCCAGGGAAGCTAATGATCCAACCAGAGGACCAAATTTGGTGATGAATCCTGGTCATGTGCCCCTAGAGGCAGGAGGCACATTGTGCATATGCTAAGAAGAAGTTGGTGCCAGTGTCATCATATGCTGACAATTCTCACTTCTAGTCTCCTTTTCAGAATGTAGACTTGACCATTGACAGACTCATCCAATGCCTGATTGAAACTGGGATGTGCAGAAAAGCCAGCTGGCTGCAGCTTAAACCAGACAAGACACAGCTGATGCTGATCAGTAAGGGCAAGTATTTAGAGGACCCAGGAAAGCCTATAGCCACACCAATACCTGGAATGGTCTGCAGTGTGAGGGTGTTGCTAAAGCCGTCATGGCTCTGAGCCTCTCCATGAGTGCACTGGTCACCAGAACAAGAGTCTCATTTATAGCCAGCAAAGAGACTGTGCCCCTTTCTCTCAAATGCAGATCTCACCTCAGTCACCCATGCCATTGTGTGCTTTCTCAGCTGAACTATAGCAACAGACTTACACGTGAAAGCCACCTGGAAATGTCAACCAGTCCAAAGGCAGCTGCCCACCATCTGAATGCAATAGGCTGGTGTGTGTGCATTTTACCTGTGCTCTGTGTGTCACACTGGCTGCCATGTGATTAGCACAGATTAACACGGCTACCCCTCTGAAGCTCTATACAGAGAGCTTTAAATGAACTAGGTCAGGTTAATAATGACCTCTTCATCTCCAACTCACCATGAGACACTGGAATTCCCTGTCCTACCGGTGATGCTTATGGAAGCTGGAGAATGGGCATTCTCAGTCGCAGGCATTAATATTGTGACCCAGGAACCTCTTGGTGCCAACTGGCAGAGGGCAGCGGGGGTGCATAGAGTTTTACATCCCCTGGGTCGAATATCTGCATAATAATTCACTAGAGAGTAGCATGTGAAGTGTCTGCCAAATGATCATTGTAATCACTGTGAAATGGATTAAGGAAGAGTTGTGTGTCTGTATGGAAAATCATATTCTGATGGCAGGTAACCAGGGGGGCACAAGTCTTGGACACGTTCCTTTTAGGCAGGAGATAACAGACACTTATTGCTCAGTCTGATCACGTGCATACTGGGCATTGTATGTCTCACAGTGGATGCCTGTTTGCATTCGGAGTCAAATGCTGAGAGATTGTGAAATCTTCAAGAGAGGAAATTTACTGGAAGAAATAAACAGCAGGAGAGGATCCTGTTTACAAGTAAAACAACGGCTGGTTGGGATATATCTGGGTGTACAGAGGACCTAGATTCAAGCTAACAGTGTGTTTGTCTTATGGCTGGAGGGTCACGGCAAAGTTTGGCTATAAGGATATGATTACACTGCATTGAAAAACCCGCGGCTGGCCAGTGCCAGGGGACTCAGGCTCACAGGGCTCAGGCAAAGGGGCTGTTTAATGGCAGTGTAGACGTCTGGATTTGTGCTGCAACCCAGGCTCTAGGACCCTGCAAGATTCCCAGGGCTCGTGCGGGGCTACAGCATGGGGCAGAATGTCTCTACCCCATAATTAAGCAGCCCCTTAGCTTGAGCCCCCAAACCCAAGTTGAACCCACTGGGCGCAGGTCTGCATTTAGCCCGCATTCACTCAGAGTTGAGGGGCCGTCAGCCTCCTCTCCCTGCCTCTGCGGTGCGTGTGATAGCAGGCCTGGGGCCAGTTCGCTGCGGGGGTGCAAAGCAGCGACCGGGGCCCCCGGGGACTAACCCCGGCAGGCACGCGGCGGGGCTCGTGCAGCAGAGCGGCCGGGAGGGCGGCGCGCGCGGGTTTGACGGGCGGGAGCGGGACTCGGTGCCTCCAGCACTGCGGAGCAATAGCGTGGGAGAGAAGGAGGGGGGGGGGGGGGCTCGGCTCGGCGGCGCCGGGTGAGGGAGTGTGAGGGCGGGGCTGGTCTCGGGGCGGGGCGAGGCGAGGGCTCAGCCCTCGGCAGTTCTCGGCCGTTTCCGGCGTCGCTCGGGCCGTGCCGGTGGTTTCCGGATTGGCTCGGGCGGGCGGGGACTCGGGGACCGGGGGGCCGGCGCTGCTCGCTGGCGGAGGGAGGGTCCAGCGTGGGACCGTCCGGCGAGTCCTGCTGTTGGCGGAGAGCGGAGGGAGCGTGGCCCGGCCGCCATGGCGTCCCCGTCCCGCAGGCTGCAGACCAAGCCGGTGATCACCTGCCTGAAGAGCGTCCTGCTCACCTACAGCTTCGTGTTCTGGGTGAGGGGCCGGGGGACGGTGGGGGGCGGGGAGGCCCAGAGAGAAGTGGGGGCGCTGGTGCGTGATGGGGGCCCCCAGGGAGGCGGGACGGGGGCCTGGAGAGGAGTGTGGGGGGGTCCCTGGCGTGTAGTGCAGGGTGCCGGGGGGGCCCAGAGAGTAGTGGGGGGGGGCCTCTGGTAGATAATGGGAGCCCGGGGTAGTGGGGCCCAGGCGCGGGGCCCTGGGGGATAGCAGGGGTTGGGAGGCTGGGAGGCCCCTCCTGGGGTGGGTGCAGGGGCACGCCCTCGGATGGGCTTTCTGTTGCCTGTCCAGTCTATAGGGAACCCCTGGCCAGGTGCCCCTGATGGGTGCCAAGGTCCGTGCCCTCCCCGGGCAGTCTGTGCCGGTCGCTGGGCCATGTCATGTCCCTGCACGTAGCACGTCCACACGCGTGTGACAGGAGGGGCACCTGTGTGGCTGGTGCTGTGCCTGTCCTTGGTGCCTGGCCATGCCTGGTATTGGCATGCCAGCCCTGGGGGAACAGCTGTGCCATGTCCAGTGCGCCCTGTAACCTTGTCCCTTTCCTTTCACTGCATCCCCAGGCTCCTCCAGCAGGTGAGTGTGTCCCTTCCATTAGCACTGTGCCCATCTGCCCTGCCATTGACTTCTTTGTGTGTATGTGTGCGTGCGCGCGCATGTGCATGAGGGGCCAGGGATATAGCACCTGTGGGCATGTTTGTAACAGAGCAAATTGTTTCCAGGTGGGGAAAGTTAATTCCCAAAGGCAGATTCATCTGCGCTTCTGTTTATACAGTGCCTGAGGGACTGAAGTTCAGAGATAAAATGCTCTGGTTATGCAAGTGATTCCTGGACTCCCAGCTCTGCCCTTCTGATAAATGATTTCACATAAACAATTTGAATGCCCATTTTTAAGGCCTTCTGCCAGGCGATCTTTCGTGGAATCCCTCTGCCCATGCTGCCCTTCCACCCCCAGTTTATCTGTCCTTAGCCTCCCATTTCTCTACTGTGGGATCCCTGTCTTACACACTTCTAGTATCTTGTGTTGTGTCTCTTAGGCTCCCAGTGTGTGGGTATAAGTGACTATGGCTAAGTAAAGTGATGTGAAGTGGCAAGTGGAGCCAGGATGATTGACTCTCAATTCTGATTTTTCCAGATCTCTGGCATTATCCTCCTGGCAGTTGGTATCTGGGGCAAGGTGGGCCTAGAGGTGTATTTCTCCCTGTTAAATGAGAAGGCCACCAATGTCCCCTACGTACTCATTGGCACAGGCACTGTTGTCATCCTCCTGGGCACTTTTGGCTGTTTCGCCACCTGCCGTGGAAGCACATGGATGTTAAAACTGGTAAGTTGTTGTTGGCTACCAGAAGGCTCAAAAATCCAGTACCTGCTGCTACACCCCAGGACTTCACCGGCTGTCTGCGTCTGCTCCCCCTTTGTGCTGTGCTGTGTGTTTCTGCCTGGAGAAACCCTCTCTCTATCCCCTTTGTACAGTGCTAAATATTGAACCAATTGTTCTTCGACTTTCTCACATAGCAGCAAATGCCAGCACCTCAGCTCTGCCAAAGAGGTTGAGTCCAGGATGTGTCCTATGTAGATTCTCTCCCTGCAACTGCCTTTTCTGTGTACCTATGTTAGCCCTGGAATGTATTTTTCTTGCACTGACTCTCTTCTTTTCTGTCCACAGTATGCCATGTTCTTGTCCCTCATCTTCTTGATTGTGCTGGTGGCTGCTGTTGTAGGATTTGTCTTCAGACATGAGGTGAGTCCAGGTGTGACCTCTCTCTCTGGTGCTTTAACCTCTTCCTGAAATAGCTTGAGGCCAGGGCTTGGATGGAGCCCCTGCACAGGAGAGAGTTAACACTTATATTTTGTTTCCTCTTGCTTTTGGGTAATCCCCGGTTATTGCATACTGTGAGCCAAATTCTGCTTCTTTTTATTCATGTATAAATCTGGGGTAATCCCTTTGACTTCAGTGGACTACTCTGGATTTACAATATTGTTTCTGAGAACAGAATTTGGCTCAGTTTCTGATTCCAAATGTTCAATATGTACAAAGAAGCTGAATAAGAAAAAATTTTCAATTGTATAAAGATGTGAAAACTGCTATTAAAAAAAAAAATTTACATCAGAAAAGTTTAACTAGTTAAACAGGCAAGGCAAATGAGAAATTTAGGGTCATCATGGGAGACCCTGATGTAGGGTCTTTAAATTGGGAATGGGACTAAATCTTAATTGTTTTCTTTTGGTTACAACCTTTAAATACCTAGCTTTATTCCCTTTGCCACTATGTTTATATTTTTTACAAATCTCATACCATAACCAAATCAGCTGGCCTCTTGCTAACTTTTTTATACACATGTCATGTTTGGGATGGACCTTTTTTGATTAACAAGAATTTAATCATCAGCAGTGCAAATACAATTTATCAAAATATCACCTAAGATAAAATTAAAGCTAGACTTGAGCTCACTATTTATGAAATACAATTGTAACACTATCTACCAAGTTAACTAGTATTTAACATCAACAGGGATTTAGAGAAAATGTATGTGGATCACCTAGAAATAAACACAATGGGTGCAAATATTAATCACTTAGTTGGTTTCCTTAAAGTTCCTTAAATATTGTAGAAATAACCTGACTTTAATGAGGTGGGAGAGATGTTCAAAGGCATAAATGGCTCTTAGGCACCTAACTCCCTTTTGTGCCTTTGTACATCTCCCCCAAGGACTGTAACATGCAAACCAAGAACATTCCCTAGTTCACATACATGCATGTTTTTATAAAAAAAACAGTTTAATTTGTGAGTTTGAGCCTTCATCTGAAATGTGCCAGTCAGAATGTTCCTGCAAGTGTCTTTGGCCATAAATAAGGCCAACACAAACCAGGATTTTATTGTGATGTCACAGTGATTAGGTCTGCCCCTGAATGCCGGAATTAAGTTGCCATGTTTGGTGCAGTTGGGGCAATGCTCCTCTCTTCACCCCCAGTTCATCTTTATAGCCATTCTCACATCTAGATAGTAACTAATGTGGCTTTAAGACATTCCTGGTTCTTTGTTTCTGATAGATTTGTGTTTTTAAGGTGAAAAAGTTCCTGTGGTAAGGAACTCTTTGGGACCTACAGCCTTCGGAGGCTTAGGTTATGAAAATCTTTCTCTTCTCTGCAGATTAAGAACAACTTTGAGGAAAACTACAGTCTTGCTGTGAGGAACTACAATGCAACAGTGGATGCTCACAGTGAAGCGGTGGATACCATCCAGAGAAATGTGAGTGCTCATATTTGGTTCCTTCCAAAGTAACTGGTGTGGAAGCCTGTATCCTCCAGATGCATGGCCCAGGATACCCTGATGCGTGTGTCGTGCCAGCAGCTGAGGCTGGGGCCCCTGTGTATGGGCAAAGTGCGGCACAAGGAAGGCCCTGGTTTACCAGGAGGCATTAAACATTAGATGCCATCTCTGTTACTGCCACAGCTGTTCTTCAGAAGGAGGGTGTGCTGCAGCCTCTCCGACCTTGCTACACCCGTGATTGGCTCAGAATACTGGGGAGCAGTATTGTCTTAATGGTCCCAGTTCTGAAGCATATGAGGGACAGCCATTATAATGGACAGCACAGAGGGCGGCTGTGTGCACACAGGCGGCCTTGCAGGGTATATGCTACGCAGATCTTATTTGAGTGCCTAGAGTGTGCTTGTCTCTGTACAAAACTGGCAGATGCTGTCCTTGGCCTGCATATATACGTATTCCTGAGACTGTCACAAAGTATTTGCTGTTGAAGAAAAATAGCTGCTATGCATTGTTCAAAGCAGCTAATAGGTAAAGGGCAGGATGTGGGAGAAGGTGTCTACACAGGGCTGTTGAGTGGCAATGGGGAAGCATTTGGGGTGTCTGCAGTGATTGGTGTAGCATTGGGAGTGTGGTGCTTTGAGGTTCATGCACTACTCCTTACTGTTCTAAAATTTGATTTCCCTAGTTGCATTGCTGTGGAGTCCAGAGCTATTTAAACTGGGTGAACACTACCTATTTTGCACTGAAGGGAATCCCTGAGAGCTGCTGCAAGTTCCAAAACTGCACAACGGCTGAACTGAAGGACCTGAATAAAGCCAAGGCAAAGGTGTATGATAATGTAAGTGAATCTCAGAGACGTGTCCTTCTCTGTGTCTTGGAAGCAGTTATGGGGATGGTAGAGCTGTGATTATTTGATCTTCTTTCCCTGGTAGAGAATCAAGTTCTGTAGGTGGGAGCGAATTTCGTTCCGGAAAGAACATTATTGGGCTACAGGAAACTTGTATCCAGTAATGGGGGTGAAGGCCGTGTTGCGTGCTGTGACCTTCAGTGAATCACTTTGCCTTTCTGTGCCTGTACATCCCCGTCTATAAAACAAGGCTAACGTTCACCTTGGCAAAGTGCCCTGGGTGAAAGTACAGAGATTTAAATGACTTGCCCAGAGTCAAACAGCAAGTCAGGTGGCTGAATTCAGAACAGGTCCCAGGAAGTCCTGACTCATCCCCTTATGTGGATTCCTTCCTGAGCTTGTTCACCACTCTAGCTGCTGGGCAGTGTCTGTGGGTTGGAAGGATGTGTCCGGTGGCCAGGAATTGTCCATGCTATGCTCACATGCACACTCTTTTTTTCCACAGGGTTGTTTCAGTCTGGTAACAACGGTTATGGAGTCCAAAATGGGCATTGTAGCTGGCATCTCCTTTGGCATTGCATGCTTCCAGGTAAAATCTCCCTTGCTGTTCTTATATGATCCTTGTGGAGTTCTGAGTCTAGTCTTTGTGTTATTCATTATATTTAATTTCTTTTAATATTTTCTTATGTATGCAAAAGGAACAGCATATTTCAGAGAGGAGGAAATGGTCGACTGTTCTGCAGATTCCCCTGCATTTTACCTAATTGCCACATAGTCACTCATCTCCAAAACTGGGGATGAAAATTCCAGTTTCCTCCAGGAAACCTGTGTATGACTTGAGAATAGTTCACTTCAGAAACAATCAACTTCTAAGAGATCCTAAAGCAACCAAACCCTCTCCTGTTCTGACACAGTGTTAGCTGTCTGAATTACTGCTCCCGGCGCACAAACTGTCACCTCTGCTTCCAATGCCCCATTACCCTTTCAGGATGATAGTTAAACTAAATGAAAGTGCTTGTAGGTGACCTAAACCATCCTGAAATGCCTCTCACAAACTCAGTCCTATTTAATAAAATGACACTGTCTTCGGTTAGCCACGCTGAAGAACAGTGGGCATAATACTGCAGACTCCCTCTTCTCCCCCTGCTATTGCTTTCTCGCCGTCTGATTCTTCATCCCAAGGTTTTATCCTTGTGGTGAACGAACCATCGTGCCGCAAGCAGCAATGGAACTAATGTCTTCTGGTCTGACCAACCTTGTCTCAGCAGGAAGTCTTCCTGAAATTCACATAGTCTCAGATCTCTGTATCAATTCCAAATGGCAAACTCCTTAATTTCTACCAAGCTTTTGAGTACAGAGTATGAAGAAACAGCAATTTGAGTTTGATGCAAAGGAGTATGCAGACCCAGAAACCAGGGAAGAGACTGACAGAATGAGATTGTGTATTGATTGCTTGGTTTATTTTATCTTTAATTTACTGTTCATTGAAGGAAATTGCCAGAAAGCGCTCTGTAAAGTATGCAGACACCGTCCAGTCTGAGTCAAGGTTTAACATGTAATAGAAGGGCACAGTGAGAAGAATCTCGGCCAGCCTGTTTTATTCTGATAGTAGTTTGCCACTGTGCCCTGTAACAGACAGACAAAGTAAGGATTGGGAGGGGTTGGAGAACAGACCTTTATCTTGTAGCTTGTACACTTGCAAACTGTCTTCATTGCATTTTGATGTCAGAGTTCTAGTGCAGGAGCCGGTCTGTGTCTTTCAGCTGCTATCCATTTTCTTCCTCCTTCCTGAGATGTGCATATCACACGCTGCTCATCCCAAATCTATACTCCATATAAGGCAGCTGGACTCTGACTGTTGAATAAGTGAGTGAGCCCATGTGCTTTCATCAGTTCTGAGAGTGTAACCGCATTGCAGCGGTTGCAGTTATTGAGGAATGTGTCGTTGTTTGAGACTTAGTCATATAAACGTTTCATGATTTATTCTCAAGTGACCTGTGTTGTGTCACACAAATGAAAGGCTCAGTTCTGCAACTTTGCCTCCTGTGAGTAAAGTTACAAGCATGAGTGTTTTCAGGATCAAGTCCTAAATGTTTTCAGTACAGAAAACAGCTGCCTGGAGCCCACATGACCGTAATAATTGATGTGTGTCCTTTAGTTCAGATGTCAGTATTTTCATATCAGAAACACACCAACCTTGATGTCATCATTGTCCTTGCAGTGGGAGAGGCAGCTGATATTTTTTCTGGTTGTGTAATGGGCTGTGACGCTCCTGATAGCCATATAATCTCTGTGAAATTACCTTGAAACAGTAGATGGTTCATAAAGCAGATTCTAACAAGAAGTAACATTGATTCTCTCTCCCAGGGAGCTCCCTTCCCATATTGATAGCTACCAGGATCCTCTGACTCTGAGCTTTAGCCACCCTAAAGCAAAGCAGCCCATATTTTGGTTTTGCAAAACCTCATCATCCAGATTTCGCTTTTACAAAACCAAAGCAAAGAACAGAGTGTTTCTGATCTCAGTTGCATTGTATCCAAATCATTGCAGTTCGGAGGTGAGTGGAACTTAGACAATGTCCAGTTTTGGCCCCTCTATACTTAATTTATTTTTTCACATTTCAGTTGGTTGGGATCTTTCTCGCCTGCTGCCTTTCCCGGTACATCACAAACAATCAATACGAGATGGTGTAACAAGGTATGTCCGTCCTGCAGTGCTAGCTGTGTGTATTCATGTACCTGTTCACTGAATTGTGTGCCTGTCTGCAGCTCTGGGGAAGAGGGAGATCTTTTGTAGGCTTGTGCTTTCATAGGGCTGTGTGCATACAAAGGTCTGGGCAGGGTAGCATGCGCTCCCATGTGCAGGTCCATCCACTCAGGGGTGTGCAGGGGTCTGCTCAAATCTGTGTTTCTTCTATAGGCATCTAGCAGAGAGAAGAAACCACATTTTGTAGTAAGCAGTTCTTTGACTCTTAAACTTTAAAGTGAAATAGAAACTTTCATGGATCTACCTGTGTACATGGACAGAGCAAACAGGTGCTGTGGCGTCTCCTACACGTGTGTTGATGTACCTTGATTAGTTACCTGGACCTCCTTCCCATCACCCTACCTGTGCCAGTGCGATGTATTCCTCACCTGCACCACTCCCTGCTCCTACCAAACTAGTTTTGCTTCTTCGCAGCTCCTTTAGTGTGCCACTGTTCTAGCTTGCGGTGCCCTCTGTTATTCTAGCGCTGACTGTCGTCCTCTTGCCCATCACCTTTTCTCTGCTTCTGCACCTCAGTCTAACCCGCAGCTCCCCAGCTGATCCCATATTGGGCCTTTCAGAGGTAATGGTGTTGAATGATGGTGCATTTTGCAGTGAGGACCAGTATCTGCTGTGGAGTAGCATGAGACCCACAAACTTACTTGCACTGTGTGACTTAAGCTCTGTGGGAATCCAGATCTCTAGACCTGGGAGACCTGATCGTTAACCCTTCTTTGTTTTCTGAATTTTAGGAAATTTCCTCTGATTTCCCTCCTCTGAAGAGCACTTCATGACCTCCAGTTTTCACCTGGTCCCAGCCTGCTGAAATTGTTTGAACTGACTGATCCTCTTCAGAATCAGCTCACAGAATTGAGTGTAACAGCTGTTCTGTTGCAGTTGGGGAGTTGTCAAAACACTATTCTTTTGTAACACTGAATGGGGTAATTAGTGTAGCTGAGATTGTTAAAATAACTACATTCCTCCAGGCCCCCATCACTCCACCTCCTCTCTTGGGCACAGAGAGTTTGATTGCACAACGAAGTAGCATGGTATGACACTACTCTCATGTCATTCTTATACTTTCTGCTAGTTATTTAGGAAGGTGGTCTCTGATAACTGGAATTCACCGTTAGTCTTGGAGGTGCGTAGTATGCTTTGGGAACATAGCACTCATTGCTTTCTCTCTTCTGCTGTTGGCCATTTAAATCTTACTGTGCAATTCAGACTCTGTCACTGATCCATTGAAACACCTACTGTTGCAACGGACAAAGGATGGGAGTGGCTTTGATCCTATCATGCTATTCAGATACACTGCCTTGTCTCTGTAGCTCTGTGTTCAACAGTGTCTGTTTCCAGGCTCTCTCTCCCCCATTCAAGGGCTTTATATCACATTTTTTTATAATTGTTTTTTTTTTTAAAGGGCCTCGTTCCTCTCTCCTGATCAGGCTGTAGTGATTTTTGTAAGTTGTAGTTTGAGGTTCAGAGGGGTAGCTGTCTGTGCTGTTAGCTTTTTAGGTATGCCTCCATTGAGTTGGGTGTGACTTCATCATCAGTATTATGTGCTGCTTCAAGTTGTTTTTGTATTAAATAGAAATCCTCTTGTCTTGAAACACAAATATTAAATATTTTACTCTAAAATATTAAGTTGGTTGGATTTTGTCTCCAGGAAATTCCACCGTGATTTCAGTGCAGGAATCTACCGGAGGCATAGATTTCTTTGCCACTCCTAATGCATCCATCCCAGTCTGGCCCATGACATTGGTAGCCTAGCGGCACATATTCTCTCTAATGCATCACTGTGTTGGCACAGTTTCAACTAGCGAAGTTATTTGTATTCTCTTCCTAAAAACTTGTGTAACATTGTTGATGGAGAATGGCCAACTCCTGGCATGGAATGCTGCAGGCAAAGTTCTGCTGAGTAAACAGGAAAAAGTTTGGCCCGCATGTAAGCAGTTACACCTCCTGCTATCTTGGTTGCTTAGGCTATTGTTGAATTTGGCCCATTCTGTAAAATGCTTCGGGATCCTTCAGAGGAAAGGGTGCTATGTAACTGTAAGAAGGGGGATTTGCTCTTCCTGGCTTTCTTTAGACAATTCCATCGACAGGACCCAACCTTTCTGCAGTAAGAGAGCATAGTATAGTGAGCCCCTCCCTAGTCCTGAAGGCAATGATTACAGCAAGTTCCTCCTTCACCTGATCTTGGTGCACTGTTGGGTTTGTCAGACTAATCCTGTGTGTTGGATTTTGAATTCATGCTTCAGGAAGTCTGGGAGAAAGGGATGAGGTACAGTCTGGCAGGTGGTGGTATAGTAATCACTGTAATTAACAAAAACAATGAGAGTCCTGGAGCACCTTAAAGACTAACACATTTCTGCAGTCATAAGCTTTTGTGGGCTGCAACCCACTTCGTCAGATGCATGAAATGGAAATCACAGATAGGAGGTATATATTTCCATTTCATGCATCTGACGAAGTGGGCTGCAGCCCACAAAAGCTTATGCCTGCAGAAATGTGTTAGTCTTTAAGGTGCTACAGGACTCTCGTTTTTTGCTGTGTGCAGACACGGCTACCCTTCTGGAACTGTAATTAACATCGGCATGAAAGGAGGAGGGATTAGGAAGGGCCAGCTGAGCTACTGGACAATAACAAAGGGTCTCCACCCTGATGGAGAGAATGCTTTTCACACCATTAACCTGCCCTTCCTGTCACCAAAGCCAGTGCTGCTGAGAGGTCCCTAAAAGCCTGAATGGAGGAGCAGAACCAGATCAGTGTTCCCTCAGAAACTAATTGCCCTATTCTGTATGCTCCCCCTGAAGCTTTGGTATGGGCCACTGTCAGAGACAGGATACTGGGCAAGATGGACCATGGTCTGACCAATGTTCTTGTGTAATCTGTTAGCGGTGGCTGCATTAAACTGGCTTCACTTCTGACTGCAAAACTTAATATCCTGTTTAGCTTCAGAGCATAAATCAAACTTTTATATATCAATTCCAAGCTGGCTTTGATAAAAAGCTTCCAGGGTTTTCAAGGCAAGGCAAAGTGCATTAGCACTTTTGACCATTAACCTAACAATATAGACATTGGCCAATAACAGTTAACCGGACAGAGCCTGGATAAAAATAAATGATAATGCAGGACCACATTCAACTGAAGCTGTGTTCATTGGAAGGCCTGTGCAAAGACAAATGAGCCTGGACAGACTCCTTTTCAGCTGGCTTGTGCTGCGCCTTATAGGCCAATAAGTGCAGCCCTAATTTAATTTGGTTCTAAATCATCAGGGTTTATCTAGATGAACAGTTACACCCCAGCTTCCCGTGTGATAAATCTGCAGCGCATTAGTCTGTTGCACACTAACTCGCCGTGGACCCTGCCATTGTGCATAAAACATTTCCTAGTGTGCTTTGATCTACTTCCGTTTCAAAGCAGAGTGGATCAGAATGTACCAGGAAAACGTTAGTGTGCGGTAGCAGGGTCCACAGGGGCTAGTTAGCACAGGGCAGATTCACACTCCAGCTTGCTGCATGCTAACTGTTCTTCTAGACAAGCCCTCAAGTGGTGATCATGCAAGATATTTTCATTTGGTCCCTTTCTGGGCTGTATTTAAAGCCCCACATGCTGCCACACATTCGTTGGACCCTATTTGGTGCTAATCACCTTATGCTATCCTTTGCCTTAAAATCTTTGCTGATTGACATTCACTGCGATCTGATGGCTGGTTTGTGGCTTACCTCAAATGAGCATGTGGTTAGATTTACTTAGGCCAAGTGGCCACACGATTAAACCACTGCCGTTGGCACTAATTGTCACTCTAGCTGGCAGTCTTAGCAGAGACACTTAGAATTGCGTGAGTGTGGAATGTAACCTGCTCATAGGTTGAGAGGCCATTTCCTAAGGCCGGTGTTATGGCATATCTTTACGTCCTACCTGAGCCAGTGGTGCTTAATTCTGATGCTTTCCCCAAACACATTTAAAAAAAAGAAAAAGAAAAAAAAAGGCCTTTTTGAAGTTACTCCCCTGAGACCTTTGATGAGACCTTCCAAACTTCTTTCCTTTGGTGACAGGATAGACGTGATTTGCCCCTCTTTCCCGGCTCCGCTGCTATGTTCCCATTGGGAGAGCATACTCTGGAGCAGGCTCTTTGGCCCCATCAGAACTGATCCTGCCATGTTGGACTCTGCTTCTCCTGCTGTCAGGATGCTGCTGGTGACTTGTCCTCTTAAATCAGCTGATGTGCAGAGGCTGTCAGCAGTCTCAGAAATCCCAGCAATGAGTTTACAGTGCCTAGAAATGTGCACTGACAGGTAAGTTGTGGCAGCTGTGACTAGATGGACTGCTGTGCATTCCTGCCTGTTCTAAAACCTTCTGTAGTGGGGTCTAAAGCAGGCAGCAGCAGGAGTTGAGTAGGAATCAAGGGCCGCTAGTGAGAAGCTGCTGTAACAGCTGTTGAAGGTGAAAGTATATGCTAACACTTCTTAGGTGAGTTTAAAAAATGAACCAGCCCCTCATCTCTCTCCAAGGTGGATTTTACATGTTGTTCTATTGTCCTGACTGTAGCTGCAATAAATAAGTTCCCCTGACATTGCCACCTTCTCTCATTCCATGCTCCTTTGCCTTTTGGCAGCGGCTCTGATTACAACTCCAGAGTAAGTGCAAATCACAGGGCTAGTCTTCTGCGCTCCTACCCCAGCAGGCTTCTAACTAGCAAGCTTTCCTTTGCTGTCCTGTTATGGGGTGTATTTGACTGGGATGTAGGATCTGGATAAGCTGCAGTGTTTTTTCCATATAATATTTATACCACCAGGGCCCGAGCATACTTTTTTGGGGCCCAGTACAAACTTGTAACATGGGCCCCTTCCCCCACACATACCACAATCCCTCATCCCATACCTACAATCTCATGAGCCATGAAAAATGTTTTCCTCATGGTAATGGGGGTTGCAGCCTGGACTGGGCCCCCCAGGGCCTATGGGCCCCTGCAAAGTGTACCTTCTCCCCGCGCCCCTCCTTCCCCCTCCCCTCCCGTGGGGGCCCTGTGTACCACATGAAAGAGGTGAGTGCAGGAATTGTTTCTGAAATGGCTGCAGCTCCATCCCTTGGCCAGCAGAGAGCAGCACAGAGCACATTGATTTCGGAGCCTGCATGCATAGGAGGAAACTCAGACACGTTCCTTTCTGAATTCTCTCCAGAGAGGGAAATCCCATTCAGCCCCCCCCCCATTTTGTGGGTTTGCTAATGAGGCATACTGTGCTCAGATACTGGGCCGACAAGTGTGCTTTCAATACCTAGACTGATCATTAAAATGTGTAATACAAACATAGCACATGAGAGCAGGATGGCTGACTTCAGTGGGACCATTATTATTTATTTGTATTGTTAGAGCACCTAGGAACTCCAGTTGTGGAGTAGGACCCCATCATGCTAGGTGCTGTACAAACACGCAAGAAAAGGCCGTCCCTGTCTCAAGGATCTTAACAATCTAAGCAGAGGACGATGTCACTCAGGTACTCAAAATGTGTTGAAGAAAGGCAATTTGTGCAACAGCAGAAATACTTTATTTTTGAACAGGTGTCGCTAGCACACTAGATTTATGTGATGGGGGAAAAACGCAGGTACTTCACGCACCTGAATAATAAGGAATACATTGTATTCCGTTCCTCTGAGGATCTCCAGGCACTTTGCAAAGGTGGTGATGATCCCATTTTACAGTTGAGGGAAAAGAGCTAGAGAAGGAGTAAGTCACTTCGCCAGGGTCACATAGTGAGCATGTAGCAGAGTTTCACGCTGGAAGCTAGGTCTTAGCAATGAGAGTTGGCTCAGAAGTGCAGCCTTTGGGAGGTTTAAATGAGGCGTGTTCTCTTTGCTCTCCCTACTCCCCATCAGTTTTTTATTATCCTGTCGATATCCCTCAATACATCTGTAAGCCTCATGAATTTTCACCTCAGGTCTTTTCCCTTCCCCCTTACAGCTTTTTGTAGGTGGCTAAAAATGAGTTGTGTATAATCTACAACTGAGCTCTGGCTTGGCTTGGCAGATCTGTTCAGGAATCCGTCAGACTCGGAGTTGCTCTTTCATAAATAAATGATTAGTGGGAAGATCCACACTCTTCCTCTGGCTGCTTTGTGCTGAATGGGATGGGACAGTGGAGATTCCTCATTGCCATAATAGCCCCTTGGGGAGCCCATTACAAGTAGACATAAATTATAGCACCCTTTATGCTGCTCTAATTTGTGCTGGGGGCCTGATTGGCTTCGGCTACCTCCAGGATTGTGGGGGGCTAGAAGATGGCTCAGAGTCACCTTTGTCTCCGGCACCTGCGCTATGTCAGTAACCCACTAAGTTTTAATAGGATTCATGCCTTACTTAAAATCATGTTGGGAAGTGAGTGAGGGATTGCACTGGATTATTAATGTAAGTGCTCCAGCGAGGCCGATTATTGTTGCTTGTCCCTCTTTGATGTGTGGCACCGGTGATGTTGTTAACTAGCTGCTCTCTGGGTTTAACTCTGATGTTACTTTCCTTGGGATTTTGAGCAGTGAGCTGTATGCGCTGGGTTTCCTTTGATGGAAGCATTTGTCTGACGGCACCACACAGCCTCATAAATAGAATTGAAAGAAAGGAATAAAGAAATTCTGCTTCAGGGTATAGAAGGATCCACATGGTCCCTGACATTAACAATGTAACTGGAACAAAGACCACCCAGCTACCCCTCATTAAGATTTGAGCTTCAGATGGTAGGAGCTGAAGTGGCAATTCTGTATCCATCGAGACCCTGGGCCTGACACAACACTCTGGGATTCATTTTCTTTCGGGAGTTGCATAAACCAGTGCAAAATAGCTCTGAGCAGCCCAGACAGAGAACAACTTATTCTTTGAAATTTAGAATTTAGATTCTTGCAAGTGGGTTGTGATTCTACAATGAGGATGATACAATGAAAGGTCTTTTTATTGATTTATTTCATGCAAGGCGGTGGTGAAAAACCCAAGAGAGATGTGCAGTCTGTCATGGGAGTGCAAGAAGGAATCACTCTGATGACCGAGCTCCATAACTTTGTTCACCTTGACATCTGTTATCTGAAAAAATGCCTCCAAGTGAGGTCTAGGGATGGGTGAACTGGCTAGAAGTAATATAAACTGATTTAACCTTCTTCCAAACTTGAATTGAAACTTTTTTGAGACTAGGAAAAGTGTAGTGATTGTTTCCCTTTTGTTTGCATGTGCCTCTCCACTTCTGGTCCCTGACTTAATTAAGAAGCATAAACACTGAAAGAGCCCTGGCTATACTATTTTTAATTTTTTTTTTAAAATACAGGAACTATACACTGTAAGTTCCTGGGGGGTAGGCCATCTTTTTGTTGTGTTTGTACAGGGCCTACCACAATAGTTCATTACTAGGTTACTATTGCGGTATAAATGATAATAATAGACACTCGTTCAGCTCCCCTGAGGCTAGTAATGTTGGGAGCCCTCAAGTGGAAGAGCTTCTGGCAGCTGCCAGTATTTTAAGTACACTTGATTAGATGTGCTGTGAACAAGGTTAGAGGACTCAATGCATAAAATGCCTGCTGCGTGGCTATTCTAGGACTTCCAACCTTTTTACTGCTGATGGAGCTGCAGTATTCAAGCAATGGTGTAAAATATTTTTGTAAATGTCCCTCATCTAGGCCAAGTCCATGATAGAGGCCAATCTCATGGAGTTTCCAGTCCATCTGGGAGCAGGAATTAGATGCTTGGATGGCATGGTAAACTCTAGATAGATAGAAATCTCTTGACACCTCAGCCCACTTTCTTGGCCAAAAAGATTTAGAGAAGCAGATCTGGTTATTTGCAGGCTCATTTGAACAGACCCTCTACCTTTCTAAGGCTGCTCAGCAATAAGTGAGACTTACGTTGTAGCAAATTCAGTAGCTGTTGTGAAAAAGAACAGTGGTAATGTAGCTTCTGGGTTTTATATCAAGAAGATCAAGCATGGGAGAGTGTATGTTAGGGTCTTCTACTTTATAAGGGTGTATTTGCCGTATCCCCGTTTCCTATCCTGGGGTCAATACACTCCTCCTTTACTAAAACAAATGCTGTAAAGAGTGAAATAAAAAATCAAATCATGACAAAAAGTAAGGGCTGTTGCCGTTAGTCCCTACTACTGCTACTTGCTGAATGGATTTCTTGTACGTGATTAGTCCTGACAGCTTAAAAAATATAATCTATTTCTTTGAAGTCAAGAGGGGAGGAAAATGGTGGCCAAGGTACTTGGTTTTGTAGCTGTAGGCCCTTGTTCTTTTGAAGGCTGTAGAGGGGACATCTAAGTTGCTACGCAATCCGTGTAGGGGACGGCTGATCCTAAAAAAGCAGTATGATCCAGTGGATTGGGCCCTGGACTGGAGCTCAGGAGACCAAGTTCTCTTCCTAGCTCTTCCACCAACCAGCTGTGTGACCTTTAGCAAGTCACATCACCTCTCTGTGCCTCAGTTTCCCCATCTGTAAAATGGAGATAATGACACTGATCTCCTTTGTAAAATACTTTGTGATCACTGGGGCTATTACAGAGCCAGGTAGTATTATTGTGAATAAAGCGCTGGGGTGGGCAATATGTCCCTGCCTCCCAGGGTTGGGAACGTGAATTCCTTGATTGTAGAGGCGATGAACTCCTTGATGGGGACACTGTGTAGTACAGAGTATTATTCTTTGGTGACCTCTCTTTACATGGACAATGGGGCCTATGCATTGGTTTACCATGCCCTCATTTAGTGAGCGCTTCCTTGAGCTCCGTGCAGTAGCTATGGTCCATCTTGCTGCAGCTTCAGATGTGTTGAAGTTTGTCTGCCTCTTCCATGATCCTCCATCTAAAGTATGCTCAGGGCGGGACAGCAGTTTCAAGAGTTTTTTCTTCACCTCTCGGCACTCAGGTTACACCTCTTTGCAGTTGCGTTGGCTGCCAGTTCTGCGGATTTGAACTCCCGCTGATTGTGTTTAAAGCACTTAGTTGCTTGTGTCTGACTTCCCTGTGCAATTTAATTCCTGCTTGTGGTTTGTGCCCTGGACATGGCTACTGTGCGACTCTTTCTAGACACAAGCCTCACAGACACCTGTGGTGTGGAGGGAGATGGGCGGTCATTCTGCACCAGCAATGCTGCACAGCAGGTTTTAATAAACTAAGATCGTAGGAATTTTCATCCTCGGTCAGATCAATGGTTCATCTAGCCTCCTGACCTGTGGCCGGCAGCAGATGCTTTAGAGGAAAGTGAAAAACCCCTGGAGTGAATAAATATGCAGTAGTAATCTGCATGTGGGGGCAGTTTTTCCTTAGGAATGGAAGTGAAGAATATTGTGTCCAACTGGAAAGGCAGGGGGAATGTGTGCAGGCAGAAAGTAATTACTCACGTAGGAAAGTGGCTGAAGGACTTAACCTCTCTTCTCTTATGAGAAGCGTCATGGGATATTTTAATGGCCACCAATGGGACAAGTATGTGCTCTTGTATCTCAGCCAGATGCTGAGGGAATGGCCAGGATAAGGGTAGTCAATCTGTATGCTGGGAAAGGATTTGTTTATCTAAACAGGTCGATCTGGCACAACAGAGATACAGATCCTGTGCTACGTGTGTTAGCTGGCACAGGAAGCTCACTTGTCAAATCCACTAAGCCGCACAGACTGAGACTAAATGACTTTCTCTTTTCTTTGCAATTGCTCATAGAAAACATTTATTGTTTGGCTCGTCTCTTAGGGCTCAGCACAGATACAATCCGGACCATTCATCCTTTGTTTGCTGTCCACGAATATCTCACTGCAAGCAGGGGGCCGTTAGGTGGCACCTGCTGTGCCCAGATATTGCAGTGATGAGCGCGGTGTCAAACCAGAATAGAATAGAATAGAATAGAACAGCAGCACGGGTAGTACAATCAGCCAGGTGTGGCTGGAGAATGCAGCAGGCATCAGGGAGCTAACAGCCTGCATTTTAAGCCTTGTAACACAGGGAGGTTAGCAGAATGGCAGCGTACAAGAGGGTCCCTCTATACAGCGAGGGCATATATTGGTTATGGCTCTATGGCTTTAGCCCTACACTCTCCCTAACATGCGTGCCACCCACCAGTTGCATGGCATGATGAACCTGCAAATGACCCTTCCTCCCTGGTAGCAGTAGGGATACGGGTAGTAGCCCAGCAGAGGCTCGCACACCCGCTGGCAGTATCGGTTGGCACGGCGACACTGAGCACAGCAATAGCCTCGTTCATCCCACAATGGGTGGAACTCGAGTCCATTCTCCGTCTGGAAGAGAAAACAGCCAGGAGAGCGTGTGAGGGGGGCAGAGCACAAACCGCATGTGCAGTTCAGGGGAGCTCCCGCTGTGTTTCAGGGGTGCTAACTCCCACAAAGACGTGGGGGACAGTTATGCTGCTGTCATCAATGAATCCCTGCACCTACACCCCAGCCCAGCAGAGCACAGCCTCCTGCGGGAGAAAGCCAGGTACCAGGAGCAGCAGGGCTGGAGAGGCCAGGCTAGGTCTTCCCCAGCTCAGAGCTTCTCAGCCCCTGGACACCCAGGATGGCATCTGAGTGACGTTGGCCATTTGAACTGTGGACCTCACTTTCTGCCTGCTGGCAGGTTGTTCACTCTGGCCTCTTCCCATCCCTTTCCTTCCCGGTCCTCCTGCTGCCAGCTTTACGCTCCCTGTCCTCCATGAACTTATCCTTCGGTAGTGCTAAAATGCAGGGGAGGGGCTCTGAATATTGGGAGATGCCTGAGACCTGACAGCATTTCTGAGCAGTCTCCTGGCAAGCAGTGGAACTAGGGTTGGGTCACAGATTCAGGGCAGCACCCTGATGTTCGGATGCTGTATCTGAGCTAACCAAACCCCTTTGGTCTAAAGCATTCATGGTATTTCCAGTGCCCGAAGCAGGGAGGGAAATGCAGCAGGAACAGCCTTTTCCCTGGTACTCTGGGACCCTGAGACACACAGGTGGGTGTGACAATGAAATCAAGGTTTTCTGAAGGCTCTTTTTGCGTGTGGTTCCAGGTTTGGATAGAGGTTCTTATTGCTTTTGGTTTGCCTTGGCCCAAGAAGGAACAGGACCAAAGAGGTCCAGTTTGTCTTAGAAATGCCACTGCCTCATAGTCTGAGCACAGCGATTTCTGAGCCGCAATCCTGTCTCTGACTCACTGAGCAAACCGTTTAACTACCCCGTGCCTCAGTTTCCCCAGCTGCAAAATGTGACTAATAATATTTCCCTCACTCATGGGGTTGCAGTGAGCATTAATTAATATGTGTACAGCACTTTGATGCTATGCATTGCTATATTTTGTTGTTGTCCTCACAAGACCCAGTGAGAATCTAGTAAAGCCATCCAGTGGTTATCTGAGTTCTTCACCAGAACTGAGTAATTCTTGGAAAGAGAAGCAGGTGGCAAATGCAACTCCCTGGGAGATAGTCGTAGCTTGGCTCCATAGAGGAAGGTATGAACACAGCACACAATTAACAGAATCAATAAGAACATTTGGACTCTCCTGGAATTTGAGAGGCCCCCCAAGTCTTTGCATTGGTTAAAATTGCCGTTTGGACTGCACCATTTTCTGTCGAGTTTGGTACTTTCACAGCCCTCATCACTGTAGTATCTGAGCACAGCTCAGTCACAAATGGATTTTAGCCTCCCGGCATCCTTGGGAAGTAAGGAAGCATTATCCTCATTTTAGAGCTGGGGAACTGAGGCACAAGTTGGCTACTGAACTCCCTGAAGGTCACACAAGGAGTCTGTGGCTGAGCCAGGTCTTCTGAGTCCCAGGCCAGTGCCCTGCCCACTTGACCATCCTATCTGCCCTAGTCCTCTATAGTCAGGTCAAAGGTGACATTACAACCAAAGAACCGTGGCCTTTCCTACTATGAAGAAGAATTGCAGTCGTTATGCTGTGCTATGAGTTAACCATGCTCTGGGGATGCTATGGGCATTAGCTCAAAACAAATCCCCCCTCCTAACTGGCATGAACTTTCCACACCATTCTAATTTCACCCTCATTTATTGGGACTCTTGTTTTATTGCAGTGCTTAATACCTTCTCAGGTGACTGAGAGTCATATGACAGGCAGACAGAGGTCAGAAAAAGATGATCACATTAGGCCAAATGTTATAGTTTGAGAGAGTTTCTGCTTTTGAACTTCACCCTGAGAGTGAGACATTGACAATTGCTCAAAAATTATTCCCAGGGACTCACATAATCATTTACGGGAAGATCCTCTTCAGCTAGCTGCCGGGCCTGGCGTTTGGTTCCTGGCCTGGCATCCTTACCCCCATGGTGCTCATTCTGTCTTTCAGCCCAGTCTCGTTTGTTCACAAGAAACTGGGCAGCATTTTCCCCTCCATCTTCAAAGTCACGCAGCTCAGGAGCTAAGAGTAACAGCACAAACAATCATTACAAACATCAACCGCCCTGGAGAGATTATAGGGACAAAAGTTGCGGGTGGGGTGTCCACCTCTAGCATAATATGGCACAGTGCCCCACTAAACCCAAAACAGCAGTAAACCATGCCCAACATCATGAGAACATTGGGTCAGACGAATGGTCCATCGAGCCCAGCATCCTGTCTTCCAACAGTGGCCAACGCCAGGTGCTTCAGAGGGAGTGAACAGAACAGGGCAATTTATCGAGTGATCCATCCCCTGTTGTCTAGTTTCAGCTTCTGGCAGTCAGAGATTTAGGGTCACCCAGAGCACAGGGTTGTGTCCCTGACCATCTTGGCCAATAGCCACTGATGGACCTATCCTCCATGAACTTATCTAATTCTTTTTTGGACCTAGTTATACTTTTGGCCTTCACAACATCCTGTGGCAACGAGTTCCACAGGTTGACTGTGCGTTGGGTGACGAAATACTTCCTTGTGTACATCCTGCTCTCTGTGCACAACCTATGGATAGCTCCACATTATACAAACTGGAAAGCAAGCAAAACATGCCTGCAGTGTTGCTGTGACAAGGAGCTGGGGGAGAACTTTGTTCCCAGTGAACCAGGGTTTAATTTCAGCTCCTCTTGCCCCTTCCCTTGCACAGGTGCTTGGAAGAAGGGCTGTAAATTGGAAACAGAGAGAGGAGAATGCTAGGGATGAGAAGGCGCCATACATGGGCTCACAGAACTTGCTGACTGCACCTGGGTGTTAGAGGATCTGGTCTGCCAGCCCTTACAAAGTGGTACCTAAAGCCTGTCAAGGGAGACCCAGCCCATGGACAGGTTCTATTAAGCACAACTGCAGATCTCTCTGATTTGATGCATTTCCTTCACAGTCCCAGAATGGCACCAGCCTATGTTGTGGGTGACACCCACAAAAGGCTTAATTGCACAGCCTGCCACCCTTGGGGGATGTTCAGCCAATCAGAATTGGTTGTGATGATGTAATGCAATGCTTTTAAGTTGGCACTCTGCAGGTTGCAGGCAGCTGGCATGTGGGCAGAGGCAGCAGAAGCTGCTTTGAATGGGGTGGAGGAAGGGGCACAGTGAAACCTAACCACACTAAGCCTGGGGAGTGGGAGAGTCAGGGGCAGCGGGAGGACATCATGCTCACTGGGAGCAGAGGGAGGCGGGGCAACAGGGCAAAGGAGGGACAGTCAGGATGGCAGGGGTAAGAAGAGAGTGGGGTGGGTGCTCTGTGTGAGGGAGGGTCAGTTGGGGTGTCAGGAGGGGAGCAGTGTGGGTGCTGTGTGTGGAGGAGGGGCAGTCAGGGTGTCAGGGATAGGAAGGCAGCGGGGTGGGGTGGATGCTCTGTGTGGGGGGAGTTATTAAGGCTCAGCCTGATCACTCTGGTTGCAACCTGCTCCCCGATGCCATGACCGCCACTCCAGCCCCTTGGTTCGCGCCCTTGCCTCCATGCCCAGCTGCTCGCGGAGCCCAGCCTCACCTGAGCATGCCAAACAACTTGCTTATTGCGGAGGCAGAAACATAAACCATCCCCCCCTCAATGTTTCCATTGCAGAGGTCTACCCCCTGCCACCGCCCCCCAGGCCCACCTTGGTTCCATCGCCCCTGTCGGATGGTGGAACCAGGAGACTACAGCTACCCTGATCCTGCACTTTAACTGAGCTTCTCAACGGAGCAGTTGCCTTTCTGGCTGACCTCCACACTCTTGGCAGTTATTACTCCAAACACAGCAGTCACATTTCTCTTTTTCAATAATAGAACAGTATTTGCCATTACTCTAGTACCTCTCTCATCCAAGGCTCTCAAAGTGCTTTCGAAAGGTAAGTGTTGTTATCACCACTTTATAGATGGGGAAAGAGACAACAAGCAGCTAAGTGACTTGCCTGAGGTCACGCAGTGAGTCAGTCACAGAATTTAGTTGTCCTGGTTTCCATTCATCTGTTCTAACCTCTAGACATTGTTGGCTTCCTTGCAGGTGCCAAAGAAATGTTTCTCTTTGTTCCTGTGATAGAGGGCAGGCTAATTGAGGGCTGATAATGAAGGACAGATTGGCTTTTTGCAGAGAAAAGGCCTGACTAGTTATATTACACTGGTTATTTTCTCATGGTAGTAGTAAAGCATCTGTCCACATTCATTTCTCTGATTTATAACTCCACTTTGGAAACTTGTTCTATGCCAGTTCACATCATGCAAGATTTCTGAAAGAAAGATGGGACCTGTTCATTTGACTGCAAAGCTGTTCCTGGAGATACGGGTCAGTTAACAGGTTACATCTCTTGTGGGAGCCTGCAGCGGTGAGGGAAAAGCCTATTTTACCTGTGATCAGAGTTGGGTGGATCCAGTGTATGGTCACATTTTTGCAGATGTCAAAAATTTTGGAGCTCTTTAGGAATTCTTTGTTGTCAATAGGTTTTTCCTCTGGAATCCAGACCATGGATTGCTCATAGTAAGTTATCATCCCTTCATCTCCCTGAAAGAAGATTGAGGTGTCACCTTGGTATGCCGGCACAAACCCCACCATCTCCCGTGGCTTCTACCCCTCCTCGGATTCCTTTGGTCAAGACATGACTTGTTAAAACAGTGCATAACATACACTCCCTGTTTTTAAAGCTGCATGGATTTTGCCTCACAAGTCTAAGGCCCCAGTAATGACCTCTAGGCCTGGTGTACACTTAAAGTTATGACAAACCTAGCTGAGTTGCTCGGGGATGTGAAAAATCCACACCTCTGAGTGCCATAGTTAAAGTGACCTTAACCCTCAGTGTAGACACTGGAAAAATTTTCCCATCAACCTACCAACCGCCACTTGGGCAGTTGGATTACCTACATTGCTGGAAAAACCTCTTCCATCAATGAAGGAAGCATCCATGCTGCAGTTGCATAGCTGTAGCATGTGTAGTGTAGACATAGCTCCATGGAGTAAGCCCCATTGATTTTAATGGACGTACTCCTAATTTACACCTGAGGAAGTGACAGCAGAATAGTCAGGGACCTTGTTTCTTTCTTTGCCTCTTGCAGTTCTTTTGCTTATCTAAGGGCTTGTCCACACTACACATGCTTTGCCAGCATAGCTCTGTTGGCTAGGGGATGGGATTTTTTTCACACTCTTAGCCAACAGAACTATGCTGGCAAAACCTTGTAGTGTAGACTCAGCCTAACACCAGCCCTCCTTTCTCTCCCTTCGCATAGTCTATGCTGTATGTCTATGCTGCAGTCAGAGGTGAGAATAGCTGCTTCAGTCCATGCCCAGAGTCCCAGATGGTCTTGTACAACCCATGCTGCCGCTTGTGCTGCTGCGGATTCACTGCTATCATTATTAGAATGGGGTAGATCAAAGCTCGTTTGGGGATGTCTGCATTTGATGCAGTCACATCACACCTCTGACTGCAGTGTAGACATACTCAGTCTTGCTTCCAGAGCCTTCTCCTCTGCAACTACTGCCATTTGGAACATCCTTCTGTATTCCCTGATTCCTCAATTCTCCAACTCATTTCAAATCTCAGATTAAAACATCTCCTTTCTCCCTTGCTCATTCCTCTTATATTCTTTGTCTTTATGTTGCTGATTTTGTGACCGAGCACTTTCATTACTTCCTCACAAGATGCCTTTGCACCACTGGTTTCTGTAATTTATACCAGATGTCTCTCATATATTCTGCAGTGTATTTTGGCATACAGGCTGTACAAAAGATGGCTGGATTGGATTACACCAGACTATTTACTATGTGTATGCAGAATGCTGGCTTGCTCTTTACTATGTGGCGATAATATCCATGGGATAAATTATGGAACTATGTAGAGCTTGTTGGAACATTTAGTTTTCCCTACAAAAAATTCTATGAAATTTTCAATTTTCGTAGAAATTTCCTTCAATTTTTTGCTTTTTTGGGGCATGGGGGGTGTTGTAAAAAGCCCCTGAAAACTAATGAATTTTTTTTTTTTGGTCAAAAAATAAAAAATAGTCAGATTTAGACAGGCAGACAAATATTCATAGACCTGCTGGGGTTGTGAACTCCTTTCAGACGCATTGCTTCTCTTATCTCCATTCTCTTCCTCTTGCTAAGCCCAGTCCCCAGAATCTGATGCAACACCCCATTGCTAAATTACACCAAAGCCCATCACAGCAACTCTCAGAGCTGCTGAGCTCCCCTTCATGTTCTGATCTGCTTTAATCACCATTTATTATTGGGATTTTTGCTTCATCCACTGACAGAGTTATGCAGCAAATCTGCGGTGGAGGAAAGGAATGACTGCTAATCAGAGAATCCAACTGTGTGTTTTTCTTGATTTCTCAAAAACCATGCACAGGAAGAAATGACTAGATCTTAAATTGTAGTTTATCACACTGGGTTTTCCCCTTCAATTCTCTAGTCTAGGAAATACTGTTTTGGTAAAGATTAAAAAATCATAGTTATTTGATGACCCAAAAGCTCTATTAGATTCTTATGAAATAACCAACAAATCTGTGTCTAAAAACTCACAGGGAGAATCCCCCTCAGAATTTAGGCCCTGATTCAGGAAAGCCTTCCACACATGTAACTTTGTCATGATTAAATTCTATTAGCGACAATGGGATTTAAGCAAACGCTTAAGTGCTTTCCTGAATCAGGGCCTTACTGATTCACTACTGCCTAAATGTAGTTGCTCTTGTTATTTCACGTTCTTTGCATAATTCTCTGACAGAGCACTAGGCAGATCTTTCTTGGAGAACTCATTAGATTTGACTTCTGGCGTCAGCTAATCCTGAGCTGGCATGTGGCCTTTTAACGACAACAGGATTATTGTTCTTGATTCTTGGTGTAGTACTGATGGGGATTTTGTCTGCCTTCTGTCTGATCCCATTTCTTTGAATTGTGGTTTTTACCAACAATCCTCTGAAATGGGATAATTTTATGAAACCATCGCAACTCTCATTCTTTCATAGAAGCAAACTGTCAGTGAAGGATGGAGCAGATGGAATTCTAATGACAACATGCTCTGATTCCTAGATAAACCTATCAAAGTCAATTTCACATGGGTGGTTTATGCAGATTTTTATTTTATTTTATTTACATACCTCAAGTTCCTGGATCTCAGCCTCTGTAGTTTCAGGTATTTCTTTAGTCTGAGTTTTGATGAAGCATTTTTGAAGTCCCCCCAAAAAGATGCCAGTAATTCCCTAAAAGCAACAACAACCAAGCAAGTGAAATGTGAAAGTTTAAATAACAGCAACACAAGGAGAATCTCATTGGATCATAGTTTAGTTATGTTTTTTGTTAGTTTCTGTGCAAACTCTCTTCAGTAGTGTTGCTAAAATGTACTGAAAAGATCTCCTAAGGGATATTGCGATATATGGTTTTGGAGAATGGTGCTATTTACAAATAGCTAAAGAAAGGGATTAAAAAAATGCAGTCCTGATACCCATTTCTTTATAACCATCACATGCTGTAGTCACCACAAATAAATGTATACCGAGTGTAATCTGGACATTCTGAATCTATGAACCAGCAGCTTTCAACTCTTGCTAGATTAGCAGATGAAGATTTCAGGGCATGTCGCTGACCAGAGTATTTCCCTAGGAATTATAATTAGATTTGAAATAGATCTTGCGATCTTGTCATTAGGATTTAATGCTCTCCAGAGTAGACAAACACACCATTTTTTGTAGATTTCCTACAGTGACATTCATTTGCAAGGATAAATCCAATGACTTGATCTTGGTTTCAAAACAGATTTTCATGGATCATAACGATCCTCAAGGTGAAGAGCTCCAGTATTAAATGCCACTAAGCTTATGGGAGAATAGTCCCTTTCCTTCTGAAGGATTTCCAAAGCACGCTGTGGAGTGGCATCACTCGCCCACCCAATGAAATGCAGCCACCTTGGGGCTTACTCAAGCAACACTACACAACAGCTCTTGCGGCTGGATCCCACTGAGCACTCCTTGCCCTAATAATCCAACAAAGAGCTTAAGCACATGCTTACCTTTAAGCATATTATTAGCTCCAGTGAAGTGAAGCTACTATAGGTTAATTGAAGACTAACTCTGCAATGGAACTGAAGAGAGAATTCAAAAGGGTGGAACAACAGGATTAAGAATTTGGATAGGGAGTGATAGTTAATATATCAGAGAGTATGATCTAGTAGTTAAAGTACAGGCAGACATGGGAACCAGAAGATCTGGATTCTATTTCTGGCTTTGCCACTGACCTGCTGGGGAGTGTTGGGCAAGTCATTTAACCTATCTATGCCTCAGTTTTCCTATATGTATAATGGTCGCAATGGTAGCTACCTCTGAGGGCTATTGTTCAGTTATTGCAACATACCTGGAGATCCTCAGCAAAAGTTCCCTAGATCCCTACTCTTATTTGTGGAGGTCTCCTATCCAACTATTTGTCCAGCCTTATCCTTGCTTAGCAGCTGAGATCTGATCAGAGAAAGAAATACCCAGTGCGAAGTGGCTTCATCGGAGTGGCAAGTTTTCCCCCTCCACACGTGGTGTCTCTGCTGTGACTGTGAACAATG